>NW_017729017.1:9569747-9572535 GCF_001723915.1 Gavialis gangeticus | reverse complement strand
AAATCACAGACAGTGCCTCGTCCAACACAAAAGAGGTGGCACCTCCAAAAGCAGCTCAGAGTAGCTGAGTTTCTGCTTCCTGTTCCATTTAGTCATTGCCCCTTTGCTAGCAGCTCCATAAAACTGCAAGTAGGCACATGCCAAGACTGCCAGTGCTTCTATTCCAATGCCAATGACTGTACCCCCCAATCATATATAGCAGTCAGCCTTCTCCTGTGAAGCTACTACATTTTAATCTACCCCAAAATTATAAGTGGTCAGTTCTTCTTCCTTTCCTTGATCCTGAATAATTTTCAATAAGTAAAGTGAGTATGACAAACAAAGGTTACATGAAACTCACCAAATATAACAAATGGCCAATGAACTGCCAAGCATTGCTGAATAACTGATTCCCTTGTAACAGACATGCAGAGAATAACATCTAGGCTAACCATCAACATTGCCAGAAATGCTAACCAAGAATATTGCAGAAAACTCCTATCCTTATTAAAGGTACCAGGGGAGCTTGTTCAGTTTTTTTAAATTCCTTGTACAAAAAGAACCTTGTATGCTAAACTGCAAGGAATGCAATCATACTTTACGTCAGAAGCACGAAGGGATAAGCTGGAACTGAATATGGGCAGAATGTCACTAAACCTATGTTAAAGCATAGGCAGAGGGAGAAACAATTATTTGGGAGGGGGGGGAGGCTGAGCATGCATATGTGAGCAAGCACCCCTGACCCCAACCCAGCAGGTAAGTCTGTGAGGGGTGGAAAATGACCTTTGGGGGGGGGCAGATTGAGGTCCCTGCAGTGAGGGAGGGAGTGGGGCAGAGGCAGGGGCAGGGCCTGGGGTGAGTGGTGCCCCGGCTGGGCCGGGTCCTGGGAAAATCAGAGCCTGGGCAGCTCATCCAGGTGTGGGGGGGCTCCCGTCACTGCACGCATCCGTGTGGAGGCCCAGGGGGCACATGCCCCCGCCAATCTGTGCATGGGGTGGAAATGGCTGCCACTTTGCACTGGGCTTTGTACACCACTGTAGCTGCCCTAGGAGTGGTGCGACACCACGTACCTGCTGCTGCTGAGCTGCGCCACACCCCTCGCCCACCCCACAGCGGGACACACATGGTGTGGCAGAGCTCCTAGGGCAGCTCCAGTGGTGCACAAAGCACAGCACACAGAAGCAGCCACCTCCATCCCACACAGATCAGGGGGGCATGTGCCCCTGGGGCTCTACCAGGGTGCGCACAGCAACAAGAGCCCCCCCCACCTGTGTCCCTGGAAAGGCCACTTGGGCTCTGATTGTCCCATGACCTGGACCGGCCAGGGCCCCACTTACCTCAACTTTTGCTCCTGCCTCTGTACCACTCCCTCTCTCACCATGGAGGCCTTGATCTGCCTACAGACACACACACACCTCCATGCCCCACTGCAGCCACCTGGGCCACAGATGGGCTACCCTGCCTTTGTGGGGGATGAACCCTGGCCTTCCATCACCTATGTCCTAAAGCCCCACAGCTATCCCATTTTAGAGACCTTTCTTTTCCAAATGAGATAGTCTGTCCATCTATATTTAGGATAGCAGAGATGAATGTAGTATTCTATTAATTGTAATAGAAACCCTGGTTTAATTGCAACTGCCTAAAACTATTGAGTATTAGCAACACTATTAGACAGACCAATCTGCATTCTAAAGGTAGGGTTTTGGTAGGCAGACAGCCTAAGTGCAGAGAAAATTTCCATTCCAATCAACCCACAATAACTGGCTTGAGTTTTAGGTCCTCTCATCTGAAGGTGAAGTGGCTCTTTATTATTTATGGTGGTTAATACTCTTTTACTTATAAAGCAGCCTTTCCTGAGAACCTAGGGATAATCTGGGCACAATTCTGATTCCCTTTATGCACCTACATGACAGTTTCTTAGGCAAGTAAATGGCATTTTGGGCGCTTACACATAAGTTATGATTCTATTTCCCCTGCACTGTGGATGCATAAGCATATATGTATATACTGCACCCTGTCTAGCCTGTACACAGGTATGTATACACATACTGGACTGGAGCATAAGTCTAGAATGAAACAGGGGACAAATCCACTATCACAACAAAACAGTGAGAGCAAAACCATGTCTTAATTATAATTACCAACAAAATAAATAACAGAGAAACAGGGATTGTGTAGAGCAAGAGAAAAGAAAGATGAGGACCTAAATATGGTAAAAAACTTGTTTTCATTAAACAAGTATAGGCTATGAAACCAATGCTGCCTTTAGGTAGCATTTTTAAGGGAGGGGGGGAGGGGAGAAAACGAGGACCCATCTGCACAAACGAAATTAATACATATGTTCCATTTGTAACCTGTTAAATAAAAGGGTGGCAACATTTCATCCACTTTTTATATATTTACACCTGACTGTGATTCTGTTTCAAAGGCATCCCTAAGAAAAAGGCCAGTAAATTGCATATGTCAAAAGAGCCAAACAAATGCCTCAAACACATTACCTTGAATTTTCACCCAATTAAATTCACTGAATTTACTTCATGTCTATTTTGCACTTGTTTTCTGAACACTAGTTTACAAGCAATAACAACCTCTTTTGAGCAAATATTACAAAACATTTTCAGACCATGAATTTTGAAGGCATAGATTCTGAAATAGGGATCTTGAAGTACAGTCAGTGGCCTGAGGAAGAATGTCTTGCATTTGAAAACTTGTCTAACTTTATTCCAACTACATAGTTTCTCCAATAAAAGATATCACCCTAAGAAATCCTTCTGTTACCAGATTTGCCCGCTACTTTGGGGTGTGCTCA
>NW_017729017.1:9568323-9569736 GCF_001723915.1 Gavialis gangeticus | reverse complement strand
CATCCTGTGTCAGGGTTCCCCAAGAACATGGAGCTGAGCAGTAACACTTCCCTCTCACATAATTTTTGGACAACCACAGCTACAACCATTACTCCCACACTATTCTATTAAAAACAAAATAAATTAAATTAAATATTTTGAATATCCTTCCAAAAGAACTCCATTGTGAACTCAAAGGCCCAAAATTATTTTGTCAAAACATTAGGTGAATGATTCTGAATAGCAATATAATAGAGCGTATAAGATGCTGCCACACACACTCCTCACTGGCAAAAAAAAAGAAAAAAGGATGAAGTTATCAACACATTCATTACAAATTAATTTCTAATTAAGATTTGCTGAGGGGCAGAAACATGCAATATCAGAGACCTAGGTTCAGAGGGGCTAGTGTTTAGGAAGGCTGTTAAGTGCTGTGTGATTGTTGAAGGATCCTAAGGATGTTTGTACATGACATGAGATTTACCATTTACGCTGCCACAACTGCATTTGTCTTTGCATGAGTGGGATTTCCTGCCACTTTAAAAATCTTTTCGGTGCAATAAACTAAAGCTGCTAGGACATAATTTAGTTTGCATTGCCGCTGATTACTTCATTATATCTATGGATTTGAGACATGTAAACACACACGTGACACAAAGACTTGTAATTACCTCCTTTTGCCACCAGGTGGCACTGCCCAATTTCTGTAGTTCCAGCCTTTGGCCAGTAGGTGCCGCTGTCATTTGCTGCTGCTGGGTTTGTTTGTTTTTTTTGTTTTGGCTCCTGCCCATCCCTCCTTCCCTCCCTCCTTTCCTCCCCAGCTCCAACAGCTGACTGCAGGCACCCCGGGCATGTTGTGGGGGACATCTCTAGTAATTACTTTAGCACAGAATGCTTAATACAGAAATAAATAAAGAAATTGAGGAGCAACCCATATTGCCAATTACTGTTGTATGCTGCTGTTGTATGCTTATGGTAGTGGTCCTGCCTGTACCTCCACTGGCAATCATGTATGTGCCTGCCCTGCGCCTGCCGCCTGCTGCACCCACCGTGGTGTTGGTGTTCTGAACTTACAATGGTAATTTTGCAGCTATTTGGAGTATGCCACCTCTTAAAACCTCAGTATTTTGTAGGTAACCTTTCCTATTTCTTATAATTGACATTGCCATTCCAGAAACAAGATGAAAAGTGCAGGTGGATGATGTGTGCCAGGATATGCAGCATCCCAGGTGATATATAGGTAATATCAGAGAAATGTTATTTCTAATGATGGAGGGGGAGGGGCAAGAGGGCAGTACTTGGATTGCAGTCCAACACCCCATCATCGTCTTCTTTTTCCTCTCCCTGCAGAAGACATTTGAGATCTGAAATTAAAAAGGATCAATAAGAAAAGCATCAAGAATCCACAAGTAGAAGCAATTTATTTAGTAATAG
>NW_017729017.1:9567418-9567970 GCF_001723915.1 Gavialis gangeticus | reverse complement strand
TATATATATATTTATATATATATATATATATAAAGTAAATGCATCACATTTTTAAATAAAGATTTGAAATTGTATAGACGTGTAGCATGTTTTCTTTCATGGGCAGATTGGCACACATGGAAGTCTGTCCATGTGGTTTGGGGTTGGGTGGTTTGGGATGGATGATGACTGTACCCACTCGCCTCAGCATGGGTATCCTTTGCTTGGGGACGTTTATGGAGTGATGGTGTTACTGGAAAGAGTTACAGGGTGGACTGTTATGGGAGGTCCATTGCTTGTTTTACCCCCAATCCCAATGTACAGCAATCCTATCAAGCCTTTCTGAGGGTGCAGCACCTTTTTGCAAGAAAGACTCATCCCCCCCACCCACACACACAGCACCCCATCCCAAACCAGACAGACAAGAAAAAGCAGCACACAGCAATACTGTGCGAGGCATGGGAGAAACTTTTGAAAGAGGGCGATTAGCAAATCTTCCATGTATTATGAGCCTAATGCTTGGCTTTTGTTTTTTGCACCATCTCCAAAACACCCTCCATAAACGTCCTCCTT
>NW_017729017.1:9553824-9562418 GCF_001723915.1 Gavialis gangeticus | reverse complement strand
TTTTGCACCATCTCCAAAACACCCTCCATAAACGTCCTCCTCCCCCCGCCCTCCGACTGAGCCAAAGGTGCACAGTGGAGCAGCTGCATGCGTGCATGCACGCTGGGCAGTGTAGTGGTCACTGGCTGTGGGGGCAGAGCAGTACCCTCGGGGTGCCCATTGGGTGAGATCCCTGGTACTCAAGGAATATTAATCCATCTCTACATCATAACAGAAACACCCAACAGCAACACCCACCTACTCAATGCTGCTACTCTGCAGCTTGTACTTTAAGAATACAGGAGTCAGATGATTCATTCTCTTTTAAATCCCTTAATGTTTTTATTGAACCTTTTATGAATCGAAGCTTTCACAGTGAGAACCCACCCACCCCTGCAGGGAAGAGACAAAAAATAATGCAGGATGGGGTGCTGTTGCCCTGGGCACGGGGATCCCAAACAATATTAATCCACCACTACATCACAAAAATGCCACCCACCCACCCCTTTCTTTGGGTCCCTTTGCAGAGTGGCTGCTTTGGCAAAATGCTTGTGGTGCCTTGGCAAACTGCCTGCGTGCAGAACAGACTTGTGAGGGGTGACACAGACAGCCGCCCTGTATACCTAAGCATGAGAGATTGCCTGCCCCGCCTTCCCCCTCACACCTCATGCAGCAAGTGCCTGCAAAAAAAGGCAAGCAAAAACAAATAATAAACCTACCCCCCACCCAGCACTATGAGAAGGGATCTTGCCAGCCCTTTGAAGTTAGGGAGGAAGAGGCAGAAAGCCAGGATAATATGAGGTTTTATTGTAACGAACACAATACTGTAAGCAGTCGGTTACTTGGTCTTCTTTGCCTTTACCCCACCATCACCCTGAACCGACTCTGGCTCCCTGAACTGCAATGGTGGCCACCTGGCCCTGCTGGCAGTCTTCCACCCATCCCCTGACTCCACTGCATTTGGGGGAACAGGCTCAGCTGTAATTCGTGGTGGTGGTGGTGATGTTGATCTGAGAAATGGCTGATGATGGAGGAGGACCAAATGTAGATTCAGGACCAAATGCATGAGGAATGGGAAGTGGAGAATGGAGAATCACAGAATGAAGACTCCACCAACATGGAGAATCTGGAGGACATGGGTGAGCAGGAGGAGGAGGAGGAGGAAAAGTTGATACTGCTGCTGATTGATCTACTGCTGGCCTTGAAATTAATACAAGGCATGCAGGACCAGATAATGATGATAGTATATGCATCATTGGCATTTCTCCAAGCTTCCAATGCGTCTGCACGTACAGGCACCTGACAAAACAGGGGATGGATATATTCCGAGGAGTGGGACAACTGAGAGGCATGTGAAGAAATGGAAGTTGACTGGACTCTGTGGAGAGAACTTAGGAGAAGCAACTGCATGGTCTGAGCCCATGAGAGCAGCTCAGATTGGTGGGAGTGAATCACGGTGACCAGTTGGAATGATAAGCGGTGGCTGGAGATGTTCTGAATGATAGGAAAATGTTTTATCATATTATCTTGATGCTGGGGCCACAAATTGAGAGGCAGGACATTAACATGCATAGGGACATCCTGCCCGACAAGAGGGTGGCCATGGCTGTCATGAAACTGGCTACCCCATCCAGCCTCTGCTACTTCACAAACCAGTTGGGTGTGGCTCCCTGCACAGCCAGGGTGGCGACTTGTGAGGTATGCCAGGTGCTGCAGGGCATCACTGCAAATAACTGTATTTGCCTTGGGAATCCTCAGGAACTCATACATGGTTTCAATGCCATAGGGTACCCAACTGTGTGGGGGCTTTAGACAGCACTTATATCCCAGTGCAGTCCCCTTTGGGAAGAAGATCTTTCACAAACAGGAAAGGATTTGCCTCCATGATCCTGCAAGCCGTGGTGGACCACCAGGGCTGATTCGTGAACATTTTTACCAGGTGGGCTGGCAGTGTGCATGATGTGCATGTGTTCAGAAACTCTCCTCTGCCTGGCCTCATGGAGAAAGGACACTATGCACCCATAGCCCCTAAGACATTGATCTGTGGTTTTGCCATTCCCCCATTTATAATAGTGGATGCTGTCTACCCCCTAAAGCCCTGGCTCATGAAGCCTTATGGAGGGAATGTTACAGACATGCAGAAGCTGGTTTTCAACTTGCATCTGGGAAGGTGCAGGATGGCCGTTGTATGTGCCTTTGGCCAAGTGAAAACACAGAGGAGGGCACTTACATGTTGGCTCAAGCTGGAGCCAGAAAATATCATGGCCTTTGTAGTGGCAGCCTGTGTGCTCCACAACATCTGTGAGACCTGTGGAGAGGTTTTCAGTGAGTCATGGACTGAAGAAGCATGACAGGCAGCAGCCAGACAGAGATGTAGCCAGGCAGCAGCACAGGGACCAAGGACATAGATTCATAGATTCATAGGTGTTAGGGACCTCTTTCCTGTGGACAGGAAAGAGCTCTAGGGTCAGATGACCCCAGTTAGGTGCTTGTCCAGTCTTCTCTTGAAGACCCCCAGGGTAGGGGAAAGCACCACCTCCCTTGGAAGCCCATTCCAGATTCTGGCAACACTTACTGTGAAGTTCTTTCTGATGTCCAACCTAAATCTGATCTCCATCAATGTGTGGCCATTGTTCCTAGTTACTCCAGGGGGTGCCCTAGTACTTAATTAATGGTGGGGAGGGGTGATGCCACACCAGGTATACACAACAGAAAAAAAGCTTCTTTGCAAAGGAAATCAAATTAAATGCAACTTGCTGTCTGCCCAATGGTACTTCCCCTGCTGCATGAAACTCAGTTACTGACTCTCTCTTCCCTTTTTCATCTCTAGTGCTAGCCACCATAGCACTGCTGAGCCTATAAGCATGCTGCAGGTTTTTCTTCCCAAGGTGGAGAACCTTGCATTTTTCAGTGTTAAACACTATCAGGTTCTCATCTGCCCATTTCCTGAGCCTGTCAAGGTCAGCCTGGATCACCCGCCTGTCTTGAGGTGTGGACAGTTTACATGAGGGTTTGGTGTCATCGGCAAACTTGGCCAGTCCACTTCTGATACCAATGTCCACATTATTAATGAAAATGTTGAATAGTATAGGCCCAAGGACAGATCCTTGAGGGACCCCCTGGTCACAGCACATCACGATGATTGACTTCCATCAGCCACCACCCTCTGGGTCTGACCATGGGGCCAATTCCCCAGTCAGTGGATCGTGGTGAAGCTGAGGCTGCTGTTGGCCAGTTTTGCTAAGAGGTGATCATGGGCTATCAGATTGAAGGTTTTTTTAAAGTCTATATATACAACATCAATCTCTTCTCCCTTGTCCAAGTGATAGGTCACCTGGTCGTAGGAAATACGATTGATCAAGCAAGACCTACCCACAACAAACCCTGATTGGCTATCCCTCAGGATGCTGCCATTGGCCAGTCTGTTAAGAATGGCCTCTTTCATAATCTTTTCTAAGACCTTCCATGGGATAGAGGTCAGGCCGATGGGCCTATAGTTTGTGGGATACACTTTTGTCCCGTTCTTGAAAATAGGCACCACATTGGCCTTCTTCCAATCTTCTAGCACTTCAGTCAAAGATCCATGCCAGGGGCTGAGGTATGGTGCTTGCCAGCTCCTTGAGTACCCTGGGGTGTAAACTGTCAGGGCCAGCTGACTTGAAGGTATCCAGCCTCTCAAGGTGGTCCTTCATGAGGTCAGCATTGATGGAGGGTAAGGAATCTCCCTCACCCCAGCCTCCCTGTTCCGTAATGGGCAGGGGCATCCCATGGGACTGGTGAAAGACTGATGCAATGTACCCATTTAACAAGTTGGCTTTTTCCTGGGCATTGGTTGTCAATTGTCCCATCTGGTTTAGGAGGGGTCCAATGTTGGCCTTGCTTTTCCCCCGGCTCCCCACATATCTAAAAAAGGGCTTTTTATTGTCCTTGATATCTGTACCCAGTTAGAGTTCCATCACAGCCTTGGCTTTCCTGTTTCACTCCCTGAAGATCCAGACCAGTGCAGAGTATTTCTCCTTGGAAGTGGATCCAGTCCTCCATCCTTTGTAGGTCTTTCTTTTTAGCTGCAGGAGGTCTACTAGTTCCCTGGACAGCCAAGGGGGCTGCTGTGCCCTTTTGCTTCCTTTCCTTCTAGATAGAATAGACTTTGCTTGTGCATCCAGGATTGCTCCTTCAAGGGCCTCCCTGACAAGCTTCCTGAGCTTGTCCAAGTGAGCTTTCCTGTTGTCGAGGACTTCTGTATTGCTGACTGACTTGACAGCTTTACAGCGGATGCTGAAAGTGATCAGCTCATGGTCACTATCACCCAGCTTCCCTTTGATCATTAGGTTGCTGATTAGGTCATCCCCCATTGCCAGAACCAGGTCAAGCAGCACTTTAGCTCTCATTGGCCTGTAGACTTCCTGCATCAGATAGAGCTCACCCATGCATGAGAGAAAGTTTTGCGTCCACTCAGATTTGACTGAGCTCTCTTCCCATAAGGTGTCTACGTAGTTGAAGTCTCCCATGACAACCATGCACCGGGAGTGTGAGGCCTCAACCAATTCCCTGGCAAACTCCTGCTCAAGCTCTTGATCCTGGGTAGGAGGTCTGTAATAGACTCCCACCATCGTGTCACCTGTGCTGTGTTCCCCACAGATTTTAACCCAGAGGGTCTCCAGCCATCCATCCTGGGCACCAATGCCAGCTTGCAAGGACACGTAGCTTTCCTTGACATAGAGAGCTACACCCCTGCCGCTTTTGTCCACTCGATCCCTCCTGTGCAGGGTATAGCCGTCTATACCTGTGGCCTAGTCATGGGTGGAGTCCCACCAGGCCTCCGTTATTCCTATGACATCATAATTATTTGTGTCAAGTAGGAGGACAAGTTCCTCCTATTTATTCCCCAAGCTCCTGCCATTTGTGTACAGGCAGGCAAGTTTCCCTTTGAGGGCCCTTACCTTGCCTACAGCTCACTCCAGGGCTGGGGCAGGGGTGCACTCCCTTAAGTGCCTTGGCCTGCTGGCTTTGCAAGGGTTGCTCAGCAGGCCAGCAGTGGCGGTAGTACTCCCATCCCCTGGCAAGCTTAGTTTAGAGCTTGGTGGAGCAGGTTAGCTAGTCTGGCTGAGAAGAGCCTCCACCCCAGCGGAGAGAGGTGGAGGCTGCCCCTTCCCAGCAGCTCACTGCCTCTCTCACCAAAGAGCGGACTGTGGTCATGGAAGCCAAAGACTTTAGTCTTAAGCCTCCTGAGCGGGGCATGATCAGTTATTAGGGCAAACTCATGCCCTAGCAGGTAACACTGAAAATAATCAACACCCCATTTTATGGCCAAACATTCACATTCAACCGTTGCATACCTTCTCTCCTGTGGATTCAGCTTCCATCTGGCATAGGCTACAGGCCGGAGGGTTCCGTTGACTTCTTGCAAAAGAACAGCGCCTAATGCTCTATCAGAGCCATCCATCTGCAGGATAAAAGGTGATTCAGAGTCTGAAGTCTCCAACACTGCATCCTGACAGAGGGCTTTTTTGTCTTCTCAAATGCCTGCCTACTCATGGTATCCCACTTAAGGGGGCCCTTACTCTTCCCTTGCAGCAAATCAGTTAAAGGTGCTGTGATTTCTGAGAACTGAGGTATAAATCATCGATAATACCCTGCTAGGTCTAAGAATACCCTCAGCTGTTTGTGGCTCTGGGGTGGAATATAATGACGCAAGTCTTCTACCTTGTCAGCTAATAAGTAAATATGTCCCTGGCCTGCCAAAAGCCCTAGGTACTTTGTCTCAGCCTTACCCAGGACACATTTTTTGGGTTGGCCATGAGCCCAGCTTGACGTAATTCCTGCAGCACTGCCTTGACTGCTTCTAGGTGCTCGTCCCAACCTTGCGTATATATAATAATATCATGTATGTAGGTGGTGGCGTAGTGCTGATGTGGGGCCAACATCCACTTGATTAACCTTTGAAAGGTAGCTGCCACTCTGTGTAGCCCAAAAGGCATATGCCTAAATTCATATAAGCCCCACGGAGTGCCAAACATAGTTTTGGCCCTATCTTCCCTCTGCAGTGGCACCTGCAAGTACCCCTTTGCCAAATCCAGGGTCGAGATAAACCTGGCCTGTACCACTTTCTCCAACAGCTCACTAATATGAGGCATGGAAAAAGCATCAAACCATGATATGGCGTTCACCTTCCTGAAGTCCACACATAGCCACAACAACACATCAGTCTTAGTCACCACTACAGCAGGGCTGTGCCATGGACTTTGGGACTCCTGAATGATGCCCTGTTTCAACATTTTAGTAATTTCCATACGAATGGCCTCGTATCTGTAATGTGGGATCCTCCTCCATTTTTCTCTAGCAATCTGCCCTACAGGGGTTGTTATCCAATGAGTTATCCCTCTAGCACACCCTGGAATTTCATTAAAAACGTCTTGAAATTCATTTGCCACACCCTTCAACTGGTTGCTGAGGACTGAGTTGGACTCCAGCCAGAACCATTATTCCCTCTGTGTTCTATCTCATGTCCACCCCCAAGTCCCAACCAAGCTCCTCATCCGGTGGAGAGGGATCAATCAACAGACCCTCCTTGTCCCTCCATTCTTTATGCAGATTAACATAGTATATGTGCTTCTCTTTCCTATGTCCCAGTTTAGATACCTCATAATCAACAGGGCCAACTTGCCGAATCACGTCAAAAGGCCCTTGACAACACCTTAGGAACTTGTTCTCAGTATCTGGGAATTATACCAAGACCTTCTGGCTTACTTGAATGCTCCTCTCCTGAGTCTTTTTATCATAGGTAGCCTTTTGAGTCCTCTGTGCTACCCTCAAGTGTTCTCGTGACAGTTCCCCCACCTTCTGCAAGCGCTGCCTCAATTCTCGCACATACTCTATGTGGTTAACCCCCTCTGAGGTATTTCTTCCCAACCTTCCTTCACCAGATCTAACAATTCCCTTGGATGATGGCCATACACCAAGTCAAATGGGGCACACTCCAAGGACAACTGCAGAGCCTCCTGTGTCACAGACAACAGAGGCAGAATCATAAGGTCCCACTTATGGGGCTCTGCCTGCACACACCACCATAGCACATTCTTCAAGGTTCCATTAAACCTTTCCACTAACCCATTGATTTGGCAGTAGTATACAGTCATATGTAGTTGTTTAATTTGCAATACCCTACACAGACTCTGTAAAACCCCTAAAATAAAATTAGACCCTTGTTCCATGACAATTTCTTTGGGGATGCCCACCCGGGTGATCCATTTTAGAAGTTCTTCTGCCACCTGGGGCCCAGTAACAGCTCACATGGGGACTGCCTCTGGGAACTGGGTCACCTAATCTATGATAACCAACAGATTTAGGGTTTCCTTATTGAGGTTGGCCCATGAAAATTCCTTGGGCGGACATACGGGGTATAACAAAACAGAAGCCCAATTAACAAAATGGTGCCAACCTCAGTAAGGAAACCCTAAATCAATACAGTATTAACAGTTGGGCTACCTCCTCCCCCTCTTGTGTCCCTCACTTTATCCTATAAAGCAACCCTCTCCTGACCTTGAATCTTGGCAGGCTTGTATAACGTCTACCACTTCCTCTTCATTTTTTGCCAGCTCAGTCTCTCTGCCTCTTGTGTGCTCTGGAATGACTTACTGCAGGATAATCATTCCACATTGAAGCTTTCCCCAACTGGATCATCCTCCTCACTCCCCAACAGGCCATCTTAACCCACTCTGTTGTTCCTTACAATGTTTAACACTTTGTAGATTTCTCTGAAGTTCTGATGGAGCAGCTCCCAGCCCCACCTGCAGACAGACTGAGTGCCATCCTCTTCACTCCATCTGCACCACTTTACTTTTTTGAGTTTTTGAAAAGCCAAGTAATTCCCTGTTCTCAGCTGGAGAGGGCACTAATTGCATCACCTGCCAGCAGGGGGAGAATATGTTCCTGCTGAGCTCATTCCCCCACCAGGATGAACTTGGAGGTATGGGATTGGGGCTATGGGGAAGGGGGAGATCCCAGGTCCTGGGCATGACCACTAAAACTGCACCCTGCCAGGGAAGAGAGGCCTGGTGGGACTGCTGGCAGCACAACAGCCCTGTAAATGCCAAGACCAATGATCCCCTGGTGAAAGGCAGGTAGGAGGCGCCATACCCTCCAGCTAATGCACGCACACACAAAGTCCTGACTGGGGAACACCCAGACCTGTCACATCTTTGACAGGCCTGACGCTTGCTGGTTGAAGTGCAGTTGTGCGGCTCCCAGTGAGCTCAGCTTAGCTCCCCGGGATGCCATCTTTAGGATTGAAAACCCCTTTGTTAGGCTGAGGAAGTACCTGCAGGTGGTCCTGAATGGAAGGAATAGTAAAGAAGACAGAGACTGGCCTGGCCCAAAATGCAGGCAAGAAAGGCAGTTAGTGAAAATGGAAATGGAGGCATCAGAGGGTGAGGGACAGGGTAGCGAGGTGGAGGTAGGTGGGAAAAGGGGATGTAGCAGCTCAGGTAAAAGTAAAGAGGTGACTGGGGTGTCAGATGTCTGGAAGGTCACAGCATGCCAGAATTCCACTGCCAGTGTCTATATTGAGTCCATGAGCTTGTGTACCTACTACCTAGGAGGCTGATGAAGTGCAGTTC
>NW_017729017.1:9547781-9553813 GCF_001723915.1 Gavialis gangeticus | reverse complement strand
TCTGATCATGCACATCACTCTTCTCTGGACTCGCTTAAGCTTCTCCACATCCTTTTTGAATTGTGGAGCCCAAAACTGGATGCAGTACTCCAGCTGCGACCTCACCAAGGCCAAGTACAACGGGAGAATGACGTCCTGGGATTTGCTTGAGAAGCATCTATGGATGCAATCTAGCATTTTGCTCACTTACTAGCTGCAACATTGCATTGAAGTCTCATGTTCATCTTGTGGTCAATCATGACTCCCAAATCGCTTTCTTCCGTAGTGCTAGCCAGCATAGCACTGCCGAGCCTATAAGGGTACTGCAGGGTTTTATTCCCCAGGCGGAGCACCTTGCCTTTTTCAGTGTTAAACACTGTCATGTTCTCATCCACCCATTTGCTGAGCCTATCCAGGTCAGCCTGGATCACACTCCTGTCTTCAGGTATGGATGCTTTGCCCGAGCATATCTATCATCAGCAAACTTGGCCAGTCCGCTTCTGACTCCCATGTCCACATCGTTAATGAAGATGTTGAACAATATGGGTCCAAGGACAGAGCCTTGGGGGACCTCCTGGTCTCAGGGCACCATGACAATT
Organism: Gavialis gangeticus; assembly: GCF_001723915.1. NCBI lineage: Eukaryota > Metazoa > Chordata > Crocodylia > Gavialidae > Gavialis > Gavialis gangeticus. The sequence goes on along the minus strand of NW_017729017.1, from coordinate 9,553,235 downwards.
GACTTCCATCAATTACCACCCTCTGGGTCTGACCATGGAGCCAATTTCCCAGCCAACAGATCGTGGTGGACCCAAGGCCACAGTTGGCCAGTTTCACCAACAGGTGATCATGGGATATCACATAAAAGGCTTTTTTGAAGTCAAGATATATGACATCAATCTCTTCTCCCTTGTCCAAGTGATAGGTCGGCAGCTTGGGGTACAGTTCCCCCCAAACCCTGGCACTGATCTTGAAACTTGGAAGGCTTTGCGGCATCACCAGGGGCTATTACCTCTGCAGTTTTCAGCCCACTGAACCTTAACACACACAGGGTCATTTGTGTCCAGGAGGGGCCAGCAGGGAACGGCATGCTCAGGGGCAACCAGAACGGGTTCATCAGCGGCAGGTCCTGTCAGACCAACCTGGTGGCCTTTTACGACCAGGTCACTAAATCATTGGATGCAGGGGTGGCAGTGGATATAGTTTTCCTAGACTTCAGGAAGGCTTTTGATACTGTCTCTCACCCCATTCTCATTAGGAAGCTGGGGGACTGTGGCGTAGACACCCATACAGTCCAATGGGTCGCCAACTGGTTAGAGAGTCGCACCCAGAGAGTGGTAGTGGATGGGTCCTTCTCGACCTGGAAGGACGTGGGAAGTGGGGTCCCACAGGGCTCGGTCCTTGGGCCCGCCCTGTTCAACATCTTCATCAGTGATTTGGATGAGGGGGTGCAAAGCACCCTGTTCAAGTTTGCTGATGACACTAAGATGTGGGGGGATGTGGGCACAATAGAGGGGAGCAACAGGCTACAGTTGGACCTAGATAGGTTACAAGGATGGGCGGAGGAGAACAGGATGGGGTTTAACACGGACAAGTGTAAGGTGATGCACCTGGGGAGGAACAATCGGCACCACACATACAGGCTGGGGAACTCCCCTCTTGTCAGCACGGAGGTGGAAAAGGATCTGGGAGTCATTATTGACTCCAAGATGAACATGAGTCGGCAGTGTGGGGAGGCGGCTAGGAAGGCCAACTGCACCTTGTCGTGCATCCACAGATGCATCTCGAGCAGGTCCAAGGAGGTGATCCTCCCCCTCTATGCGGCACTGGTCAGGCCGCAGCTGGAGTACTGCGTCCAGTTCTGGGCGCCGCACTTTAAGAGGGATGTGGACAGCATGGAGAGGGTCCAGAGGAGGGCCACTCGTATGATCAAGGGACAGCAGGGTAGGTCCTATGAGGAAAGGTTGCGGGACCTGAACCTGTTCAGCCTTCAAAAGAGAAGGCTGAGGGGGGATCTTGTGGCCTGTTATAAACTGGTTAGGGGGGATCAGCAGGCGCTGGGGGAGTCCCTGTTCCCCCGAGCACCGCAAGGAGTGACCAGGAACAATGGTCACAAGCTGGCGGAGGGAAGGTTTAAGTTGGACATCAGGAGGTGCTACTTCACGGTCAGGGCGGCTAGGGTCTGGAACCAGCTTCCAAGTGAGGTGGTGCAGGCTCCCACCCTGGGGGTTTTTAAGAGGAGGTTGGATGACCACCTTACTGGGGTCAGTGCTCTTCCTGCCATGGCAGGGGGTCGGACTAGATGATCTGCTCAGGTCCCTTCTGACCCTAGAAACTATGAAACTATGAAACTATGTGTCATGAGTTTTGCCTGTCAGCAGCTGGGGATGCAGTTCCCCCCAAACCCCGCACGAATCTTCTTGAAACTTGGCAGGCTTTGTGGCCTCACCAGGGGCTATCACTCATGCAGTTTTCAGCCTCCTGTGATGTAACATATAGACATGATGGTAGCTTTGCTTTCAAAAATTTGGGGTGCAGTTGCTCCCAAACCCCTGCACCAATCTTAAATCCTGGCAGGCTTCATGCTCTCAGCAGAGGCTACCACCCCTGCAACTTGCACCCAAATATGAGCTAAACTAACAAAGTTATAGATATTTCATTCATCCCCCATTATAACCTATAGCCAGATCTCCAAGGTGGCTTTGAAGCTTCAGCACTGCTTTGGCCAGATTGAAGTGGCAAACCAGTTCAGATCTCCTGATTGGATTGTCGCCATCTGAAGTGGCTGGATCCGAAGCTGTATTGGATCACTGCTGACTCACACAGGCCTAATAGTTTTATAAAAACAAGACACTATAAAGTGGCTAATAGTTTTATAAAGACAAGCCAGCATGTGGACTGTACAGGATCACAAGGGCTCAAGTCATTTCCTGATGCCCTCCTTCAGCCACCTCACCAGTGCCTGAATGGCTGGTGACAGCAGCTTGCCCCATCTAGGAATATTTTTCCCCTGAACTTCTCCATTTGGTTTTGAAGTTCCCTCACTACAGAAATCACCTGGTTAAGGAGCACATCACCAGCACTGAGGGTCTTGGTGGCCTTGAGGAAGGGCTTGAGGACCACCAAGATGTGGGAGATGGTATCCCACTCAGCTCTGTTAAGGAGGCTACTGATCCCAATCCATCTGAGAAAGGCCATCTCATGGATGGCCTTCTGCTGCTCCACCAGCCTCTCTAGCATCAGGTATGTGGAGTTCCACTGAGTCTCCTCATACTGCATGATTTTGTGCTGTGGGATGTTCAGCTCTGCTTGTTGTCCCACAGCATCTTGACCCCCTTGATGCTCTGATGGAAGTACCTTGCTGCATTTTTAAATGAGCTTGCTGGTGGTGCTGGCACTGTCACTGGTGGCTCGGTCACCCTCCAAGGAGTCCCTGACTACGAGGTGGAACTTGAGTGCCACACAGTGGATGCCAACAAAATTCGCATAGCAGACCACATTGACCATATTGGCCCTCTGTGACCATGAACCTGTGGGTGAGCACACCTGCCCAACAAACCACACCTGTGCAAAGGGATTCATGGCCCCCAGATCTCGGTTGCTGTGTAGGATTCATCCATCACCTTGGCTTGAAGAAGAGCCCACCGATAGCCTGACTGGCTGTACCAGTGCCCTGTGAGGTACAGTTAAGCAAGATCTCCACCCTGGCTGCTTCAGATGTGTGAGGTGAACTGTAAGACCACTGTGGACCTGCCTTGCACACCTCCTCCCTCAAGTACTCCTTGCTTGCCTCATACAGGGAGAGCACCACCATCCTGCTAAAGATGGTGCATGAGGGAACTTGGTATGATGGGGCCATGAACTCCATGAGCTTCCTGAACCCTGGCCACTTAACTAAGGCCTAGGGCTGGCCATCCACAGCAAGCAGCTCACCAATGCTGTGGGTCATTTCGCTCACCTTTGCAATGAGCCCCACTTTCTGTCCACCTTTCCCCCACTGTTCCAGGGTGGCCTTCCTCTGCTTTGTGGGGGACAGAGGCTTTGGAGTGAGATGGGAATTTCCCTTTGGGCATGTTCCCACTGGTGTCAGGCTGAGGAGGAGCAAGGGCAAGGGGGTGGTGCCTGCAGAGCTGCATCAGCATCTCCATGGTGTTCATGTGTTTCATTCCCTTGCCCTGGCTGGTTTTGTCTCAGAAGTGCTGATGGTGGTTGTGATTATGGTTAGGAGGGGATGCAGACTCAGGCACAGGCAGTGGCACTGTGCTATGTGTGACCTGAGGGTGAAGGGAAGCCTATTCAACAGCCAAAGCCTGAATTAGGGGATGGAGGTACTGGGGAAGGGAGTCAGGGAGGCAGAACGGCAGAGGTGGGGGGACATGGAAGAGGGGGATCCATTGTCCCATGCCAGCATGCCATCCACCAGCCAGTCTCCTCCTCCACAACAGGTGCTGCCAATGTGGGCCAAGGGTATGGCTTCTATGGTGGGGTCCAGAGGCACCAACCTCCACCATCAGACAGGTAGTGCTGAGGCCTTGGTGGCTGTCTATCTTCCTGAGGATGTGGAGCTGCTGCTGTGCGACCCCTTGGCCTACTGGGCAAGCCACAGGCAGATGTGGCCAGATGTGGCCACAGTTGCTCATAAGCACCTGTCTTGTCCACCGACCAGTGTTTCAAATGAGAGGGGGTTCAGCATTGCTGGTGATGAAGTGACACCCCACTACACCTGCTCGGATCCTGGTTTGGTGGAGCAGCTGGTGTTCCTCGAAGTGAACTTCCCCCTGCTGGGATTCCCCAAGCTCCAGGTGCAGATGGAGTGGATGCTACCCTCCTCACTCTGTCTGCACCTATTTCCTTTTTTCATTTTTTAAAAACCATTTAATGCCCCAATCTCAGAGCTGGATGGGGTACTCACTGCACCACCAGCCAGCAGGGGAAGAACATGTCCCTGTTGAACTTGCTGCCATGCCAGGACAAACTTGGAGCTATGGACTGGGGCTATGAGGAAGGAGGAGGCCCCAGGTTCTGGGCATGACCACTAAAACTGCATTCTGCCAGGGCTGGGAGTCTTGGTGGGTCTGCCAGCAGTGCAGCAACCCCAGGGAATGGCAGGACCCCCTGGTGAAAGGTGGGTAGGAGGCACCATACCCTCCAGCAACCACATTCACACACACAGTCCTAGCTGACAAAGCCCAGACGTCATGTGTTTGACAGGCCTAAGGCTTTCCAGTTGCAGTGGAGTTATGAGGCTCCAGGTTTGCTCAGGTTAGCTGTCTTGGATGCCATCTTTCAGGTTCAAAACCCCTTTGTCAGGCTGAGGAAGCACCTGCAGTTGGTGTGTCTGTGTGCTGTTCCTGGATGGAAGGAATAGTAAAGAAGCCAGAGGTTGGCATACAATTCAGTCTTTGAAAATAGAAATGGAGGCATCATGGGGTGAGGGACACCCTGGGCTGGGTTAGGAAGGGGTATGTAGTAGCACAGGTGAAAGTGGAGAGGTACCTGGGGAGTCAGATGTCTGGCAGGTTGTAGAGTGTCAGAATTCCAATGTCTATAGTGAGTCCATGAGTTTCTGTGCCTAGGAGGTTGATGAAGTGCAATTTATAGGCTTGTCTGTGAAAAGTGGTTTGTAAATTCCCTTTCAGGATCAGGCCTAAGAGATTGGAGACAGGTGGTGTTTTGTTGCTGTCTTCAATAGATTTGTAATGTGTGATCATTCTGGTGCGCAATTGTTGCTTTGTGTCTCCTACGTATTTTCCATCAGGGCACTGATGGAGATATGTACTGTATTGTGAAGATATCTCCATATTAGAGTGTAAAAGGAAACCCCAGCCCTGTCACCAGAAAGCAGGTCCGCCCCTTTAAAGCCAGAACTTTCTGGGCAGAGAGTGCTGGTAAAGAAGGAGTTATGTGGGCAGGGATGTGGGCAGTGGGGTTCTGCAAGGCTCGGTCCTTGGGCCCGCACCGTTCAACATCTTCATCAGTGACTTGGACGAGGGGGTAAAAAGCACCCTGTTCAAATCTGCTGATGACACGAAGATGTGGGGGGATGTGGGCACGCTAGAAGGGAGGAATAGGCTCCAATCGGACCTAGACAGGTTACAGGGGTGGGTGGATGAGAATAGGATGGGATTCAACACCAACAAGTGCAAAGTGATGCACCTGGGGAGGAACAACCGGCACCATACCTACAGGCTGGG
>NW_017729017.1:9528138-9542781 GCF_001723915.1 Gavialis gangeticus | reverse complement strand
TTCTACTTGCTTGGAAACCTGAGCTATTTTTTTCAGAGCAAGCTCATGTATCTCTGCACAGTACTGTATTAAAAAGTACATAATTATACCCTAAATGTTACTGGGCCTGTTTCATTATTGTAATATTCCAATATTCCCCAGGGTAACACCTAGTGTTACAGGAGCTCGGGTGGCAGAGGGTAGATTTAGGCTAGATATCAGGAGGTGCTAGTTCACGGGCAGGGCGGCTAGGATCTGAAACCAACTTCCAAGAGAAGTGGTGCTGCCTCCTACCCTGGGAGCCTTTAAGAGGAGGTTAGATGAACACCTTGCTGGGGTCATTTGACCCCAGTAATCTCTCCTGCCATGGCAGGCAGTCAGACTAGATGATCTACTCAGGTCCCTTCCAACCCTAGAAACAAACCTGGAGGAGAAATTTTGCACAGCCCTACTGCAGACCCTTCCATCCCATAAACCTAAAATTTAGATGCACTCCAGAAATGCTCAGGTTGAAAACTGCCCAGGGAAACAACTTTGGCATTTATGTACCCAAAGACACAATTCATATCTATTGAAATCATGATTTTGCAAAATTTGCAGATTTTGGCAAATTCACCATTGCCTGCGAAGTTGGGCAATGACTGTGAAATTAATGAAATCCACAGGGGGAAAAAAATTACAGAAAATAAAATGCTGCTGTGGTAGTCTGCCAGAGGGGCTGGGGGTGTTGTCTGCTCAAAGGGCTGCTGGTAAGATGGCTGTTACCCCTGCCCCTTGCCACTGATTGGCTGTGAGGGCTGCTTGTCATGTGGCCCTGCTCCCCTCCAATAGGTGGTGAGGGGCAGGGCTGCATTACAAGCAGCATTCACAGCCAATCAGCAGTGAGGCATGGGCCCACCAGGCCCCCTTGGCCAATCAGCAGCATGGGGGCGGGGGTAGCAGCTGCTGCATTCTATTTGCAAAATGGCTTCCAGGCCTCACATCCTACCCATAAAATTGGGGGGGGCAGCCCCCTCAAATTTGATAGGTCCCTAATCATAGGTCATGCATTCTCCAGGCTACTCTCTGGTTCTCTTGTTTAAACTGACCCTTTGGACAAACACAAGAGAGAGGTTTGTAAGACCAGGAAATCACAAGTAAGGGACATGCGGCTCAGTGAGGAGGTTGTTTTCAGAGTTTTGAATGCTTGGATTTGCAACCACAATAATGTTTTAATGTACAGTTTGTTTGTTTGTTTGTGGGGGTTGCCTGTAAGTAACTATGTATTTTTGTTCTTTTAAAGATGTAAATATTGAAGGGAAAAAATACTGCATATCACCCAGTAAAAACCAAACGGGCTTCTCACATGGTTCATCACCAGGGACAGGACCTATAGATCTATGGCACAATTTTCTAAGACTTGGATAAACCAGTAACCAAAATATGCAGTCCAAGGTTCTGGAGAGATTGTGCTCTAGGAGTTACATAGCTTTCCATCTCCAAAGCTTCTCTCTGCCCCACTCTATTCTTACCATCCACTCCCCATGTTCTGCCTATCTTACTCTGGTACTGCTGTCTTATTCTACTAGTTCTTGCCAATTCTCGCACACATCTAATTTTTTATTTTCTCTTTCCTTCCTTGGTTCTTCTAGTCCTTCCCCATCTCATCTTCTGTCCTGTCCCAAGGTCCTATGTTTTGTGCTTGACTCCTACCTTCCTGTATGGCTCAGACCCTCCCCATACTACCTGCTCCAGCTGTTCATTGAGAATCACATCACCTTCTCTCCCTCTGACCTCTAGTTCTTAACCTATTTACTTCATCAGACCTGATCCCCTACTTCTCTTTGCCTTGTATCTCTTCCTTTCCCATTACCTCCTTGTTCCACACCCTACTGATAGGCATTTCAAACTATTTTCCCCTTACCTTCCTCATTGCCTGAGCACCAGCATGTAAGCAGAGCATAACTACTTGCTCTCAATCCAGGTGCTTGGTGACATAATGCCTCCTGATTTTTGGGAAGAGCAATTGCACTAAAAGTCCCCTACAGCCTTTGTGTTCCTGAGTTCAGCATATGGGCAATCTGATCAGGAATAAGGGATGAGCCATACTCAATGCAGGTGGAATTTTCAGAGAATGTAGCAGGCAAACTCTAATAGGTCTTTACAGAACATGTGCAAACTGGGATATTTTCAGAGGCTTATAATTTGTCCAACTTTGAGCAACTTGTCCAGGCAAAAAACAAAACTCACATTCCTAATTCCAAGGTGAGCCTTCTGCCTCATTTCCTGCTCCAGAGGATGGATCCTATTGAGCTTCTCATCTAATCAAATGTCTTCATTTTTCTAACTTGGGTAAAACAACAAAGAATCAGAAATGTAGGACTGGAAGGGAGCTCATCTAAACTAATATGCCACACTACATGCATTCCTAGACCATCCTTAAAAGATGCTTGTCTCACCTGTTCTTAAAAAAACACCATTGAAAGTGCTTCTACAATCTCTGTGCATGATCTGTGCTGATGCTTCAGTACCTTCTAGTTTAAAAGTTTCTCATAATATCTAAGATAAATCTTCTTTGCTGCAAATTAAGCTGATTTCTTCTTGTCCTTCCCTGAGTGGCTATGGAAACCAATTGATCACTGTCCTCTGTATAACAACCTTTTATATAATGGAAGACATTTATCATGCCTCTTCTTAGACTTCTCTTTCCTAGACTAAACAAAGCTAATTCCTTCAATCCTTCCTTATAGGTCATGTTTTCTAAACCTGTTATCATTTGTGTTGCTCTCTTCTGGTTTCTCTCCAATTTGTCTAAATCTTTCTTTTGTTTAGTGCCAGATCTGAACACAAGGGGCATTTATAGACATGCTTAGGGAGGCCCGGGGGGGGGGGAGCAGTTTAATTTTAGCACAGTGCCAAGAGCTGCGCTAATTAAGAGCACCCAGAGTGTCACATGAAAAATGGCAGTGGGGCACTTTGAACAAGCTTTAGTTTAAAGTATCCCACTGCCATTTTTCAGTACGGGGCCACTGATACATGACACTGGAGTTTGCTGGAGCGTGATAATTACCACACTCCAACAGACTTGGTTAATCGAGTCTGTTTTGACACACTGTAATTACAAAGTGTTAGAGCAGCCTCCCTGCATGTGTAGAGGAGCCTGATTAGTCGAGCTGAAGTCTCATGAGGGCTGAATAGAAGGGGTATAATTACATTAAACATCTTACTTAAGATATTCCTGTTAATGCACTCAAGAATGAAATGTGCCTTTTTTTCAACAGCGTCACATTGCTGACTCATATTTAGCTTGTGTTTCTCTATAGCACCCAAGATCCTTTCCAGTCTCTAACGGAATTCATACCGTTATGGAAAAGCAGAATGGCCCCTTTAACGGAAGGGTTTTTGTGAATCAGACAAAGGCAGCCAACAAGGCTAGTGTTAATAGACAGTTCTGCAGATGAATCAGCTGATGGGGCCCCTGACTAGAAATGGGCAGGGCTTGAGTAAAATAAAAGCCAGGACTGGAGTGGGGCAGTCTGGTTCTGTATGCCACAGGGGAAGTTGCTCAGGAGCAGAGAGGCTAAAGGGGATGGCCTGGCTGATGGGAGGGGGGGTAGGGCCCAGTATGGGAGGTAGTGCGGTGGTTCAGATAGGGAGTGGATGTTTATGTTGAGACCCAATGTGAGGGATAGTTCATTGTTTTGGGGGTTTTTTGTGGTAGCCAGAGGGGGTTTTGCACTGTGTTTTGATTTACACAAGTGGTTTGGGTGGGACTGTGAGGGGTGGTTCTGGAGATCCCATTAGTGCCTCAGAGATACATGATTGCTTTGAGCACTGCCAGGGTTCAGGCTTGAGGCACTGACCAGGCCCAAGGGCCCAGAGTTCTTGCAGGTTGAAGACAGGGGTCAGGGAGACAAGCATTGCTTTGAAGGGATGAAAGCACACAAGGGGAAGGCATAGGTATGAGGGGCAAAACAAGAGTAAGGAATCCATGGCCCATGAGGGGCGAACTCTGAGGCCAAAGACCCCAACCAAGAGGCAAGGAGAAGGAGCCCTGCAGGACGGTGCTGACAGAGATGCCTGTGAGAGGGGAAGCAAGGGTCGGGGATCCATAGCCTGTGAGGGATGAACTTTGGGGCCAGGGACACAGAGCAAGGGGCAGATACCCCAAGAGCTCAAATTGACAGAGCTGGTGCCTAGAAGCCAGGTTCAGTACCATGGGCCAAGGCTAGAAGGCCCAGCAAAGCGGTGGAGGCTGAGCAAGCCAAGGCCATGACAAAGGGACTGATTGGAGAGGCAACGTCTGCAATACTTGGGTGTGGTATAAGGGGCAGTTTGGAGTCACGTAATAAGCCCCTAAGGCAACAGGTGGCTCAAGGCACATACAAGCCAAAATGGCCCAACTGCACATAAACCAGGCTTAGGCTAGTGTGGCCCAGGAAGGGATCTGTTGGCAAAGAAAAGACCAGGACTTGTTCTAGGACTAAAAGGTAGCCTCCCTTTCATAATTTAACAATTATATCAAGACATGGAAAAGGGGAGGGTACCTAAAATCAGGTTGAGAGAGTGGCCACTTGGCCACCAGGGGGCAGCATGGTCATCCCTGGATTCTGGTCCTGCTATAAGTATACAGCTATGCAACCAGTTATTCCTAACTGTGTTTTCACTCCTTAGATTTCTCCTTCCTAGGTGTAGATTCATAAATTGTTAGGGGTTGGAAGGGATCTTACAGGTCATCAGGTCCAGCCCCCTCCCCCCCCCACTCTAGGCAGGAAGACAACTGAGGTCAAGTGACCTCAGCAAGGTGACTGTTAAGTCTCCTCTTGAAAACCACTAGGGTAGGTGACTGCACCACCTCTGGAGGGAGTTTATTCCGCAGTCTGGACACCCTGACCATGAAGTTTTTCCTGGTATTAAACTTGAAGCAGCCTTCCAGGAGTTTGTATCCATTGGTCCTATTCTTCCCCAGGGGTGCCCTAGTGAACAATTATTCACCAAGCTCCTGATGCATTCCTCTGATATAGCAGTAAGTTGCTATCAAGTCCCCTCTCAACCTTCTCTTCTTTAGGCTAAAGAAGAGGCCCAGGTCCCTCAGCCTTTCCTCATATGGCTTGCCTTGCAAGTGTCTGATCATATGGGTGGCTCTTTTTGGGACCTTCTCAAGTTTTTCCACATCCTTACTGAAATGCGGCATCCAGAACTGGACACAGTACTCCAGCTACTGTCTCACAAGTGCTGAGTACAGTGGGAGTATCACTTCCTTAGTTTTACACAAGATGCATTGATTGATGCATCCCAGTGTGTTATTTGCCCTGCTGGCTACCACATCGCACTGATGGTTCATACTCTTGCAATGGTCAATCAGTATTCCTAGGTCCTTTCTGGTTGTGGTGCAAGTCAAGCTGTCACCACTGAGCCTGTATGTATGTCATGGGTTGTTTGCACCCAGATGGAGTACCTTAAACTTGGAAATGTTAAACTTCAGCTGTTTCCGGTCTGCCCAACTCTCTAAACTGTCCAGGTCTGCCTGTATCTGCAACCTATCTTCTAGCATGACCACACTGCCCCATAACTTGGTATCATCCGCAAACTTGGCCAGTGAGCTTTTCACTCTCCCATCCAAATCATTGATAATGATGTTAAAAAGCACCGGTCCAAGCACAGACCCCTGAGGGACACCACTGGCCACTTTGTTCTAGGATGACACAGATCCATTCATGAGAACTCTCTGGGTCCTACCCTGTAGCCAGTTTCCCACCCACTGACCCATTGAGCAGCTGAGCCTACAATCTTTCAGTTTTCCCACAAGGATATCATGGGATACTAGATCAAAAGCTTTTTTGGAAGTCTAGGTATATAACATCTACCTTGTCTCCCCTGTCCAAGTGGTAAGAGACCTGGTCGTAGAAGGAGATGAGATTGGTAAGACAAAACCTACCCGTGACAAAGTCATGCTGGCCGTCATTTAGAATCTTACCTTCCACAAGCATATCACACATAAATTCTTTAATGAGCTTCTTCCAGGATTTTCCCTGGGATAGATATTAGGTTGATTGGACTATAGTTGCCCAGGTCCTCCCTTTTCCCCTTCTTGAAGATGGGCCCAATGTTGGCCCTCTTCCAATCGTCAGGGATTTCCCCTGTGCACCACAAATTCTGAAAGACCTTTACCAGGGGTTCCACAATGACCTCAGCCAGCTTCTTCAGCACTCTCAGATGAAGTCCACCTGGTCCTGCTGACTTATGTCTAGCTTTTCTAGTTGGTATTGTACCCACTCAGCATCCACAGTGGAGAATCTGTCATTCCCGGAATGCCCTCTATAAGCCTTATCTCACTTGTCTTTCCCCTTGCTCTGGTGAAATACAGAAGCAAAGTGGGAATTCAGGAGTTCAGTTTTGTCCTGAATGTCAGTTACCAGATATCCCAAGGTGTTAAGCAGAGGTCCCACACACATTTGTTTTCCTTCTACTGCCTAAATACCTCAAGGACTTCTTATTGTCCTTGATTCTCGTGACTATCCTAAACTCAGTTGCTGCCTTGGCTTTCCTGATCATGTCCCTACAGGTGCTGGGGGAGGGGGGGCAGAGAGTCCCAGGGTACTACTTCTTACTTTACCTAGGTGTACACAGGTGTACTACTTTGCCTTTGTCTTTATTATATTTCATCTTGTCTGATCATTTCTCCAATTTCTAAAATTATTTGAATATTACATTCTAAATATGAATTCTAAATTTTGAATTTTAATCCTTTACATCAAAGTGCTAGCAATTTCTCCCCTTTGGTTTCACCTGAAAATGGTATGTCAGTAGTCTCCACTGCATAACATGAGTCATTAATGAAACTACTAAATAAAATGTGGCCCATGATGGACCCACATGAGACATCATTGGAAATGCCATTACAGTTTAAAAGCAACAAAGTGAAAGATTCTCTTTGAAGTCCCTTGTGTAATCAATTCTGTACCTATCTCATGGTGACTTCATACAGATCACATTTCTCTTAATTGCTTATGAGAATGACATGTTGGAAAATGTCAAGGTATTATGTATCTACTGCTTTCTTATTAAGCCAATTATTTCATCAAAGAAAGAACTTTAGATTTATTTGATATGCTTGGTTCTTGACAAATCCAGGTTGGCTGTTACTTATCACCTTAAATGCCTATATTTTATTAATGGTGGAGCTTCTGATTGATCAACATGCAGTGAATGATGGCATTGCCACATGTTGCCATCAGTGTTGATAGTGTAAAAATCAACATACAGAGATGCATCAGGTGTAGGGGCACTGTAACGGGCTCCATCTCTAAAGTTGCTTTGCCATCTGGCAGCCACCCCCAAGCCTGTATTACAGTCTGGTCACATCCCAGGATACTGCCCTGTTCTAGCCTACTACGCCTTGATGTTAATTAAATAGCGGGGTTCTACCTTCCACTGACTTCTGTCAACTTTGTGTTAGTCCACTGGGTCCCTTGTCAGCCCTACCTTAGCATAGCCCCTTGGCTCAAGTGCCTTCCATCAGCTTAGTCACCTGCTCCCCCCATTCTTGGGTCTGCTCAGACTCAAACAAAGTGCCCCTAGCCAGGTGCCCTTCATGGGCCACCATGCACCCCATAAGCCACCCCATACCCCTGGCAGATAAGGCCCATATATGCAAAATTAGGTTGCCTTCCCAAGGTTCTCCTAAAACATTGACTACTGCCAGTCCTCAGGTTCAGCCCCTCTGGGCTTTTCACTCAGTTCTGCCCCTTCTGGTCACCTGACCCTTTCTCCCTCACAACAGGGCACAGATGTGGCTAATTATTTAATCAGTGGGTCCCCATTTTGCTGCATGCCGTTTGCAAGCTGGGGCTCTGAAGCCTGTAACTCTGCAGCCTGCACCCCCTGTTGTAATAGGGCTTAGGAGCTTCTGTTACAGGCCTGAGAAGCAATATTTTGCAGATAAAGGGACTGTAGCAGGGCACTAAGGTGCCTGCTCCTGACAAACAGTAATATGGGCTCAGCTGCCAGTCACCAGGGCAGCACAGGTGTGGGTTGCTGAGACAACCACTCTGGTCAGCTGACCAAAAGGGGGTAGGGCCTGGCCTATATAAACAAGCCAGGCTGAGGCTGGAGTCAGTTTCTTTCTAGCAGTTGAGGAAGGTGGAGCTCTGTTGGAGCAAGCTGAGTAGGGAAGCCTGATGGCCTGAGAACCTTCTGCAGCACAATACAGGGTGGAGGAAACCCTGGTAGGGAGATGAATGATGGATAGCCAGTTGGCTTGGAATTTATGTTGTAACCCAGGAGTGGGAGTTTTCTACTTTGTTGTTGTATGAGACCGGAGGACCGGGTGAAGCTGTAGTGGTTGGAGAAGGCCTCATAGGAGCTCCACAGTAGCGTGGGGTTTCCTGACGCCGGAGAGGGCACTGCATTTTGGGGTGTATCAACCCTGGCCCCAGTGTGGGCAGTATTGGGAAGGTAAAGCCCCAGTGTGGGTGCAGGTGAGAAGCCCCAGTGGGGTGCAAGACCCGGAAAGGGGGTCTGGAGGCCAGGCACAGCTACAGCCACCTGAGCCTCGATTGTGAGGAGCCCAGTGGGGCATAAGATCCGAGAAGGGGGTCTGGGGGCGAGGTACGGCTACGGCCACCTGAGTCTCGATTGTGGGATCACGAGGCAAGGCCCCAGTGCGGGCGACGAGAGCACAGGGAGGAGGCCCCAGTGTGGGTGATGAGAGCAATGGAGAAAGACAAGCCAGAGAACCCGTGAGGGTACGGGTGACTGGAAGACCCATGTGTAGCCCCTGAGGCTTTTGTTGCAGTGTTATCTAAGGCAGGGCACAGACTGAGACGTCACAGGACACTGTGTCAAAGAGTATAAAAGGCAGCCTCCCTTTAACAATATTACCATCAAAGATGTGGCGGGCGAGATAAAGAGGGTGCATTGAAACCGACTTGGCATGGTAGGTAGGGGGCGCTAGGGGAGTTCACGGCACCTCTAGGTCATGTCCTGTCACAGGGACACACTGACAAAAAAAGTTTGAAAGCCACTGCCTTAAACTATCTTCCTAGAAAACTTTACCCAATGCTTTTCTAATTTTGTATAAATCTGTGTTTGTCAATTCTATCATCTTCATTCTTCTGTTCTTACTCCTTTCTTTTGTTAGACCTGTCTTTAACATTTTGCAATCATTTTCATCCATTTTACATTCCAATTTTACATTTTCAGCCCACAATCCCCTAACAAAATCTAAAACGGGCATCTCCCATTAACATTCTGCATGTTATGAAATAAAGTGTTCCTATCACATTTAAAAAAAAGTTTGATGCACTGTGTCCTGCCATTTTGTATCTTCCAGCCTATCCAGATAGTTGAAGCCCCTCCTTGCCACCACATTTTGTCCTTTGAATGCTTATGTTAGTTGCTCAGAAAATATTTTGTTTTGCTTCTTCCTCCTTAGGTGGTCTGTAGTAAATCCCAGGCATGCCATCACCCTACCACACCCCATTTCATTTTGGTTTAGAAACATTCATCAACCCTATCACTCAACTCTTCCTGAAGTGCAGAGCTAATATGTTTAATGTATTTGATGTACTGTGCAAGTGCCTCCCACTTCCCCACTGTGATCTTCAGTACCAGTACTCCAGGCCTGCAGTTTGTCATCAATTTCTATGATGCCCATTAAGTTTTAGTGGGCTGTGATGGCATTTTAGTTTATTCCTGTTTTTTCTGAACATTGTTGGCATTATTAAGACCCCTTGGGTAGTCAGGAGTTTTGGGGTTTTTTATTTTCTCTCTTACCTCTCTTATGACCCTATTGTGGTGGTGATTTCCCACTTTTATCCCAGATTCCAGCCCATTTTTTCATCCCTACTTCTTAATCATCTTTGGGCTTTTGTCACTGTCCTACTTCAGACATCATCTCACATCCTCTTTGCTAGGTTGCTTTCCCTATCTTTTTCAGACAGATCTTACCTCTTTCTGGCAGTCCTAATTTTTGGGGAATACTGGTCCATGGCCAAAAAAGCTAAAGCCTTTTTCTGACACCATATTGGTGCTACCAGTCATTCATCTCCTACATGTATCTGCCCCTGCTTGAGCCCTTAACATCAAGGGGAGGACTGATGAGAATATCACCTGTGCACCCCATCTCTTTCACCCTTGCTCCCACGGTTTCTCAGTTACTTCTCATCCACTCAGGATCACATCTGGCAGCACCACTATTCCTCATGAGGATGCACATAATAGACTAATAAGCAGAAAGTCAGATGTGTTTCAGAAGCCTTTTTATGATGTCTTAGATTTTGGATTCAAGCAGAAGTAAACCTGGGGTGTGGATTCAGGTCAACAGACTGATGCCTCCATTCCCCTCTGAAGGAAGTGTCAGAACACTGCCACCCTTCATTGCCTCTTCCTAGGACCAGTGGTGATATGTCTTAACCACTGTGTTCGTTGTTTTTCTATAAGCTCCAGCATCATGTAGAAGTTCCTGAGCTCAGTGGATAGGGAATTTAGATGGAGGCAGATGACTGCTCTCCCATGAGATGATCTGCAAATAATCCCCTATCTGCAAAGCAGATTATTCTTCTATCTTTGATTTCACTCATCCTGGATGTCTCTATATGCACTTAATTGAAGAAATTGACTTTTTTCTTTAATCTCATTCTTGTAAGCAGCTGAACTATTTTAACTGAAACTTTCTAAAATAAAATTAGCCTGCAGCCAACACCCAGCCTGGAATCTTTCAGCCTGAATAGTGAAGTTTGGCAAAGGATTAATCAAATGAAGAGTCTTATAACGTAAGCACTGGGAAAACTTAACTGTAAGCACTGCTATTTGCATCACCTATTCCAAAGAAAATAATCAGGAATGAAATGTATGATTCCCCCAAACAGTACTTTAATAACAGTTTAAATTCAGGAGGAGATTATTAAGCATATTAATGGATTAAATTTAAGATTTAAAGATGGCCAGGAGATAAATTTAAGGGCTTCAAACACCTGCTATAATAACAGTTTCACAGTATTGAAGGGGAAAAGAGATCCCATTGTTTAATGAAGCTTCCCCTTTTATTCTTGTAAATCGTCCTTTCACAGTGTTCCCAAGAGAATCTGGACTGCATGTGAGAGGTGACCTTGTGCACCAGATGGGGAATCAAGAGATTTGTCTTCTGTACCCTGCTTAGCTACTGATCTGCTATGTGACCCTAAGCAACTGCATCTTCTCTCTGTGCCCCTCTTCCCCTTCCTGTTCCTAGTCCTCCTTGGCTGTTTGAACTGTAATGTTGAAACAAAAGCCATCAATTACTATCCCATCTGCACAATGGGACTCAACCTCTGTTGTGGCCTCTAGGCACATCTATACTATAAAAAATTGTATCCCAGGTGTTAGGCTGGGGCAAAGAAGTACATGACTACAAGAGATGGTGGAACCTCTGCCAGTGGATAAAGAATAAAATAGTGTTTCCCTCTCATCCATATCTAGTTTCTGAGGAAAAATGAGAGAGGAACAAAAATCTTTCTCCTTTGAACATTTATTGGGGCTCCCAAAGGACCCTGTATCTATACATTCACTGATTTCAAAAGATTTGATTCTAATTGGTCCTTGGATATGAAACTGGCAAGGTCGATCCAGGGCTCACAGAAGCTTGCATTGCCAAGTTCATAGGTAAACCACTTTTTCCCTCTTGTCATAGCTTGATATTAGAAGCTACCAGTTGGAACTTTCTTCTGGATGAAAATTACTTGGTGTCCAGTGAGACTTTTCCCAACACACTCCTAACCAAATTTCTATTTCAACATTTATACAAGCATTCCCTTCATTTCCTTTCATCTAGATATTGAAAATTCACTTCCTGCTTTAACAGCAGCTCACAGAGACATTCATAATTCATTAAATGACTGCTGCAATCTACCCCAGAGGTAGCTGCATTCCAGCAGCAAGAGACGTGAATAATCTATGTAAAGTGTATAATGCATTTGACAATGAAAGACTATCTAAATACAAGATATTATTTATTATTCACTTGCTATATCTAGGACTTAGTAGTGTTTGTGGAACTACCTGTGCTGGGACCATTAAGCTTCTGTCTCAAACCTTATGGTCCACTAAAACCTCATTTGTGATACTTACTAGAGTATTAGGTTAATTGAACTGTGAAGATAATCCATGTCTACCCACTATTCTTGTAGCACATATATGCACAAGGGGAAACCCGTTTTTTATTTCAGCAAGATAATAGTTAAGGCAGTTCTTCTTCTTTGCAGTCCTCAAGCTGTACTTTAGAGCACTGGGTAAAGAGTTTGCAATAAAGAATTTATCTTGTAATGTTTCTTGTTCACAAATTGCCCGTGAACAAACAGAGATTTTCACTCATTAGTTTGCAGTTCACGCCAGTTCAATGAACTACTTTGTGCAAACAAATCTGAAACTTGCAATTCAAAAGCAGTGTGGTGTGCATGATCTTCTGAGTCACATGGGCTTCAGTTTGTTCCCTGTTTCAATAACCTTCTGGCTCATTAGCACCTGAAGTGTTTGAGGAGGGCTTGTTTGCTGGCCTAGTGCAAATATTAGTACAAGTATTCATGACAGTTCCGCTTTCCCTTAGTACTGTCACAAATGAAAATATCCTTGGAGAAGTAACTGTAAAGTGAATAAAAGAACACTTTATACTCTTACTATCATAAAAAGTAAGTTTTAATCAAAAGACTATTTATAGACTTCTCTTTTTTCATCTTAGCCTTGCAGTTCTAGCACTTACAAATGAAATTCTGCCAAGAATTATTATGGGCATAGAAAAAAATAAGCAAAAACACTGGCCCTCCCTGGACTACAATGCATGAGGGGGTCACACATTCTGAACCATTGAAAATTAAATTCCAAAATCCATCAGGCTAACATGAAATTCATTTAGAGAGGAGCTGGGTAGTATGTTACTCATTTAGGCTAGAACTGTACCAGCTTACCATTTCACGCTACAACAACTCTAATATTAGGTCAGGAAAAGAGGAAATAACATTCTGTTCTTGTTTTAAACTATGCTTATTTGTAACCCTTAATGCTAGAGTGACCATGCATCCCCAGCTATGCTGGACACCCCAGGATTCTGTAGCTGGGTCCTGGCTGGTTAGTGGAAACTGAGATCCCAGTTCTTATTTCACCTCCAAGTCATCTAAGTGCTACATACACTGCTTTTGCACCTCTAATTAATCAAATACGATTTTTTTCACCCTGTAGAACAGTCTGAATTCTGCTAAACTGTCTGGATTTTTTTATGCATCTCCATCTTCACCCAAAAACGTTCCCTACGTATCTAGATTTGGTCTACTGTGCATGCTTAGAAGTCATCCAGGATGGCTGCCTATGCAATCTAACAGTTTACTTTCTGTTGCTATTTGGTTTCACTTGAAGAAGCACATAAATTTAGTGAATGTCCCTGAATGAAACCTTCAAAGAAAAACTGCAACTGTTTGATACTGCAACAGGTGTGGTGCCACCAGCTTTTTACCTAGCAATTAAGCACTTGCCCAGGATATGGGTCCCCTGGGTTTTAGATCCATCTCATACTCAGCTGGGTTGAATCCACCTCTATGTTACAGGGACATACTCCACCCATGAAACAGTAGTAACAGTTTTATATTGGATTGCACTTTGGTAACAGAGGGAAGAACCTGCCCCAGTGCAGAAGAATCAATGCAAATGACAGACAACCCTGGCCTGCAGTGGACAGGTTAATTGGAAACAAGTCTAGCCTCAATAATTAGGGTGCCCTCTCCATGTTTTTGCCAGGCAGGTTTGTAGTGAGAAGTATGGTTTTAGGAGAGATTAGACTGGGGAAAGTAGGAGGTTGTCCTATGAAATCAGATATCAGAAAAGGTCCCGTTACTTTAAACTGAAGTAAGTGTTACTGTTTCTCAGGGTAATGCATTGGTTCAGGTATCCTCGTATTACGACTTTGCCCCAACACCATCTCCAAAGTATCCCACATCCTACCTAAGAAGCAAAACTACATTTTGCTATATGCTATTCTGGGGTACAGGCCAGTGCCATTATTTTTTAAAGGTAGGTAGATTTATGAGGGGCAATGCCATATTTCTGAAAAAAGGGCCGCATTTCTGTGGCGTGCAGCTTTTTAAAAAATGAGTCTGTCTGAAGCTGCTCAGAGGAAGTGAAATGATGGTTGGAGAATAAGGGAGGCTGTCAAAGAAGCTTGATAAATACAGCACATCTTAGCATCATGGGTATCCAAAAGAATGAAATGAGACCACATTGTCTCCAATTCAAAAGAACTGAATACACTAGTATCTGCCTTCTCCCAAAACAGCTGTTATATCTTCCATTCCCCTTGCCTGCTCTCAAACTATGTAAATATGCATGCAACCCAGCTAACAGGAGAAGGGAAGCCAAAAGTTCTGCCAGATCACCACATACAGTTTCACACTCATGCTTGTGCTTTCTTTCCTATACTTACACGCTCACTCATATATTTAGCAAACATTTATCACTATGATATCAACTGCTTATTAAGCTTTTCCTTTGATTCCTTTTATGGAAAGGCTGTTGAGAGTTTTAAAAATGAAAATAATTATGTTCTGTAGAAAATAGTAGTTTCATAGTAGCTAGGGTCAGGAGGAACCTGAACAGATCATCTAGCCTGACCCCCTGCCACAGGCAGGAATGAATGCTGGGTTCACAAGACCCCAGACAGAT
>NW_017729017.1:9517466-9523138 GCF_001723915.1 Gavialis gangeticus | reverse complement strand
CAGATTTTGACCACCCTAACTGTAAAATATTGCCTTCTGATCTCTAACCTAAACCTATTCTCCATCAGCTTATTACCATTGTTCCTCATCACACCAGGTGGTGCTGGGGAGAAAAGGGCTCTACCTGTTTGCTGTTGATCTCCCCTGATGAGTTTGTAGACAGCCACCAGGTCCCCCCTCAGCCTCCTCTTGCTGAGGCTGAACAGGT
Source organism: Gavialis gangeticus (assembly GCF_001723915.1). NCBI lineage: Eukaryota > Metazoa > Chordata > Crocodylia > Gavialidae > Gavialis > Gavialis gangeticus. The sequence goes on along the minus strand of NW_017729017.1, from coordinate 9,522,930 downwards.
TCAGGTCCCTCAGTCTCTCCTTGTAGGGCCTGTCCTGTTGCCCTCTCACCAAGAGGGTGGCCCTCCTCTGAACCCTCTCCAGGCTGGCCACAACCCTCTTGAAGTGCAGCGCCCAGTACTGGACGGAGTACTCCAACTGCGGCCTGACCAAAGTCGCATAGAAGGGGAGTATCACCTCTCTGGACCAGCTTGAGATGCACCTTTGGATGCATGACAAGGTATGGCTGGCCTTTAAATACTCTAAAAACTTACGAAATTAAATAATGAATGAGCTCCTTTCTCTGTGTTCTTTATGTTGTTATAACCACCATTCCATTTAAATTCTACAGAATGGGTTGGGGAGCTGTAAGCAGGTTGCTTAGCTTATTGGCTTCGGCAGATGGATTTGCTCCCTGTGGTGCTCTCCAGCCATTCCCCCCAACTCAAACACATTCTTTAAGCTGCAAGCAGGCAAATAAGCAAACAAGAAAATCCTTATACCCTGGGCACTAGGGTGGAAAACTCCTTGGCTCTTGTCCCTGTCAGAGCACCCTGGGCACATGCTATTCTGCTCCCAACTGGCTCCTTCCCTACAAGCTGTTCCTTCAGAGTTCACTTTTCTACTCTCTTCTCTGGGTTTTAAGCTCTCAGTGGGACACTCCCTTATTAGTAGAATGCCCCATAGCTGTAGATCCTTAAGAGGGCTGGCTGCCCCTTCTTTAGGGGACAGACCATACTGTTACAGAAGCCTATAAAACTAATCAATATTTCTATTAAATTATATAGGTTTTTTTAAAAACAGCCAATTATTTTCAGGTTTCTTCTTCCTGTTTGTACATTTATACCCATAAGACTCACCCCACACAGCCACAGTATAAAGAAATAATTGCATTTTCCCCCTCTCCTCTTGTGCCTAAATTGTCAAGGTGCCATGTTCTGCATGACACTTTATAACTAACTGTCACTGTGACCCCTGAAATCAATGGAATTACACCATAGATGAATGTATCCCAAACCTCTTGGTTGCTGGGTAAATATTAAAATATGTGTATCTAGACTGTTCTGTGACTCCATTTCTTAATCTGCCAAAGGCTGCAAGAATTTGTTTGTCTGAATTTACCCTAAGTAAGTGGTGAGGTCTGTTAGACTCAGGACTGTAAAAGGGACATAGTGGCATTAATCAAGACTGTGCATTCTCAAGAGCTCATGAGTTATATAGCAATAGAGTGGGCCAAGACTAGGATGGGAATTCTGTAAAGAAAATCCTGTTGTTGCAAGAAGTGACACTCAGAATTCAGTAGGTAATGCTCTGAATGGAAACTGAGCTAATGCTCCAACCAGACATTGGGTTCACAGTACAGGTAAAGGTCTTGGTTTTGAAAGGTGACCTAAAACTGAGGGCCTGCATGAGTGTGATAATGCAAAATCCCATTAACTATCACTGGAGAGGTTGCTCTAGGCCAGTTTCCAATTTAGATAACTATATCAAGTCTCTTGCACGTTCCTTCTTTCAGTTGGACATGATATTGTTTTTCACCTTGGGACCTAAAATCCTAGATGGAGCACTCTCTGGGCGCATCCTTACATGCAAGCACATGCGCTTGCAGCAGCTCAAATAGAAGCAGTGCAAATTTGAGCCAGGGCTTTTTGCCTCAGCACACGTGCTTGGACATGTGCTTTGTTGTGGAGCAAATTGTGCCACTAGGGGCAAAATAACCCTGCCTGGCTCCTCCTGGATATTCAGCCAGGGGGAGCTAGAGCCCAAGGCCAGCACCTGTGCTGTCCCCAGCAGTATAAAAAGCTGCCCTGTCCTGGCCCCAGCAGTATAAAAAGCCAGCCTGGCAAATAGCTCAGGGCTACTAGCTCTCAGGAGCTTCTGGGGCCCAGCCAATTGGTACCTGTGGACACTACCCCTTGTGCCAGGTGGACTGCTGAAGCAGCCCTGAGAGTTGCCTGCACCCTTTACTCGCTGCAGCAGTCTGGCAGTGGGGGCTGACCCCTGGCTGTGACCTGCTGTGCACCTGCCAGACCCAGATGGGGACTGCAGAGCCAGTAGAGGCATCTTCCCCTCTGGACCAGCTGCCAGTGGACTGTGATTGTAGGGTTGGCCTTTGTGCAGCACTACTGCCATTTGTGCCCCCTGCCCAGCCATCTGGGCAGTTATCACCCGGAAGATGTTCTGGGCATGGTGGCCTGCTTTGAACTGTCAAAGCGTGTCCTCCTGGCCCCATTTGGCCAGGAGGTCAGCCACAGCCAGGTGGGTCCAAGGTGCCAGCTCTTGAAACATTTAAAAAATTTTGAAATGTTTCAAGTTTTGAAGCTGGGCTTACTTGGCTTCAGCGCTAGTCCCAGGCAGCAGTGGCAGCCTCCTCTCATCCAGCGTGCAGATCTAGGGGTCCACACACCCAGGAGGGCTGCAGGGCTGTACCAGACTCCTCCCAGGGGTGCAAGGCCCCGTATGTGTGCCCCAGATTAGAGGAGGCTGCCGCCTGGGACCGGATAGCAGAGGCAGGCTCCTCTCATCTGGGGTGCAGATTTGGGGGCTCGTACCCCCAGGAGGGCTGTCAGGCTGTTCTGGACTCCTCCCGGGGTATGAACCCCTGGATCTTTGTTCTGGATGAGAGGATGCTGCTGCTGCTGCCTGGGACAGGCAGCTGCAGCATTCTTCTCCAGTGCTGGTCCCTGGTGGCAGAGGCAGCCTCCTCTCATCCAGGGTGCAAAACTGGGGGTTCGCAACCCCTGGGAGGGCTGCCTGCCTGTGCCAGACTCCTTCCAGGGGTTGAAGCACCCAGATCTGTGCACCAGATCAGAGGAGGCTGCCACTGCTGCCTGTGCCAGCAGCAGTTTTCTCTGGTGCTGGGTGCTGCTCATGTCCAGCACCGGTCCCAGGTGTTAGAGGCAGCCTCCTCTCATCTGGGATGCAAATCTGGGGGCTCACACCCCTGGAAAGGCTGCCAGGCTGTTCTGGACTCCTTTCAGGAGTGTGAGCCCCAAGATCTGCACGCTGGATGAAAGAAGGTTGCCGCTGCCACCTGGGACAGGCAGCAGCAACAATCTTCTCTGCTGCTGGGCATGGGCTGCACCCAGCACTGGACCCAGGTGGCGGCAGCAGCCTCCTTTAATCCAATGCACAGATCCAGGGGCCTGCATCCCCAGGAGGGGTCCAGCACTGCCCCACAACCCACCCAGGGGTGTGGGCTGCCGGATCTGCATGCCCAATGAGAGGAGGCTGCCGCTGCTGGTAAGTGTCAGGAGTTATGTTTTATACAGTTTAAAGTGTAGTTTCCCAGAAACCTCTGCACCTATCTCCTTGAAAGCTGGCAGGCTTTGTGCCCTAAGAAGGGGCTACCACCCCTGCAATTGTCGTCCAAATCAGGCAAGAAATGACAAAGTTTTAGGCATTTTCATGATTCCCCATTATAGTCTATGGGCAAAATGTTGAAATGTGTCAAAATAGCGAAACAGTTTCAGTGAAACAAAATGGGACAGTGCTTCAAAATTAAACAAAATGAACCAATGAAATGAAACACTGTCCCTTTGAAACGGTGAATTAGACATCAAAATGAAATGATGGTGTTTCACATGGCCCTACTCCATGCCTTTCATTTAAACAGCTTATCTGAGATCTCCCCTGTGAATGAGAGATTTTGCTCTGAACTGTTGATTTAATTGAAAAACAACAGGTTGAATATGAAATAATCAGCTTCTTCAGAGTGTGACACCAAACAGCATTTAAAATAGAGCTAAATGGAATTGCTGCTCTCCCATTTTACTGAATACTAACTGAAATTGATTTAACACAGCAAAGGCCAGCTATTATTTTTTTCTTACTTTGGATGCTTTGCCAAATCCTCCATTGAAGCACATGACAGGCAGAAGGAGCATACCCTATAAAATCACACAGGCAGTAGAGAGGCATACATCTATTTATCATGGGAACAGAGGAGTAAGTGCTGAAGAGCACTGGCAAAATTCCAAATACAAACACCTGAATTTGGGGGGGAAAGATCAGAAATGAACATAAGTTCAAATGACTAGTTCTTACGTTACCAACAATAAACTGATCTAAACCACTAAATGGAACCAGTAACTTATGATGTGAAATTGAACTAATAGATCTGAGCCATTATCAGTTGACCCAAACTAAACTTCCTGATGGTTATGAACCAAACATGGACTGTATCTGTAACCTATGTGCTGGGCCCTACTGAAACAATGATTAGCCTCCTCACCAAAATCAGTTTTCCTTATGCCCTTGAACCATATCCATATTCATACCCATATCCACATGACCCATATCCACCCAGACTTCCCATCCTAAACTTTTCTCCTTGAACCTGACATTGCCCTATTTAATCTTAACCCAGACCCATAGCTTCTCTGAAGTGGCTCTAGCTATGTTGCTAGGAGGACTGTGTGAATTTTCACTGGCAGTTTCATTTCAACGCTGTTTCAACTCATTTCAGTGAAACAGTGAAATCAAAATGAACAGAGGGCTTCGAAACAGACTTGAAACAAAATGAGACTAGTCGAAACATTTAAAAGGCGTCAAAACGTTTCAAGTTTTGAAGCTGAAGCTGGGCTTGCCTGCAGGGAAACAGAAAGTAAGGAGAGGGAGGGGGAAGAGGGGGGAAGGACTGCTCTCATTATTGACTGTGTAACTGGCCAGTGACTATCATCCTTCCCTAAAGTCCCTTCCAATCCCAGTGCTTGGGGGGAGGGATGCAAAAACAGCATAAAAGGCAGCATATTTTGAACTGCCCTGCCTTGCTTTCTGCCTTGGTTTCACTGAGCTGTGTGTTCAACCAGCTCAGTGTCAGACAACTACGACTAGCAATATTTGTAGCAAAACACCCGATTTTTCTTTTTAAATTTATTTTAAAATGCATTCCCTCCCCTTCTTCAACCATTTCTGACTTTTTCTCTCCCTCTCTATTCCCTATAGATAAGTATAAGTAAGCTAAGATAAGATTTAACATTTTATTTTAGGTAGTAAGTTTTATTTTTCTCTCCCCTCTTTGCAAATAAGTTTCCTCCTATTTTGATATCGATACCCACTGTTTTATAAGTGATAATTATTATGTTTGTACTGCTTTTATATTGTGTGATTACTGTTTTAGGCCTATATATGTAAGTTAGCGTAAGTCATGTCAAGTTTCCATTTTGTATGTCAAGCCTCCATCTTCTGTCCTCTGCATGGGCATCCCCTGTGTTGCAACTGTATGATTCATGTACCCCTCCCACGTAAATTGGTTCCTGGATGAATGACAGTGACCGGGAATGATTGAAATACAATGATAGCAGGCCTCTACTGAATGGCCTGTAATGACCAGGCCATCACCTCTCATTGATTCATCCAAGAACCATAGACCTCACCCTAGAACAGAGACAAGAACCCAGCATTTGAAAGACAAAAAACCCTGCAGAACCAGCAACTCTACCATTGTAGCCCACCATTACAGACACCCGCAACTGCACATCCCTG
>NW_017729017.1:9495945-9512466 GCF_001723915.1 Gavialis gangeticus | reverse complement strand
TATATATGTGTGTGTGTGTATATCATGCATACAATGACACACATATATGTGTGTGTGATTGTGTGCATGATATACAAATAGTGATCTGTGTCTAACTTCTGGAGTGTATAGTTTATGTGCTTGAATTGGTGATAGGTATGCATGTGCCTAGACTGGTTTGGATGTGTATGTGCCTGAGCTGGTTGTGTGTGTGTGTGTGTATATGCAATTGTGTCACACCCTCCTATCTAACAGCCCAATATTGAGATCCTGAGAGTTGGCCTGACCCCACAGGGCAACATATTGACCTTCTAAAGGATTCCCTACTTGCTAGCAAGAGGGATTTCAGATTCAGAATACCTTTTTATTTGAGGTTCTTTTCTTTTATTATTATATTAATAGATTTATTATTTTGAATTCTATAATTATATTGGATAAGATTACTATAGAATTTAAATTATATAGAAAGGGAAATACATTTATATTTTATTTCTATATATTTAAACTTTTCAGCATACATCATACCTTATAGAATTTATATAGGGACAAAGCCATATTTATATTTGCTGTTATACATTTCTTCATTACCACACATCTATATTTTTTAATTTATATAAGAACATGAACACATTTATATATTTGTAGAAAAGGAAGACATGAAACACACCATGAAGCATGGTGGGAAGGCAGGTGACCACACTGGCCAGCCTTCAAGGAGGGATGGAAGAGGGGGTAAAGGGAGAGCAGTAAGTTCACCCACCATCACACTGAGATGCAGCCTCTTGCCTCCAACTAAAAGGGATTAGGCTTCTACAAGCAGCAAGGAGAGGGGAACAGTGCCATTGCCTCTGCTGGTGCCAGAGACTGCATCCCCTCCATGAGCACCAGCCATAGTGCCCCCACCACCACCATGATGACAACAACAAGCACCAGTACCAGCATGGCAACCTATTCCACCCCTGTTTCATTTCCCATGCAAAGCTTTGGAGTGTCAGAGGAAGAACTGATGCTGGATCTGAAACTCAGTGCATTAGCAAGGAAAATTCTGGGAAAAGAGGGGAAATCAGCTGAGTTGGTGCTTGACACACCTCAAGTTTCCCCTACAGCCAGGTCTCCTTCACTTTGGAGGAGATTGATGTAGAGGTGGAGGCAAGTGGCTTAGCTGAGTCTGCTCCTCCTCTTGCTGTGCCTCCACCTGCTGAGGAGGAGGAAAGTGCAGCAGCATCCACACATGCACCCACACAGCAGAAGCGAACAGGTAGTCTGGTCTGGGATCATTTTGAGATGCAGATGATCCCATGCACACTATCTGCCTGCACTGCTGAACCAAAACCATCCAGGGCAAGGGAACAAAACATATAAGCACCAGGGAGATGCTGATGCATCTCTGCAGGCACCACCCCCTTGCCCTTGCTCCTCCCCAGCCTGACACCAGTGGGAGTATGACCAAAGGGAAGTCCCCCTCTCACTCCAAAGCCCCTGTCCCCCCAAAACAGAGGCAGGCCACCCTGGAACAGTGGGGGAAACATGGACAGAAAGTGGGGTGTGTTGCAAAGGTGAGCAAGATCACCTAGAACATTGGGGAGATGCTTGATGTTGATGGCCATCCATTCTCCCTAGTTGAGCTGCCAGGGTTAAGGCATCTCATGGCACTCATGGCCCCCATCATACCAAGCACCTGCATGCACCACCTTGAGTAGGATGGTGGTGCCCTCCCTGTATGAGGCATGCAGGGAGTACTTGACTGAGGAGCTGCACAAGGCAGGTCTGCAGGTGGCCTTATACTTCACTTCAGACACCTGGAGCCGCCATGGCGGGGATCACACCTACCTCTCCCTCACAGGGCACTGGTGTGACCAGTCAGGCCATCAGTGGGCTCTCCTTCAGGCCAAGGTGATGGATGAGTCCAACACAGCAACAGAAATCATGGGGGCCATGAACCGCTTGGTGCAGGGGTGGCTCACTGGGCAGGACAAGCTCACCCATGGTTTCATGGTCACCAACAAGGGAGCCAATATGTTCAAGGTGGTCTGTGATGCCAACTTTGTTGGCATCTTCTCTATGGCACATAAGTTGCACCTTGTTGTCAGGGACACCTTGGAGAGGAACAGAGCTGCTGGTGATGGCACCAGCACCACCAGAAAACTAATTTCAAAATGCAGGAAGGTAGCAGGCTACTTCCACTGGAGCATCAAGTGGGACAAGATGCTGCAGGACAGACAAACAGAGCTGAACATCCTGCAGCACAAAATCATGCAGGATGTGGAAACTCAGTGGAACTTCACATACCAGATCCTCAAGAGGCTGGTGGAGCAACAGATGGTCATCCATGAGATGGCCTTGCTTGGGGAGATTGGGATTAGTGGCACCCTGAACAGAGTTGAGTGGGATACCATCTCCCAGATCTTGGTGATCCACAAGCCCTTCGGCGAGGCCACTGACACCCTTAGCACTGCTGATGCCTACCTTAGCCAGGTGATCCCTGTAGTGAGGGACCTTCTAAGCCAAATGGAGAGCTTCCAGGGGATCAATGTTCCTGGATGGGGCAAGCCACTGTCACCAGACATGCAGGCACTGGTGAGGTAGCTGAAAGAGGGCATCAGGAAATGGCTTGATCCCTTGTGGTCCAGTACAGTCCACATGCTGGTCGCTATGTGTGACCTGAGGGTGAAGGGCAGTGTATGCAGCAGCCAAACCCTGAATCAGTGGATGGAGGAGCTGGTATAGAAAGTCAGGGAGGCAGAACAGCAGAGGTGGGAAGAAGTGGAACAGGGGGATCCACTGTCTCATGCAGACACTGCCAATGTGGGCCAAGGGCATGGCTTCTATGGTGGGGGCCAGAGCCACCAGACCCCACCATCAGTTAGGTAGTGCTCACACCTTGGTGGCTGCCTCTCTCACCAAGGATGTGGAGGCTCTGCTGTGTGAACCCTTGGCCTACTGGGCAAGGCGCAGGCAGATGTTGCCGGATCTGGTCACGGTTGCCTATAAGCACCTGTCCAGTCCACTGATGAGTATTCCAAGTGAGAGTGTGTTTTGTGATCACTGGGAATGTAGTAACACCCCACCACACCTGCTTAGATCCTGGTTTGGTGGACCAACTAGTGTTCCTCAAGGTGAATCTCCCACTGCTGCGGTTCCCCAAACTTCATCTGCAGGTGGACTGAATACCACCCTCCTCACTCTGTCCATACCTATTTCCTTTTTTCATTTTTTAAAAACCAGTTTATGCTCCACTCTTAGCTGGAGGGCGCAGTCACTGCATCACCAGTCAGCAGGGGAAGAACATGTCCCTGCTGTGCTTGCTCTCATGCCAGGAAACTTGGAGGTATGGGCTAGCACTATGGGGAAGAAGGAGACCCCAGATTCTGGGCATGACCACTAAAACCACACCCTGCCAGGGTAGGGAGGCCTGGTGGGACTGCTGGTGGTGTGGCAGCCCCATAAATGCCAGGACCAATGATGCCCCCGCAACCTGCTGGACATCTGACTTCCCAGGTACCTCTGCGCTTTTACCTCCACTGCTACATCCCCCCCCCCCCCCCCAATCTGTCCCTCGCCCCCTGATGCCTCCATTTCCTTTTTCATTGCCTGGCTTTCTTGCCTGCATTGCATGCCAGGTCAGCCTTTGCATGCCAGGCCAGAGTCATACAGTGAGGGCGCACCTTAACAGACACACTGTAGAAGAAGCAGCTCCGACTTGAGAGGAAAGAAGGGCTCTGTGACAGTTTGGCTACCTGAGATGCTGCTGGTGCTCAGTCAGTAAGTTATTTTACCTGTTTCCATGTAAACTGGTGGACCAGGCTGAGGCTGTAGGGGAGGAAGAGGAGGTGGCCTCACTGGGGCACACTATCATGTTGTGTAGATGCCCCAGAGTCAGTGAGGGTGCACCTTAACACCACACAGTCACCAACCCATGTCACGAATTTTGCCTGTCAGCATCCAAATGTGCAGGGTCCCAGAAGCCCCTGAACCTATTTCCTTGAAAGATGGCAGGCTTCATGGCTGCAGCAGGGCCTAGCAGCCCTGCAGTTTTCACCCCACTGTGCCCTAAGGCAGACACAGTTCCACAAGCACCCATGTCATGAGTCTTGCCTTTCAGCAGCCTGAGGTGCAGGGCCCCAGAACCCAGAATCCCCTGCACCTTGAAAGCTGGCAAGATTTGTGGCCTCAGCAGGGGCCACCATCCCTGCAGTTTTTACCCTGCTGCGCCTTAACACACACAGTGTCACCCATGTCATGAGTTTTGATTGTCAGGAGTTTTAGGTGCAGTGTCCCCACAACCCCTGCACCTATCTCCTTGAAACTTGTCAGGCTTTGTGCCCTCAGTAGGCACTACCATCTCTGCAGTTTTGACCCCAGTGTGGCTTAACACATACACATGACATGAGATTTGCTTTCAAGATTTGAGGTGCAGTTTCCCCAAAACCCCTGCACCTATCTCCTTGAGACTTGGCAGGTGTTATGCCCAAAGAAGGCACTACCATTTCTGCAAGCTTCATCCAAATCAGGCAAGAAATGACAAAGTTATAGGCTGTTTCAAGCTTCCCCATTATAGCCTATGGGCAAAACATCAAAACAGAAAAACTGTTTTGATTAAATGAAACTGAACAGTGGTTTCAAATAAAAAAAAAAATTCAAAAAGAAATGCTGTTTGTTCTGTCCAAACATTGAAATGTAAGTCAAAACAGAATGGTGGCATTTCACACAACCCTAGATGCTAGCAAGACAGAGCAGAGACACAGTCATCATATCATTCCATGAGATTCTCACATTTTGTGTATGTTATGGAGAAGTGGGGAAATAATATAATTGGATCACAGGAGGACATGGGGAGATCTGCCTCATAAAGATGGTGCCTTTCTCTGAGAAGCAGGCAGTGAAAAATAGCAGATGTTGCTACCATTTCCTTACTTGTTCCAAAGGAAAGTGTTGACCTGGTCACAAATGGATAATAGTAACAAGTCCAAAGAATCAGAGAAGCTACAGATGGAAAAGATCCTTTAGTTCTGATGGTGTTCTTGCAATAATCTTCAGGGTTTTGTCTGATAAAGCACATTACAGTATATACCACCAGTAAAGGTTTTACATAGGAAAGTTCTTGGTGAAGATTGTGAAACAGAATAAATAAGCTAATAGAAGGATGAGATGAACATTTGTTTTTCTGCTATTGGAACTGCCCAGGCAAATACCATAAATTACACCTTGTTCCTTTTTATTAATGCAAAATAACTCTAATAATGGCATAAACAGTACAACTTTTAAACTGAAGGGTTTAGGATTGTTATTATTGCAAAATAATGTAATGCTTTTTCATAAGAATTTGACTGAACTGGATTTCTTTCTTTCTTTCCTTCTGCAGAGTGTAGCACTACCCTCCTTGTCCTCTTCTATAAAGGCTCTGTCACTTCAGCCATTTTGGCAAGAGTCTAACTCCACTGAAATTACTGGTGTTACTTCCACGTCACAGCAGCATGAATGAGAGGAGACTGGGGCTTCAAGAATTTAGAAAAATGAATTTCCTTTTTGTCTAGTTCAGAAGTTTTTCAAACTATGTTCCACAGAACCCTGGGGTTCCATGACAGGTCATCAGGGGTTCTTCAGAGATTGGAAGTAATGACAGATTAGGACAGGGCTGGTCACTTGGCTTTGTGTCAGCTTAAACAGCCTGCAAAGCTAGGACTAAGGGTTCTGTGGCAGTGGTAATATGAAAGAATTCCATGATTTTAGGAAGTTTGAAAACTTGGAGACTTGTTTCATGATAGCTTTGTGCTTCACTCCGTGTGATGCTACTGTACAGTAGTAACAAGCTACTTAACAGTTAGCATCTTGTTTAAACGTAGCTCTTGTGTCTACTTCAGTTTGTCTGGTATTAACTCCTATCCATTGCTTTTCATTATTTTCAGATTTGACAGGACATTTGTAATCATTAGTATTGTTATGAAGGGCTGTCTTGAAAAACACAAAAAAACAAACTTACTTGTTTTGAGTAGCTGATGATCATGGCTCATAACAAATATAATGGAATAAAAGGACATTTCACCTGCTAACGGCTGCATTCAGGGGCTGCATTTCCAATGCCAGAGCACAACTTACTGGTGCTGGGGCCTTTACATATGGCAGTGTGTCCCAATGAGATCTGCTTCTCCCCTACAGCCTCAGTACGGTACACCACATTAAATAACAACAGGTAATACACTGCAGCACAGTAATACCAGCAGCATCTCAAGCAGCCAAACTGTCACAGACTAGAGCTGGTTTTGTCCTCTCCTGCAGGATGTTCTTCTCCAGCAGCTGCCAGAGAACTCTCCCTTCCAGCCCCAGCCCTGAGGCTCAGATGTGCCCACTGCCCAGGGCCCTGTGTCCTTCCAGCCAGCTGATGAGGGACAGGTGCTAGGGGTGTTGGTTGAAGGATATGGCACTGGCAGACAAGGTCCCCTGGGTTAATCTGTTATCTTTTAGTAGACCAACTGAATAGTTAAGAGACAGCCAAGACAGTGAGCTGTTTTGTTTTGATTTTATGGAGAGGGGTTTTCCTTGATTGTCCAATGGGGCTAAGCGGCTTATTTTTATTGAAATTAGAATTTTTATAAAATAATTGAATGGAAGAAATAAACATGTTGTTTTGGATATATAAATGATGTGTTACTTGTGGTGTGTGATAGGTTCTGTTGTGTTTTGAGTTTATATATATATATTTTAAAAGAATAGTTAGAGAACTATATCTTAGGAAACTTTCAGGTTGAAAAACCTTTTCTCAGGCTGAGGAAGCACCTGCAGTTGGTATGCCTGTGTGCTGTTCCTGGATGGAAGGAATAGTAAAGAAGCTAGAGGCTGGCATACAATACAGGCAAGAAGGCCAGTCAGGGAAAAGGGAAATGGAGGCATCAGGGGGCAAGGGACAGGCTGGGGTGGGGTGGGGACAGGATGTAGCAGTGCAGGTTAAAGTGGACAGATACCTGGGGAGTCATATGCCTGGCAGTTTTCACCCCGCTGCACCTTAACACACACACAGTGTCACCCATGTCACAAGTTTTGCTTTGCAGAAGCTTGGGAATGCAGTATCCCAGTAAGCCCTGCACCTATCTCCTTGAAACTCGGCAGGCTATTGGTCTCAGTGGGGGCTACCATCCCTGCAGTTTTCACCCCCATGTGCCTTCACACTTACAAGGGAAATGAGTTTTGCTTTCAAAACTTTGAAGTGAAGTTCCCAGAAACCCCTGCACCTATCTTCTTGAAACTTAGCATACTTCATGGCCTGAGATGGGGCTAGTCCTCCTGAAAGGTTCATCTGAATATGGCAAGAAATGACAATGTTATAGCAGTTTCATTCTTCCCCATTATAACCTATAGGCAAAACGTCGAAACAGAATCAAAACATTTTTTTACGAAACAATGTGGAACAGCAGTTTTGAAATGAAATGAAACTCAAAATGAAACACTGTTCCATTGAAACATCAAAATGGAAGTCAAAATGGAAAGGTGCCATTTTGCACAGCCCTAATAATTATAAAATTGAAAGGAATAAATCAATGAACATAATAATAAAATAGCCTCTGGAAGAAAGAAAAAGTTATTCTGGAATCCTTGCTAGGCTAAACTGCTGGAACTGACCCCAACTGCTCAGTAACTGACCCCAAAGCAGAAAGTAGGCCAGTTCAACCCTCTCCTTACTTTCTGTTTCCCTGCAGGCAAGTCCAGCTTCACCTTCGAAACTCACAATGTTTTGAAACTTTCCAAACGTTTTGACTGCCCTCATTTTGTTTCTAAGCTGTTTTGAAGCCCTCCGTTTCAGTTCAATTTTGCTGTTTTGAGCTCAAAATGAGGCAAAACAGCTTTGAAACAAAACAGCCAGTGAAATTTCATGCAGCCATATTCCATAGGACAGCTACCCATTAGGGGCCTCTGCAGCATGATAGTACATTTCTGTATCAGGAATACAAAGACAGTGTGGTTAAGATTTTATAGATTTCATAGACATCAGGGCTGGAAGGGACCTTGGAAGATCGTCAAATCCAACCCCCGTGCCTCAGGGGCAGGAAGTCAGCTGGAGTCACAGGATCCCAGCAAGATAAACATCCAATTTTCTCTTGAAGGCGTTCAGAGTAGGTGCTTGAACCACCTCTGACGGCAAGCTATTCCAGACCTTGGGAGCTTGGACAGTAAAGAAATTCTTCCTTATGTCCATCCTGAAATGGTCTTGCAGGAGTTTATAACCATTTGACTTTGTCATCCCTTGGGGGCCTCTGGTGAACAATCATTCCCCCAGGTCCTGGTGAACACCCCTAATAAACTTATAGGTGGTCATCAGATCACCCCTGAGCCTGCTCTTTTCTAGGCTGAAGAGTCCCATGGCTCTCAGCCTGTCTTCATATCATCTGCTTTCCTGACCTCTGATCATGTGCGTGGCTCTTCTCTGGACTCTCACAAATTTCTCCACATCCTTTTTGAATTGTGGCGTCCAAAACTGGACACAGTACTCCAGCTGCAGCCTCACCAAGGCCAAGTACAATGGGAGAATGACGTCCTGGGATTTGCTTGAGAAGGATCTATGGATGCAAGCCAGCATTTTGCTCGCTTTACTAGCCACAGCATCACATTGCAGGCTTATGTTCATCTTGTGGTCAATCATGACCCCCAAATCCCTTTCATCTGTAGTGCTGACCAGCTTAGCACTGCCAAGCTTATAAGGATACTGCAGGTTTTTCCTGCCAAGGTGGAGAATCTTGCATTTTCCGGTGTTAAACACCATCAGGTTCTCGTCCGCCCATTTCCTGAGCCTTCCTTTCACCAACAATACCAAACTCTGGGGTAAAGCATCCACACCTGGATCACCCTCCTGTCCTCAGGTGTGGATGCTTTACCCCAGATTTTGGTATCATTGGCGAACTTGGCCAGTCTGCTTCTGACTCCAATGTCCACATCATTAATGAAGATGTTGAACACTATAGGCCCAAGGACAGAGCCTTGAAGGACCTCACTGGTCATAGGGCACCATGATGGTTGACTTCCATCAACCACCACCCTCTGGGTCTGACCACGGAGCCAATTGCCCAGCCAGCGGATTGGGGTGCACCCGAGGCCGCAGTTGGCCAATTTTGCCAAGAGGTGATCATGGGATACCAGAACAAAGGCTTTTTTTAAGTCAAGATATACAACATCAATCTCCTCTCCCTTGTCCAGGTGATAGTTCACCTGGTTGCAAAAGGAAATAAGATTGGTCAAACAAGACCTACCCACAACAAACCCATCCTGGCTATCCCTCAGGATGTTGCCATCAGCCAGTCTGTTAAGAATAGCCTCTTTGATGATTTTTTCTAAGACCTTCCTTGGGATAGAGGTCAGGCTGATGGGCCTGTAGTTTGCCAGATCCACTTTCCTCCCCTTTTTTGAAGAGAGGCAACACATTGGCCTTCTTTCAATCTTTGGGCACTTCACCAGAGTGCCAGGAATTCTCAAAGATCTGTGCTAGGGGCAGAGCTATGATGCTAGCCAGCTCCTTGAGTACCCTGGGGTCTATATTGTCTGGGCCAGCTGACTTGAAGGTGTCCAGCCTCTCAAGGTGTTCCTTCACAAGGTCAGCATTCATGGAGGGCAAGGGATCTCCCTCACCTGGGCCTCCCTGCCCCATAATGGGCAGGGGCGTCCCGTGGGACTGATGAAAGACCGATGCAAAGTACCCATTTAGTAGGTTGGCTTTTTCCTGGGCGTTGGTTGTTAGTTGTCCCTTCTGGTTTAGCAGGGGTCCAATGTTTCCCTTGCTTTTCCTCTGGCTCTTCACATATCTAAAAATGGACTTTTTATTATCCTTGATACTTTTACCTAGTTGGAGTTCAGTCGCAGCATTGGCTTTCCGTGTTTGTTCCCTGCAGGTCCGGACCATTGTGGAGTATTCCTCCTTGGAGGTGAATCCCGTCTTCCATCCTTTGTAGGTCTTTCTTTTTAGCTGGAGGAGGTCCACTAGTGCCCTGGAGAGCCAAGGAGCTGCTTTGCCCTTTTGCTGCCTTTCCTCCAAGATGGAAAAGTATTAGCTTGTGCATCAAGGATAGCTCTCTTGAGGAGCAACCACTCTTCCTGAACTCCCCTCCCCTTTGGGTCATGGTCCGTTACGGCCTCACTGACAAGCCTCCTGAGCTTGTCAAAGTCAGCTTTCCTGAAGTTGAGAACTTCTGTATTGCTGACTGTCTTGCCAACTTTACAGCAGATGGTGAAGTTGATCAGCTCGTGGTCACTGTCACCCAGCTTCCCCTCAATTGTTAGGTTGCCAATTAGGTCATCCCCGGTTGCCAGTACCAGGTTGAGCAGCGCTTTACATATCGTTGGCTGTGACTTCTTGTGTCAGTTAGAGGTCATCCACGCATGAGTGGAAGCTTTGCGAATGCTCGGATTTAGCCGAGAGGTCTTCCCACAAGACGTCTGGGTAGTTGAAGTCTCCCATGACAACCATGGACCGGGAGCATGCAGCCTAAGCCAATTCCCTGATGAACTCCTCATCAAGCTCCTGACTTTGGGTAGGAGGTCTATAGTAGTCTCCCACCATTGTGTCCCCTGTGCCGTGTTCCCCATGGATTTTAACCAAGAGAGTCTCCAGTCATCCACCCTGGTCACCAATATCAGCTTGCAGGGATGCGTAGCTCTCCTTGACATAGAGAGGTACACCCCTGCCCCTTTTGTCCACTCAATCTCTCCTGTACAGGATATAGCCATTTATACCCGTGGTCCAGTCATGGGTGGACTTGCTCCAGGTCTCCGTTATCTCTACGACATCCTAATTATTTGTGTTAAGCAGGAAGACAAGTTCCTCCTGTTTATTCCCCAAGCTCCTGGCATTCGTGTACAGGCAGGCAAGTGTCCCCTTGGGGGCCCCAGCCTTGCCTGCAGATTGTTACAGGGCTGGGGCAAGATGATTAAGTATAGACCCAGATGTGTCTAGTGAGTTTTAACCTCACTCTTAACTCATGCCAAAGGCAACTCCTAACTCACCCTGTTATAAATGGGTATCTGGATAACCAGGCTTGAGCATCAGAAAAGGCAGTTGAATGTGATGCTAACCACATCACTTTCACATGTTGCTGGCTACAAATTTCTTAATCATGCCAGCCTGATGGACCAATCTAAGCAAGTTTTGACCTTGGTATTTTGATACCTCTGTATAAATCTAATGTCTAGGACAGAACATTATTTTCAGCAAGTTCTTCATGTCCAGTATAGAATAAGAGGAGGAAGAAAGAAAACCTGAATGCTGTCTTGTCTTAGTTAGCTAATGCTTAATCACTAAATAATGAGGCTGCGTAGTACTTCACAGTCTGATCTTGTTCCCACAGGAGAGAGTTCAGAGTCATTTAACATTGATAAGAGCAGGATGATGTCTCAGGGAAAAGGACAGAACCTTAAACTTAGCAGTAGAACTTCATGAAGAACCAACATTTTGATTCATTGGCAGGTCTGGGGGGAAAAAAAGGTTTTTTGTGTCTGTGAGCATGAAATATATATGTATTTTTAATTTTATGGCAAAACAGTTATGTGAAAATTCATTTCAGGTCAAACAAAATGTTTGATTTCATTTTCAAAGTTGTTTAGCAATTTAAATTGCCTTAATAAAATTGAAGTATATTTCACAATTAAATATATTTTCAGATTTTAAAAATAAAAAAATGAAGTGTGGAAATGCTTTGATTTTGTTTTTTCAGAAGAAGGGGAAGGTACCAAACCTATTAACTGAAATCAGCATGAATGATCAAATATTTTAATTAACAGAAAAATAGATTTCTTAGAGAAAAAAAGTTTGGGTCAAAATATGTTGCCTACATGTAACTAACAGGTAAATATCTTTCAGTTCCATTTCATTTCATTAACTAATGGATAGGTAGAAAACAGAGCATGGAGGCACCTTATAGACTAACTAATTCAGAGAGGCAAAAGCTTCCATAAGCAACAGCTTGTTTTGTTGGATGCTACAACACTTTAGGTAACTTCATTTAAATACAAAATACAGAATCACAGGATGTTTGTACATGTGATGGTCATCATGATGTACATGTGACGAAAATGTCACTTGTATGGTTTAATGGCATCCTGCATTACATGTGTGCCAGTTTGCAGGGTTTAGATGAGTTTGCATTTTTAGATGACAATGCATTGCAGCTGTCAGCTTGCCTCCTGGCCCTGGTAGAGACAGGCAGGCTCTGCAGAAAAAAAGGATTGGGCCCCTCACCACTTCTGCTTTTAGCATGTGCCAGCTGAAGGCAGAAACAGCAAGGGTCCCGATCCTTTCTTTTTTTTTCTTCAAGGGAGCCTGCTTGCCTCTCCCACAGCCAGGGGATGAGCTACCAGTAGGCTGAGTGGTGCCTGAGCTGTGGGGGGCTCCTGTCCTTCCCTCCACAGTAGCTGTGTCCCCCAGGGACTGGCTGGGAAGGCTGCTAGCAGGCTGGGTGCTGCCCCGGCTTGGAAGCAGAACCTGGCCCAATGCAACTGCTCCCTGAGCCCACCTGCTGGAAGCCCACCAGTCCTTGCTCCCTGGGCAAGCTTGGGTAACAGTTGGATCAGGCTGGATGCTACGTCCAAACTGGGGCAGCACCTGACCTCTAGCAACCAGCCCAGCTGGGCTCAGGGGAGTTCTGCCACTATGGAGGGAAGGACTGGGACCCCCTGCAGCTCAGGAGCTGCTCAGCCTACCGGCAGCTCACCCCCCCAGCCAGAGGCTGGTCCAACTTTGACAAAAAAAAGAAGATAAGGACCCTTTCCATAATGTGATGAAAAAATTGATGTGGTGGGTTTCAACTAAAACTACACAGTTTCAATTTAGGGAGCATAGAATAAAACCGTGAGGGAGAAACCCCTGTCATGTATACAACTGCCTACAGAATCACAGAAAAATAGGGCTGGGAGGGACTTCATGGGGGTCATCTAGTTCAACCCCTGGCCTGACACAGAATCATCCCTATCCAAACCATCCCAAGAAGATCCTTGTCTAATCTATTACTAAAACTACACAGGCAACCCTGTCATAACCACAACGCATAGCACCTGAGCCTACTGCAGATAAAGCAGGGGGATAATGGTAACCAATGTCCTGCTGATGCAGAGGTTACCAAAATATGCTTGAGAGATCCATGGAAAGTTATGCCCACTGCTACAGAGGAAGACAAAAAACCCCATAATTGATACCAATCAACATGGGATAAAACTCCTTCCTGAACCCAAATGTGGCAACTGTTCAGATCTTTAGCTAAGGAGCAAACTCTATTAGTCAGTAACCCTACCAGGTTTTAGTCTCAGTAGAAGCACTGGCAAAAATCCCCTGCCTTGGCTGCACCCAACATCCAGTGTCTCTGAAGAAGACAAAAATACCCCACTGACAGGTGTAACAACATGGGGGTGGGGGGGAGAGTAGAATTCTTCTTGGCCCCATATGGCAACCAGCAAAGCCCAGAACATATTTCTCAAGAGGCCAAATTCATCTCAAGGTAGATGATTTATTTAGCTGGATAAATGGCTTTAAACAAAAGAAAGCATCACTGATTTAGGATCTTGAGACATTTCTTAAATTATTTACTTTGTTATTGTTGTTTTTAAAGAAAAAGCCATTCAATTCCCCTGCAACGGTGTTTGATCCATGGCAGCATATATTTTTAAAAATGTCACATTGTTCAATAAATCATGGAAATCTAGCATTTAGATTAGAGCATTATGGACAAGCTTATAAATGATTAACCACTCATTTGCAAGAGGGGAAAGAAAATATTCAATTCCAGCCAAACAGGCAGAAATTTGATCATTTTACCTGATGAGAGAAACAAGGATGGGTCTTGAAATTTGTAACACTGTGTGAGTCTGCACCTTGCTGTTCACTAGTCTGAAGAGAAAAGATGGCTTTTTTTAAGGCACTGATTTAAGAACGAAAAGAACTGCAGGGCTTTGAACTGTGTATCCTTAAACAAGTCACTCTGTGCATCATTTTGTCATCCATGAAATGAGGATGATGATAAATCTTCCCTAGCACTAAAGAGTCATGAGCATCAGGCCATTAGCAATTCTGTGGTTCTGTGCCATAATGCTCACTACAAGTAGACAGTTTCATGTCTAAAGATTGCAGTATGAGTCAGGAAACGTAAATTTTGTTACTGACTCTACTGCAAACTGAAAGTACTTGGGTAAGACCACGTACCTCTGCTTTTAAATGGCCATGTGGTACCCACTGGGCACATGTACACATGCACATTTACTGCCTAGTAACTTAAAGTACTGCACAGTAACCAAAAATTACTGCCCAGTATGGGCATGTGTCTACATGTGCATGCCCGTACTGCACAGTAACTATAGTGACTTATGCTGACATGGGCATAAATTTATGCCCACTTAGTTACTGAGCACTTACACATGTGTAGATCCATTCATGTACAGTAATGAGGGAAGTTCCTGGCTGAGCCTGTCCAGCCACTAGGAGGCCAGCCAGAGCCCAGCCCCAGGGCTCCTGCCTAGCCCCCTCTCCTGCTTCTGGGCTAAGCTGGACTGGGCTGCTCTCTGGCAGCCTCTAGCTTCAGGATATAAAAGCCTGTAGCCATTTTGTACCTTGGGGCACACATTCTAGAGAGCTGGCAGGAGCTGCTTGCGGCTGCAGCACCCCAGCAGGCTCCATGTCTCCCCCTAGACAGTGAACAGGCTCTGTTTGCTGGGTCTGTCCCCCTCCAGAGCTGCTGCCTAGCCACAAGTGAGTGCTGCAAAGGCCTGCTGTTTTCTGCACCCCTTTCCCAGCCCTGTGATCCCACCAGGGCCAGCACCTGCTTCCCACTGCTGCTCACCCCCCACTTCTCTCTCTTTGCAGAACCATGGTGAAGCACCTTGGTTGCACAGCTGTGACTCCCTGGCCATGCCTTCATTGGGGTGCTGCTCACAGGCCTCCAGGGCCAGCATCACAGGGCCAGACATGCAGTAGCCCAGTCAACTGGTATGGGGCATGACATCCTCCTCCTCCTCCCCCATGTCCAGCCCCAACCCTGTCCATGTACAACTGCCTGTCCAAAACCCCAGGGGTCCAAATGGACCTGGGAAGAGGTACGTGCCCTTGTGGCACTGTGGGAGAGGAGGATGTCCTGAGGCAGTTCACCCAGGGTGATGCTCAAGTGCCCACATTTATGAGGCTTTGGCAGCTGGAATGCATGCATGGGGCCCCTCCTGGTCAGCATGGCAATGCTACATTAAGGTCAAGTACCTGCATGCCCAGTGGGTGGCTGTGACCGGCCATAACAAGTGGGGCTTCCAGGACCACGTCCTTCAGGTGAGAGCTAATCTGCATTCTGGTGCCCTAGGAGATGGGCCTGTGCCCCACCCTGACACCGCCAGTGACGCATTACCAGAGAAGGGAACCTTGAGTCGTCAGCATTCCACCCTGAACTCCTCCCCAGCTGCTGCACCCACTGGCAGCCCTGGCCAGCACCTGCCTTGGCCTCAGCCCTGCCCCGCAGCTGCCCATGAGGAAAGACTGACCACACCACTTATAGCTGACAGCATTGATCCTGGCAGTGACCTCCACCTGCACAAACAGCTCATTGTACACCACCTGTGGCACATGGAGCAGAGGCATGCTTGGGGTACAGTGGCAGCGTGGCAGGAGGTCAGCCCTAGGGGGCCTCCCCAGAAAGGTCCCCAGTGGGGAGGGAAGAGGCACAGCCAGCCCCTCAACTCAGTTGTCTTGGATCCCTGCATGCCCCAAGCCTGGGTGCCAGGGGCTGAGCAGCACTGCATCACAGCAGTGGACCTGCAGGGGTGGGGAGGGGAGTCAGTGGAGGCTGGAGCCACAGCAGCAGGTGCTGTGAGCAGCCTGGCCTGGCCTGGCCTGGCCTGGCTTTGGAAGAGGACAGGGGAAGCAGGTGGCCTGTAGCCAGCCCCCAGGAATAAAGTGAGGATGGGGGACTCAGGCAGCACCCACCTGGACCCAGGCCTGCCCAGACAGCTTTTCATGGTCACAGGGCACCTGCACATGGACAACCTCCAATCTGAGGCCATGCAACCCCGGGGGAGGCACACCTGGGCCAAGGGTTAGCGAGAACTTAGTAAGGGAGCTCCTGCAGGGGCTGGACCTATTCAAGTCAGCCGGTCCGGATGATCTCCACCCTAGAGTTCTAAAGGAACTGGCTGAGGTCATTGCAGGTCCCCTAGCACGGCTTTACGAGCACTCGTGGTGCACTGGAGAGGTGCCAGAGGACTGGAAGAGGGCCAATGTGATTCCAATCTTCAAAAAAGGGAGGAAGGAGGACCCAGGAAACTATAGGCCAGTTAGTCTTACCTCGATCCTAGGCAAGCTATTAGAGAAAATAATTCTGGCACACATCCAGGAGGGGCCAGCAGGGGACTGCATGCTTAGGGGCAATCAGCACAGGTTCATCAGTGGCAGGTCCTGTCAGACCAACCTGGTGGCCTTTTACGATCAGATCACCAGATCATTAGATGCAGGCGTAGCAGTAGACATAGTCTTCCTGGACTTCCGGAAGGCTTTTGACACTGTCTCTCACCCCGTTCTCATTAAGAAAATGGGAGGCTGTG
>NW_017729017.1:9491810-9495725 GCF_001723915.1 Gavialis gangeticus | reverse complement strand
GGTCACAAGCTAGCAGAGGGTAGATTTAGGTTAGACATCAGAAGGCGCTATTTCACGGTCAGGGCGGCTAGGGTCTGGAACCAACTTCCAAGGGAGGTGGTGCAGGCTCCTACCCTGGGGGTTTTTAAGAAGAGGTTAGACAAACACCTTGCTGGGGTCGTTTGACCCCAGAACTCTTTCCTGCCATGGCAGGGGATCGGACTAGATGATCTTCTCAGGTCCCTTCTGACCCTAGAAACTATGAAACTATCTTGTGAATCTATACCTGGCATGTTTTCCTGTGTGATTTGGCCATGGTAGTCTTGGGGTTATTTAGAAAGTTATTAACTATTATTTTTTTGTAACTTATGCCAGGTGGTTAATGGCAGCAGCAGAGGCTGAGTTCAAATAGAACAGTGATAAATCTGGGAAAACATAATAGAATGCATGTGCAAATCATGAGTAAAATATACCCTCCCTCTTCCAGTAACTCTGCCAGCTCTCCATCTAATTCTTCCACCCACCAGCAAGAATGTCTCACAGGTAACTATACCTACTTCTAGTCTAGAGCAGTAAGTAGGTATAAATGAAGACTCATTTTCCAATGCTGTTCCAAATCCCACAGGAGTTATCTGTCCAGTCTCATGGGGAAGTACAACCACTTAACTCAGTTTAGTGACTCCAATTTATTTAGATTCTGAGTAAGCCCCACTAGATTATGTTCACTTCTGTTGTCCTCAGCAATTGCCCTCAAAGTAATCTTATTTGCTGAAGCTTGCGAGGGAGTCCCTACAGAAGGGACACTGGAGCATTTAGAATACTTAAATAATCTCCTAGCTACTCATAAATTAAGACCTTTCCTTACCCAACCTTCAAAAACCAAAGTTTATACGTTTATAGTTACTCTCAATTTTAGCTACAGAATTGTGACTAAATAGGCAATGCAAATGAAACTTCTAGGACAGTAGTTCCCCCTTTTTCTGATAGAGATAGTAAAGATGTTTTTGCCCTCAAAAGCTTCTAACCAAGTTTTCTTCTTTTTCCTATTTTAGTGGTTTGCAGCCCTGGCATACAGGTCATATGCTTCAGGATATCCTGGTAGGAGTGGTCTTTCTTTTGAAAGTGTTGTTTTTGAAGTGTGCCTTCCCCATGCAGGCTTTATCTAACCCCATCTAAACACATTCAAATTAAATAACATTTTAAAGTTGCTAGCTTTGCAGTTAAATAGCAGTGATGTTCTTTATCTGTGGCCATCTGTGAGTGGGCAGGTTTACCCACTGCTCTTCATCCCAGTGGAATTGCAGGGACCTGTACCTCATCTTCTCTCCCTCTCACCTGCTCCGTCTTTGATGTCAAGTAATTCTTCCAGAGTACAGATGGTATCTTAGATGATTATAAGATGAGGTCAGTCTTCCACAGGGCTCTACCACCCCTACACCCTTCTCCTTTCTTCTTGGGTGATGAGTCATTTCTTCCTATTGGCACTGAATGCAAGTTGCTGGTTCTTGGTTCCTTTCCAGCCCAGCTTGGCTGTGGTCTTCACAAGTGGTTGATGGCTGTAACCTCCAAATGGAATTTTCCTTATTGGATTAGGGGTTGAACCCAGAAAGTGGTGGTGGATGGGTCAATATCAACCTGGAAAGATGTGGCAGTGGAATTCTACAAGGCTCAGTCCTCAATGTCTTCATCAGTGACTTGGACAAGGGCATAAAGAGCACGCTGTCCAAGTTCACAGATGATACCAAATTATGGGGCAAAGTTAACACACCAGAGGGTAGGGAACAGATCCAGGTGGATCTGGACAGGTTGGAAAAATGCACAGAACGAAATAGGATGCAGTTCAACAAAGACAAGTGCAAAGTGCTGCACCTGGGCAAAAAGAACCACCAACATACTAACAGGCTGAGGGATGACCTTCTCAGCAGCACAGCAACAGAAAGGGATCTTGGAGTCATAGCTGACTTGAAGTTGGAGTCAACTATGACTCCAAGTCATAGTTGACTTCATCACTGTGATGAAGTGATCAACAAGGCTAACCACACTTTAGCAGATGCATGACGAACACATCCAGGGAAGTGATGCTTCCTCTCTATGTGGCACTGGTTGCATGACAAACACGTCCAGGGAAGTGATGCTTCCTCTCTATGCACCACTTGTCAGGCCACAGCTGGAGTACTGCATCCAGTTTTGGGTGTTGCGCTTCAAGAGATATGCGGAGAATCTTGAGAGAATTCAGAGGAGAGCAACTCATGTGGTCAGAGACCTGCAGAAAAGGCCCTCTGAGGAGAGACTGAGGGACCTAGATCTCTTCAGCCTTTGCAAGAGAAGGCTGAGAGGTGATCTTGTGGCTGCCTATAAATTCATCAGGGGAGGGCAGCAGGGAATAGAACATGCTCTATTTGTTAAGGCACCCCCCGGAGTAACTAGGAACAATGGCCACAAATAGACAGAAAACAGATTTAGGTTGGACATTAGAAAAAATGTCTTCACAGTGAGGGCCAGAATCTGCAATGGGCTTCCAAGGGAGGTGGTGCTCTCTCCTACCTTGGGGGTCTTCAAAAGCAGACTGAACAAGCACCTAGCTGGGGTTGTCTGACCCCAGCACTCTTTGCTGCCCAGGGCAAGGGGTCGGATTTGATGACCTACTGAGGTCTGTTCCAACCCTAACAAGTATGAATCTATCTCCCTGAGTGTTTCACCCAGCTTGTGGTAACCTTCCTTCTCTCTGGGATCTGTGGATCCTGAGGACATGGGGTCTCTGCCTGCCAATCCCAGGGTTCCCATTCCAATGTCTCACCAGGTCTCAGGTGTTGACCCTCTAGCTTGATTAATCAAAACTCAGGTGTGCAAGGCAAAATGGAACAGCTGATTCAAATCAAAATGAAATTCAAAATAGAATGTTGTTCCATCAAAACCTCGAAACTCAAGGTGAAATGGAATGGTGCTGTTTCACACATCCCTATTATCTAGTAATCCTAGGCTAGGGAAATATGCCAGGGAAGTCAGATCCTGAATCAAAACAATGAGGGTGTTTTGACACTGTTCCAATGTTTCACTATGTTTTGACACTGTTCCAATGTTTCACCAGGGGAGACGCCTTCTTGGACCTGGTGCTGGCCACGGGTGACGACCTGGTGAGAGGGCTGCGGGTGCTCAACCACCTGGGCAACAGTGATCATCTCCTGCTGGAATTCACCATCCAGCACAAGGTGGCAAAGGCCTGCAGCAAGGCAGCAGCCCTAGATTTCAGGAGGGCAGACTTCAATGAGCTAAGAAGAATAATCGGGGAAGCACTGAGGTCCTGGAAAGGAGGGGAGCCAGGTGTCCAAGAAGATTGGTCACTTCTTAAGGAGACAATCCTCCAAGCCCAAAGGGAGGTAATCCCAACATGGATCAAAGGGAGCAGGAGGGTGCAAAACCCCTATGGCTCACCAAAAGCATCTGGGAATGTCTTCTAGCTAAAAGGGAGGTGTACAGCCAATGGAAAGGAGGGGCCATCACCAGGGAGGACTATACTGCAGTTGCTCAGGGATGCAGGGGGGCAGTCAGGAAGGCCAAGGCACAGATGGAACTGGGACTAGCTACCCAGATCAAGGACAACAAGAAGTCCTTTTTTAAATACATAGGGGGCAAAAAGAAGGCACCGGGTAATGTGGGGCCCCTGCAAAACACGCTAGGAAATTTGATCGTTATACCAGACAACAAAGCTAACCTATTTAACGACTCCTTTGCCTCCATCTTCCTAAGTAGGGACCGGATCAGCTTCCCCACTGGGCCCCCTCAGGCCCCAGGGGAAGTGCACCTAGGCCCAGGGTCAGTGAGGATCTAATTAGGGAACTTCTGGAGGGACTGGATGTATTTAAATCAGCTGGTCCAGACAATGTCCACCCCAGAGTGCTGAGGAAATTAGCTGAGGTCATTGCGGGACCCCTGGCA
>NW_017729017.1:9491119-9491528 GCF_001723915.1 Gavialis gangeticus | reverse complement strand
TCCTGTCAGACCAACCTGGTGGCCTTCTACGACCAGGTCACTAAATCCTTAGATGCAGGGGTAGCAGTGGACATATAGTCTTCCTGGACTTTCGGAAGGCTTTCAACACTGTGTCTCACCCCATTCTCATTAAAAAACTATTAGACTGTGGTGTCGACACCTACACAGTCAAATGAGTCGCTACCTGGCTGGAGGGTCTCACCCAGAGAGTGGTGGTGGAGGGGTCATTTTCGACCTGGAGGGATGTGGGCAGTGGGGTTCTGCAGGGCTCGGTCCTTGGGCCCACACTGTTCAACATCTTCATCAATGACTTGGACAAGGGGATAAAAAGCACCCTTTTCAAATTTGCTGATGACACTAAGATGTGGGGGGATGTGGGCATGCTAGAAGGAAGGAATAGGCTCCAATC
>NW_017729017.1:9480013-9490415 GCF_001723915.1 Gavialis gangeticus | reverse complement strand
GGGTCTTTAAGACAAGGCTAGACAATCACCTTGCTGGGGTCATTTGACCCCAGTACTGTCTCCTGCCATGGCAGGGGGTCGGACTTGATGATCTGCTCAGGTCCCTTCCGACCCTACGATGAAACTATACATCAGGCTTGGGGCCGGGCATCTGCCCAGCTGGGCTGACTCGCTGCCCCTGGCCTGATCTAGCACCAGGGATGAGAAGTCAGCTCGCCTAGGCTGACTCCACACTCCTGGCCCAAACTAGCACTGGGGATGGGAAGTCAGCCCAGCTGGATTGACTTCCCATCCCCAGCACTATGGTCGAAATGTTTCAAATTTCAAAACATTTTGACTAGCCTCATTTTGTTTCAAAGCTGTTTTGAAGCCCTTTGTTTTATTTCAATTTTTCTGTTTCGACCTTGAAATGAGTTGAAATAGTGTCAAAATGAAACAGCCAGCAAAATTTTGCACAGCCGTACTGGATAACACAACAAAAGAAAATTGATCCTGTGCTGGGCTCCAGCTCTGTCTGTAGCAACTCTGAGCCTGTGGGCTCTTCTATTCAATTTCTCTGGGCAAATCCCTCCTTTACTCAAGTTGTCATGGACCTTCTGAGGCTCATTACCTCCAATATTCCCTCTTCTCCTCTTTCTTGAGAGTTTAGCGCTCATTCCCTTGGTACTTTCTTCCCAGTGTCCACGTCTCCTCAGCCAGTGGGGCCACCTGTGAACACCCTACCATCCGGTTTCACTTATCTTGATAGTTGGTAGGGTTGGCTCCTCTCTTGGGGTCGCAGTCTCTCTGGAGTCCCCTGAGGGTTCAGCTGGCTGGTTCCTGACTGTGGCAGAATCCTCCTCCTGGTCTTACTGCAGTGTCCCCTCCTCCTTCCACACCAAAAGCTGAGCCCTTCTCTATGTTCTCCCTTTAAACTTCCCGGGCTTTTCCCTCAGCCATTCAGTACAGGCCATTGAGGCACATGCTCCCTGGTCCAGGTGTGTGGCCCCCACTTCCTTTCCCCAGAGCTCCTTTCAGCATGCTGGGGAAGCCCTGTTCATTCAGGACCCTGACAGGTGATTCCCCCTCCCCCAATGTCTCAGTCACATCTCAGTCTCTCCAGCCCCTGCCAGGCAAGTTCCCTTCCCCAGAGCTCCCTTGGAGCACTGGGACAGTGCCACTCACTTGGTCTCTGCTGGGTGAGTCCCACACCTCCCAGCGGCTTCCCTCAGAGTGCCAGGCAGTAGGCCTGTGCGAATAGGGAACTATTCAATTCTTTCCGGATTCAGCTGATTCAGATGCAAGCAATTTGATTCAGAGCTCTGAATAATTTTTTCACTTTGATTCAACTTCGAAGCTTTGGAGCTGATTGGGAGATGGCCATAGGGTATAATGGGGAATCAATGAAATATCTATCACTTCGTTGTTTATTGTTTGATTCAGATGAAACATGCAGGAGTGGTAGCATCTTCTGAGGGCATGAAGCCTGCCAAGTTTCAATATGATAGGTGTAGGAGTTTCTGGGAAACTGCACCTCAAAGTTCTGAAAGCAAAACTTATGTCACATGTGTGTGTTATGCCACAGAGGGGTGAAAACTGCAGGGATGATATCCCCTGCTGAGGCCACAAAGCCTGCTAAGTTTCAAGGAGATAGGCACAGGGGTTTCTGGTTAACTGAACCTCAAGCTCCTGACAAGCAAAACTGGTGACATAGGTGACACTGTGTGTGTATGTTAAGGCGCAGCAGGGTGAAAACTGAAGGCCTGCTAGGCCTTGCTGTGGCCACAAAGCCTGCCAGCTGTCAAGGAAACAGGTGCAGGGGAAGTCTGACTTCTGGGGCCCTGCATCCGTGGCTGCTAATAGGCAAAACTCATGACATAGGTGGTTGTGCAACTGTGTCCATCTTAGGGCACAGGGGAGTGAAAAAAACTACTGCAGGCCTGGTAGGCCCTGCCAGGCCACAAAGCCTGCCAGCTGCCAAGGAGATAGGTGCAAGGGGACTTTGGCTTCTGGGGCCTTGCACCTCTGGCTGCTAACAGGCAAAACTCAAGATGTGGATAGGTGACACTGTGTGTGTGTTAAGGTTCCCTCACTGGTGCTGGGGCCTTTACACAACATGGCAGTGTGCCCCAGTGAGGTCTCCTCCTCCCCTACAGCCTCACTCTGGTCTACACTTTACATGACAATAGGTAAAATAACTTAGTAACTGACTGAGCACTAGCAGTAGCACCAGAAGCATCTCAGGTAGCCAAGCTGTCAGAGATCCCGTCTTTCTTCTCAAACAGGAGCTGCTTCTTCTGTAGCATGTCTGTTAAGGTGTGCTGTCACTGTGCCCTCTTCTCCACTGTGATGTATTTATTTTCTATGAATTATGAATGTGAAGTGTGCCTCTGTTGTGTGTTTTATCCCCTCTGTGTTATTCCCTCTGTGTTCCATGTGTGCACTGAACTCTGTTTTGATTATTAATAACTATATATGGTGTCTTCTTCTGTGACATCCTATTAATGTGAATGTGTGACTACTACTGTACTTCTTGTTCTTCTTCTGTGTTGTAATGTGTACCTAAAATGATGTATCTCCTTCTTCTAAAACCATGAGTTCTGTGTTAATTTCAATCTGAATCTGACTTCTGTGTTTTCATCAGTCTCTATGTCAACTAACTATAATAATATTAATAACTAATAACTACTATATATAATTTGACACTCTTCTTCTTCTGTATCTGATTTTTCTTCTTCTATGTGTTTATATAATATGTGTGTGCGCGCGTGCGCCTCCCTGCACAGTGATGGATCACGCTGCTAGGGAAAACACTGAGCTTTCTTTTTTCAAAGTTTGAAACAAAAAAAAAAGAAGAGAGAGCAAATATAAATTGAAAGAAATGAATTGGATAGTATTAAGAGAGTCTAAGCTAAGCTAAGCTAAAATAAGCTAAGCTAAATCCTATCCAATCCTTTCTAACAACAAAAAGGAGCAGGCAAGTTGCAACTGACTGACTCTATGAAGCAAGCCAGGCAGCACAGTACTTTTCTGATGCTGTTGCTCAGACAGAACCAGCTTACAAAAGGCAGAGCAAGCCTGGACACAGAGGCTTTTATGCTGTTTCTATGTCCCTCCCCGCAGACACTGTTATTGGAAAGGCACTCAGAGTGAAATCATGCTCACTGGCCACCTAGACACGTCAGTCTTTCCCTCTCTGCTGCCCCTCCCCTCCACCCCCATTCTTCCTTCCTTTTCTAAGTTTCTGTTTCCCCATACAGTCAGCCCTCTAAATCTCTGAATTGCCAAATATTTTCCAAATCTTTCCAAATCAATTCAGAAGCTCCAAATCAATTCAGAAAGCCAAAAGCAGCTAGTGATTCAATTTGGACTCATAGATTCAGCCTTCAAATTGCCCAAATCTTTTCCAAATCCAAATCATGGTCCAAAGCTTCACACAGCCCTACTGGGCAGCATGGTATTCCTGGACTTGGCCAGGTAGGTTGTTTGTTTTTTTCCTGTAGTTCACAGCCAGCATGCCACCACTCATCCAATCCCTGCCAGGTGTGATTTTCCCTGGTCTGCCCCCTGCTGAGGGGGTCTAGCAGGGGCCACTTTCCAGCCCCTGCTACACCATCTTATGAAGTTTTACAAACCCACTTACCATAAACTTTCAGTGAAAATGTTATACAATCACCCAGAAGGTAATGCTTATGTTAAAAACAAAAAGCTTGTCGCTTTAGGGTCCGGCTCCAGCAAAAGATGCACGGGGAGAAGCCCATCACACCCTTGTGAACCCAGGAATCCAGGGACGCCCAGCTGACATGCAGCAGACCCTGACCTTAACCCCCAGCACAGCTGGGAGATAAGTGGGGCCTGCAGTGGGTGGAAATTAGACAGCTGTGAGAGGGAAGCCTTGGTTCTGGTCTCCATTCAGATGGGGCCCCTGGCTCTCAGCTGCAGGAACACGGGATCAGGAGCAATGACACCTCCCGTTGTGAGGTTTGCTTCATATTGGAGTCTCTCGAGTGCTGGTCAGGGGAGCTCCAGACTGCGGTGCAGAGGCTGCATGCCATCAGGGATGGCAAAAAGGAGATTGACTCCTACTGCCAGGCTTTTCACCTGAAGAAAGAAGAGCTAAGAGCTAGGTTGCCTGCCAAGACAAGGGTGAACAAGAGGAGCTCCCATACTGTCCAGCCAGGGGTTTGGACAAAAGTTGTCTCCAGCCCCTAGGCTCGCTGCACTAGGGTCACCTTCCCCCTGGATCTCTGCAACAGGTACAAATCCCTCAGAGCACCAGTAGAGCCAGCAGAGCTGCCAGCTCCTGCATGTGAGGAAGAAACACAACCATCTACCATCCCTAAGAAGAAATGCAGATTGCTCCCTCTGTCCACCTCAAGAAGGAGTCTCCCACCATGACCAATCTGCCACCCTGACCCCTTAGCCCGTGAGGTCTGCTGCCTCCCAGGGGCCCATATCTAGGATGTAGCTGAGAGGATCCCAAAACTTATCTGGTCCTCTGACCATTATCCCATGCTCCTTATCTATGCGGACACAAATGACATGGCTCAGAGCAATACCAGCTGGGTTATGGATGACTACAGGGCTCTGGGAGCAGAGATCAGCGGGTTGGGGGCACAGGTGGTTTTCTCCTCCAACCTTCCAGTTACGGGTCATGGGCTGAGGACGGAGAGATGAACTGAAGTAGTGAACAGAAGACTGCAGTGCTGGTGCCATTGTGAAGGCTTCAGCTTCTAGGACCACAGTCTGCACTTCATAGAGAGAGGTAGCAGTCTGTTGGGAAGGGACAGCCTCCAACTCACTCCATTGGGGAAGAAGCTCTTATCAGCCAGAATGGCTGACCTTCTTGACTGGGCTTTAAACTGAGTTCACCAGGGGACAGGCAATAACCACCAGTGTAAACCCACCAAGAGTCAACCACAAAATCAGCAGGTCAGGCTGCTCAAGGGAACCCACTCCTACCCCAGCCCAGGGACAGGGCTTTTCCAGGAATGCAGGGAAACCTAGGGCCTCCAACAGCAGACTCACTTGCCTGTACACAAATGTCTGGAGCCTTGGGAACAAACAGGAGGAAGTGGTCCTTCTGCTAAACAGTAATGACTATGATCTTATAGGGATAATAGAGACCTGGTGCGATTCCACCTATGACTGGACCACAGGTATAGATGGCTATACCTTGTACAGGAGAGATGGTGTTGAAAGAAAAAGGTGGGGGTGTAGCTCTATGTGAAGGAATAGTACACTTCCCTACAAGCAGAGATTGGCATCCTTGCGACTCTGGGTTAGAATATGAGAGGAACGTGGTGAAGGGGATATAATGGTCAGAGTCTACTACAGACCTCCAAATCAAGAGGAAGAGCTTGAGTACAAATTCACCAGGGAACTGGCTGAGGCTGCATGCTCTTGGTGCATGGTTGTCATGGGAGACTTCAACTACCCGAACGCCTCATAGGAATAACAGCCAAATCCAATTGGTCACAAAGCTTCCTCACATGCATGGATGAGCTCTACCTGCCTCAAGAAGTTTACGGGATGACAAGAGGTAAGGTGCTGCTGGACCTGGTACTGACCAAAGGTGATGATCTAGCCAGCAACCTAAGAATCAAAGGGAAGCTAGGAGACAGTGAGCACGAGTTGATCACTTTCACTATGCATTGCAAAAGGTGGCAAGTCAGTCAGCAATGCAGAAGTCCTCAAATTTAGGAAAGCTGAATTTCATAAGCTCAAGAGGCTAGTTGTCGAGGCCCTGAGAGGCCATGATCTGACAGGGAGGGATGTTCATGATGAGTGCTCGCTCCTAAGGAAGCAATCCTGAAAGCACAAGGGAAGTTCATTCCACCATGTAGGAAAAGTAGTAAAAGGGCTCAGCAACCCCCTTGGCTCAATAGGGAACTCATGGATCTCCTGCATCTAAAAACAGAAGCTTATAAAGGATGGAAGACAGAAAACACAACTAAGGAGGAGTATACTGCACTGGTACATACCTGTAGGGAGCAAACTAGGAAAGCCAAGTTCCAACTGGCTACTTAAATCAAGGGCAATGATAAAGTCCTTCTTCAGATATGTGGGAAGTCAGAAAAAAAACAAGGGAAACATTGGATCCCTGCTAAACCAAATGGGGAAGCTGATAACCAACACCCAGGAAAAAGCCAATCTGCCTAGGGATTACTTTGCTTACTAATTCCCCAGGTCTCTGATCATTCCCCCAGATCTTCCTTGGGGGTGCAGGCCCCCGGATCTGCGTGCTGGGTTTCAGCAGGCTGCCACTGCAGGCTGGGGCCAGCAGCAGAACCGCAGTCTTCCTGGCTGCCGCTGGCCCCAGCCTGCAGCAGAAGCATCCTGAAACCCCGGGTGCAGATCTGGGGCATGCCCATCACCCCGGGGAAGAGCTGGGGAAGCAATCAGAGAGCTGGGGGAAGTGATCAGAGAGCTGGGGAATCAAACTGGGAGCTAGATGGCAATATCAGAGCAGTCCTTTCTCCCTCTTCCTCCTCCCTCTCAGTTTCTGTTTAGATGTAAGCAAGCCCGGCTTTGAAACTTGAAACGTTTCAAAACTTTTGAAATGTTTCAAGCGCCCTCATTTCATTTCAAAGCTGTTTCAAAGCCTTTTGTTTCATTTTGATTTTGCTGTTTTCAGCTCAAAATGTGTCGAAACAGCTTCGAAACGACACACCTGTTGAAATTTCACACAGCCCTAGTATTTACCTTCCTATTTACAAGTCGATAAAATATATATGTACTCTCTCTCACACTTCCTAGGGGTAATCACCTGAAAAACATTAAATTACAATTTTGAAACTGCCAAGCTTGCCTAATATTATATTGGCATCCATTCATTGTTACTAATGAATGGATGAATGGAAACAATTAATGAATGGAAACAATTAATTTTTAGAAATCAAAAATTTCCCATGGAAAAATAAAGCACTTGGAAATTGTCCGCCCCACACCTCTGGCCTGTAGAGCAGTGAAATGGGTTCTTGAACATGCAGAGGGTATTCTCCTAAAACCAGCACATTTTACAAGCAACCTGGCATAGGAAAATGATTAATTTTGATTCAGCTTTCCAGCAATCCAGGTAATGCACATGAACATTACAGGACCATCAACTGATCTATCAAAGAGACTAATCCATGTTTGGTCAAGGATTGGTGGGGGAATGGTTAATGATTTTTAAGGAAATTTCATAGACATTAGGGCTGGAAGGGACCTCACAAAAATCACTGGATCTAGCACCCTGCCCAAGGGGCAGAAAGTTAGATAGGGTCAAAGGATCCCAACAAGATAGGCATTCAAATGTTTCTTGAAGGTGTCCAGAGTAGGTGCTTGCACCACTTCTGGAGGGAGTCTATTCCAGGCTTCATGCCTTGGACAGTGAAGAAGTTTTTCCTTATGTCCAGCCTAAAATGGTTTTCCAGGAATTTGTGACCACTGGAGTATGCTAACAATGCAACAAGAATGAAAAAAAAAATTAATAACATGTAGAAACTGTCCTGAAAGAGCACAAGCCATATATAGAAAGATAATACAATGCAGTGGTGGAACAATGTCATCTGATAAAAGTCTGTTTCAAGAATCCTATGTAAGAAAACAAATTAATATGTTAAACAACACACAGTATAGACTATACTGCTGTAAAACTATCTATACTGTTGTAAAACATTATAATTTTAAAAGTTGTTAATGCAGCTCTGGACTATTACTTATTTATTTATTTAAAATATTTGTACCCTGCTTTTCTGCTTGCACTAAGCGTCCAAAGTGACGTAGGCTTAACAATATATATTTTTAATTCTATAATAGAGAAATATGAACTATTTCAACCCAGCAGAGTGAACTTAGTCCTCTAGCCAATGGCCTAGGCTTGACTATGCTTCCCTTTGGTTCTGCAGTGCTAGGGCAACTGAGCAGCAAGTTGAGGAGCAGAGTGCTCTTTCTGACAAGGAGGGGAAAGCAAGCTTCTGCCACTTTTCCTTCTGATGGATGAGGCCAAACCACAATAGGCTAAAATAAAACCCTTTTCCCCCTTTTGTTGTAGGAAGTTGGTAGCTCAAGTGAAATAGCAGATTTGCAAAAAATGAAAATGTTGAGCTGCCAGGTCTGGGGGAAGAAGAAACAGGATCCTCACTTTCAAGATCACTGTCACCAGATATGTGATCCACCATGAGTAGCTGTTTAAGACAGTCACATTTTTTATCAAGCTTCGTGAACAAAATGTCAAAAGAAGATCAAGAAAAAGAAGATGAGACATCAGCTCAAGTTGTATTTACAAGTAGTACACCTCTTTCCATAACTGAAAATCAATACTGGAAGGAAAATTACAGACTAATTCGCCCATCATATAAGTTACCATCATGTTATTGCTTATCACATTCTCTCTTAGATAGAGAGTATGACAGAGTTCAAACAAGGATTGGTCAAGCAGAATCACTGACTCTGATGTCAGATGGATGGACCGATATACAAGGAAATCCTTTATTGAACATTATGTTAGCAACACTGGACCAATATTTACATGGGCGACTGGTGCCTCGAGTCAGGGGGGCATGTGCCCCCCCCAACACCAGTCAGCAACCTGGGGGGTGCTGGGCACCCTAGTGGCCAATCCCACTGATTGAGGAAAGGCGAGGTGGGGGTTGCCACAGCCAATCACACTCACCAAAATGCAGCCATGCCATTTCTGGAAGTCCCACAGCCTTTTCTGAAAGCAGCACGGCCACTTTTGCTGGTGGCCCTGCTCCCTGGCTGGCACTCACAAGGAGGGCACCGGCATTCCCACCTGTCCCCCTGCCCACCAGCTAAACAGGGAGTGTGTAGCCTGACAGGGTGTGCACATGTACTCACATGCACCCACTATGCATCACCGGTGAATATTCCTGAAAGCAATTGCTACCAAATCTTCTCATCATACAGGTGAATACATAGCCAAATCACTGAGTGAAGACATTGAAAGTGCAGGTCCCTCCATGGTACAAGCCCTTGTAACTGATAATGCAAGTAAAATGAAAGCTGCATGGCAAATATTAAAGGCAAAGTATCCTCATTTAAAAGTATTTGGCTGTCTTGCTCATGGATTGAATCTTCTGGCAAAGGACATAGCAAGTGTGAATACAATGAAGATAGTATTGGCAGACTGCAAAGTTATTGTAAAGTTATTCAACAATCAACATGTTGTTAATCAGACTTTAAGAAATTATAGAAAGGGAAGCAGGGAAAGGAAAGTGCAATTTTATTGCCAGGAGAAACTAGATGGGGCTTGGCTACAAAGTGTTTACATAGTTTGCTGCGCACAAAGAACTGCTTGCAGTGCACTTCAATAGATGACACAGTATCCTAGATTATTCCCATAAATGTTTGGAAGCAGATTCTCGATAATGATGTGTCCTGGTTTTCAGTTCAAGGAGCATTCAATTTGCTACTAGCAGTTTCAGTGGCTATCAAGAAACTTGAAGGAGATACACCAAGCCTTTCAAATATTCCAGAGATATTCAAATAACAGAATGAAAATCAAATTGAGCTTTTGCCTTCTTCACCTCTATCCAATAAAGGAGAAAAAGTAAAATAAATGTTTACTACGAGATCTGAGTTTTGCTCTCATTCAGTTCATCTGGCAGCAAACCTTTTGGGTACTCAACACAGAGGACAGCATTTATCAGAGGATGAATTATCTACTGCTCTTGATACAATTATAGAAGTAGGTAAGAATGTCCCCAACATTGATGAAATAGCCACGATGACAGACATTGCCCAGTACCACACAAAAAAACCCCAAACTTTGGACCCAAGACATCATTTGGTGGGCAGCAGAGAATATATCTACTCTCACATGATGGAAGGGATACTATAACACCTGACCGTTGTCCAGGATTGCTCTAAGGATCCCAAGCATTCCACCAACAGCAGTTTCTTGTGAACAGAACTCGAAGGCTTTCAGCTCAATCAAGACAAAAAAAAAGAGGAATAAACTAACAAATGAACACACTAGTAATTTCTATTTCTCAAAATCTCTTGCCTCTGTAGAACCAGTCAGAAGTACAAGTAGTGAAGAAGATGCAGTGTGATAAGTTGCCCTTGCCCATGGATTCATTGGTAAAACCATCCTTTAGTGACAGAGAATGTGGTTCAAGCAATTCTGAATCAGATTTGCCTCCATCTGATTCTGAAATGGAACTAATAAATAGTGCAAGTGATTCTACATATAGCAACAGTGAAACTGGAGGTGCCACAATGACCTCAGTGGAAGAGAGTTAAATTCTGTTGAAGCAGATGAGTGGACAACCATGGCATATCTTGCACAGTTCTTTGCACGTGCTAAAATTAGCGTGTCAAGTTTTCCATGCTTTATTTTTTTTCTTAAATTTAAACAAACAATGTAAGGCAAGTACAGCCCACAGACCACTATCCTATGCTCCTTATTCATGTG
>NW_017729017.1:9470785-9477432 GCF_001723915.1 Gavialis gangeticus | reverse complement strand
TTGTTTGAATATAACATTTAAACCACATTAAGTGTGCTGTGTTTAATTGTTTCCCTAATCAAATATTTCAATTCAAATACTTGTGGCTACTAGGACACAAAATTAACATGAGGGTACTTTTTAGTTTTGTTTACAAAATATAAGTCAAATAAATATGCTAAATCAGATCACTCTCTATTTAGGGCATTGGAAACATTTCCAGAAAATTTTCCAATTACAAATTTTCTGGAAAACCGACATCTTTGCTATAGACACATCTATGAGATAGCTTCTTATAGAGAAGGGAAGCAAAGGCAGAGGCAACCTCACCCACTTAAATATGCTTTTTCCATGCCTTGGTAGTATCTAGAAATTCAAACATTATTATTAAGCAAAGTGACTTTGCCCATAGAAATACAGCAAATCTCTGGCAAGGCCAAAAATAAATCTAGATCAGCTGATGCCCAGGCTTGTACTTGAACCATGCCTTCCACTTCTCTGGCAGTCATCAGTATAGTAATGGAGCAATATACAAACACTAATACATTCATCCTCACAACTTCTGAGATGACAATATTAGTAGTTCCTTATCTAACCTCAAGCACTTGACAAAGGAGGTCAGAATAATTTCCCCCCATTTTACACATGGGGAAAATGAAACACAGAGATGAAATAACTTGCACAAGGTCATCCAGGGAGCCCATGGTAAAGCCAGATACTGAATCAGTATCTCTGCAGTCACATTCCATTGTATTCACTTCCAAGACATCCTCTACTTGACAATGAAGTCCTGCAGTAAAAGGCAGAAAAAGGCCTTTACAAAAGAAGCTTTTTTATAACTATATTGTCTCCACCCAACTCTACAGTTTGCCACCAAAAAATGAGCTCATCCTACAGCAAACCTGAAAATGGAACATCTCAACAGACAAAGACCTTGAGATCAGCAGAGGGCTATGTACCTGGAATCTCTTCATTGCCTCTGGTTGGGCTTGGAGCATGGAGTGGAGGAGCAGGAGTAGGTGAGCAAGGTTTATTTTTCAGTGGCAGCCTTGAGAACAGTGGTTACATAAACTTTGCCATGTAGAGAAATTTGAGAAAGCCAAGCTGTTACTTATTCAATGCATTTCTGTGAACCTTTTGACAGTGTCAGCACAGGCTTCCTGCCTACCACCTTCCTTTCTTCTGTCTGTTCCTACAATGGAGGTAAATCCCAATTAGTAATTTCACAGTTTGTTTCTGTGGAAAGCTACGTGCTCAAAATCAGCACTATGGAGATTTTACTGCATGATCCAGTGTATGGGCGAGATGGACTTGGGAAGAAGGAAAAAAACTGGCATTTACCATTATTTTCAGGGAAAATAAGGTCTAACAAGATGAGTAGACTGTAATAGCTGCTGCGATTCTCCTGTCTGTTCCAGGGGACTATAGGTAGTCAGGCCCTAAGGGCAGCTGTGTTGCCCCCTAATGGCCATCTCGATCCTTCATGACTGGCATCTCAGGGTTCCACCCCACCATCTCACCTGCCATGTCTTGATGTAAAAGGAAAGTGGGGAGGATGTCCTCAGAGGCCAGTGAGCTTTGCATGCTCTTCCTACCTTGGTTGCACATCACCAGGGCTCCAGTCCCACTGCCTTAATTGTTTCAAGGGCTAGAATCATGGCCTCTGTCCTCCCTTATAACCACACTCATGACTTTCAGGTAGCACTTTGTATAGATTCAGAGGGAACCCTCAACACAGCACTTGGCCCCTCAGGCCTTAAAACTTTGTCTGGGCTTTGACCTTCCAATTTTGTGTCTCTTCCGGCTGGGGCCTTCAGCCCCAGTCCACTGTCCTGGACATTGGCTCCTGGGCCTACCCTGGTATTGCCCCCTTGGGCTCCAGACCTGCTTACTTAGTCTTTTTAGCTGTAGGCTCTGATCCCCAGTGTACAGTCTCGTCCATTAGAAACAGCAGTAACACTGCTGCAGGCACTCCCTGCAGCCTCCAAGCCTCCCCTTACAGCCACTACCAGTCATCCAGTGTAAACTTAAACATGAGCATAAACTGACTGATATCAAACTAAAATTCACAGACCCAGCCTGGGTCTGTCACACCACAGGTACAATGAATGAACATATAACAAAAAGAACTTGGTTTCAATGCCTGGTGCTGTTGCACTTCCTTCAGCTGTCCTGTGGTTGGGAGCTCCTTTGCTATTGCAGGTCAGAGCTAGTCTGAGGCCTCAGTGATGGTCCTGGATTTATAAAGCCTGTAGCCACATCCCACTGGGTCCTGACCCACCACTTCCTCACCAGACTGGTTAATCATAGCCTTGCTTGTGCTTTCTGCACCTAGGGTGAGCAGCCATTTTTTTTAAACACCTCTCCACTCCTGACAGATGTGATAGGGGCCCCTTACAGGGACTGGCATAAGTGAATCACATACCCCATGGAATCAGGAAAGAGTAGCTACTACCAGCTGTGCTTCAGTTACACTGACATCTGGGACCTGGAATGTGGGTCAAAAAACAATGTCATAGCATGAACACCTTTTCCTTCTCAAAAGATCCTCCCCTCCTACTCCTCTCCCCCTGCCTCCAGCCCTCTTAGGCCAAGGAAAATCTGGATTAAGGAGGAGGAATTCTTGTGGCATTTTTTGTTACTGCTTGTTGAGTAAAGCCATGGAACAGAGCAACAATGAAAGTATTACATAACAGAGCTATCACCTAGGAGAACAGGCTGAGTTTCACATTGCATTTTGAACTTTGATGTTGGGGGTTGTAGAATCAAAAAGTTACCTCTGGAAAAATAGGGAATCAAGCATTGCTAAGTTTAGCTGCATCACTCCTAACAAGAATTGCTCAGCTAAATCCTTGCATCGGCTTTGAAAATTTCAGGATATGTCCTGTACTGAGGTATCAAAGCCTCGTCCTTGCTGAATATACCTTTGATCAGAGCTGAGAGAAATGTTTGCAACCATGTGAAACTTGATGATTTTGAGTTTCATTACACACTTGAAACCCAGACCATTTTCATCAAAGGCTTTGCTAAAGTTCGCCAACCTTTTGACAGAACCTTTGATGGTTTATGGTTTTGCACTTTGTGTGAAAATCACAGTTTTGCTGGGTTTTTGAAATGATGTGAAAGTAGTTTTGATTGAATGGTGAAAGTTTGGGATCAGACAAAACTCAGCTGGCCAGATTCTTTACCAAGTTAATATTCCTTTATGTTGCAATCTGGCTGCAGAGGAGGATTCTGTTGGAAGCAAGTGTTCTGGGTTTGCATCTCTGGGTTTGTGCCTCTGCCTGTGTCAGTGGTGGGAGGGAGAATCTATTGTGGCTAGGGAAGGAAGCAGCAAAGCTTTTTTCCCCAGTGGGGTCTGATAAAGACCCTGGATCAGTTATAGAACTTGGAGCTGCCTGTCAACAACACTGATCTGCATCAGTTCTGGGGCTCCCTGATGTTCTCCCTCCATCTTTTTCAACTGGTGGCAGAAAGAATCATGTTAAGAGGGGACAATGACTAGAGACCTACCAAATACACAAGTCATGGAAATTGTGTAATTGGCAGTCTCCTGTGAAATAGCTGGTTGGTTCCCCATGAAAAAGCATAGGGAACCACTCATGTTCAAAAAGCTGGCAAAGAGCTTGCAAAAAACCGTTTCCTAGAAGACAAGGGAAGGGAGCAAAGAGCAGAAAAAGGGTGATAATTACTGAATTAACAAGCCAGGCAGCTCCAGCTAGGGCTTTCAATCAATGCCTGGGAGGGGTGGGACTTGCGTTACCCCTCAGCTAATCAGAGGTGTGTGTGTTGGAGGGGACGCTTTGCTTCACCTTCAAAATGACAGAACCAGCTGTGATATGGCTGTGAAATCAGGGGCCCTGGCCATGTTACAGCCATGTCACTGACCTCTGGGGCCCATGAATTTGGTAGGTCACAGGTCAAATGAATGGAGACCATAGGGGGCCACCCTGGTTGTATTAAGGCAATCCCTAATATGCTCAGGAGACCCCTGTGGGCTTCCCACAAAGCCCATCATCCTTTGGTTCCCTTCCCCAACTGTTAAGAAGGCAGAAATTACCCCCAGAAGCTAATTCTGTGCTTAGCTACATCATAATTTAGAA
Organism: Gavialis gangeticus; assembly: GCF_001723915.1. Lineage (NCBI taxonomy): Eukaryota > Metazoa > Chordata > Crocodylia > Gavialidae > Gavialis > Gavialis gangeticus. The sequence continues at coordinate 9,473,350 of NW_017729017.1, read as the reverse complement.
GGGAAAGGCCACACCTTTCATGGCAAAATGGGTCATTCAAAATCCCACTGAAGAGCCATACATACCACCCTGCATCCCAGCAACAGCACAATGTACTGAATTCCCAGTTCCTGTATAGACAGAAGAACCCTTTTTAACCCCAGTAAGAGTCCAGACTGCCCCCAGTCCCTGCTTTCAGTCCCAACAAGGTACCTTCTGCCTATGCTATGGCTCTGTGCTGCTTGGATATGATGTAAGAATGCAGATATGAAACCAAGTCTCTACTGTGCCACCCAAAATCCCTCCTCAACATCTGGACTCTTCAGTTAAGTCTAAGATTTGGTCCCCTACTGGGTGCCTCTGTGTATCAGTCATGCTGTTTGGGCTGACACCCTAGCTCCAAGTTTTGGCCTACTCCCTCGAACAAAACACGTGGTCAGGCCTCATACGATGTCTTCTCTCTGACCCTTCCCCTGAAATCAATCCTGTGTCTCACTTGTGCAGGGTTCCACTCCTGCCCTGGAGTGACATTTCTCCTCTTCAGTGAGAGCCAATCTGGCATCAGGAAATCAGGGATGAAATTTGCTCCCATTTCTGTTCTCTGTTATACCCTTGATAGTCAGGGCAGGTGGGAGTAAAACTATTTCCTTCACACTGGCTGTGTCTACATGAGACGCTGACTGCACAGTAGGCCAATACTACTGTGCAACAACCATGATGCAATGCTTTTGTGCAGTAGGATTAAGCTACCATGCAGTAGCATCACAAAAAAGATGTTTGTCAGAGCTAACTAATGTGCAGTAACTTGGGTTACTGTGCAGTCAGCATCTCATGTAGACGTGACTACTTGTGTGGATCAGTGAGGTAGGGACTCCATTCATGAAGGGAAATGCTCTGTCCAGTTGTTCTACCCAGTAATACTTTTGTAAGGCTGCTTTCTTGTTGTGTTTTCAATACATTTTTGGTAGTAGTAAAGAATAGAGAAATAGAAGAATATTCCTGGTTATCACAAGAGACTGCTATGTTTGCACAATTAAGTGCCAACCCAAATCTCACTGACTTCAAAAGTAGTAGAGACGCAGTCAGCTGTATCAGTCTGAAGAAAGGCAAAAGGCAGGATGCATTTGTATTTTATAGATTAAGTAAATCAGAGATATATAGCATAAGCTTTCGTGGGCCTGAGCCATGAATGGAGTTCTACCATCCAACAAATTATGCTATCAACTATGAGAACTGATGCCTCTCCAGAACAGTTAGTCTTTAAAGTGCCACCATGCCCTGCCTTTTTTTTTTACTTCAATAAGCCCTAGAGTGCAGCTCTTTGCATGCATAGGTGCAGTTCTATATGCACACATGGTCATTTGTATAGGCAATTACCACTCTCTCACATGAATATTAGACATGCAAGTGCACATAATCCTTTCTAAAAACCTGAGCTTATGTTCAGATAGTAATAAGTAATTACAATGGTTCCTCTACTTGGTACCACTTACAAGTCATTCTTGTTTGATTTGTTTCATTTTAATCTTCTGCTTTCAAGCTTTTAAAATGTTTCACCACTGAGGGTGCAATTTTTCACATGTGGTTTTTGCCTGAAGGTAAATTCCTGTGGAATGTTTGAACTAAATCATTCATCTCTTTTTGAATAACAGGAGAAAAGAAAAAATACACTTTCTCTATTTAAATTCTTCTGACCTTTCCTGAACATTCTCACAGCTGAAAAGGCTGGAACCTGAAAGGGTAATAGTGCATGGAAATGCCCTAACCAGCATTTACAAGTTCAGATGAAAAACGGGTTTGATGTGTCAGATTCTGAGCCTTTGAAAATCATGCATCTATATCTCCACAGTGATAACATCACATACTCAGTGGGAAATTCCTATCAAAATAGGAATTTTCTACAGGAAAATTTCTACTTTGAAACATTTTGTTTAGATTTTCTCAATGGAAGAAAAGGGTTTTTTTTGTTGTTTGTTTTTGTTTTTTGCAGTCTCAATTGATTTGACCTGAATCAAATCACTATGGTTTTTGAACCAATCTGAAATATATTTTGTTTAAAGTCAGATGAGCAATTTACTGAACAATTTGGAGTTGCTGCATGGGCTTTGTAATTCAAATGCCAGCAATATAAGAGCCCATAGCCAAAATACCATGGCTTCACCTCTGACTGAACTGTGTGATGCTGCTGAGTTATAAGAATGAAATGTATGCTGGAAGTAGTAATGTGGCTAATAGGGCCGTGTGAAGCTTCGGATGCTGATTCAATTTGGAGGAGATTCGGCATGATTCAGTGGCTGAATCTCCAAATCTGAATTGAATCGAGACCAATAAAAAGGTCCGAATCAATTAGAAACATTCTGAATCTTCGGAAAAGATTCGGGGAGCTTCGATGATTTGGACAGTCCCTACATGCTGCAGCAGAGAGCTGCAGCCAGACTCAGAGCTGGTAAGTAGGGAGCGGGGGGGGGGAACCATGGGATTACCCATGATGGCTACCATATGCTGCCTACTCCCCTTGACCCCTGCCTACTCCCACAGCCCCCCACCTCCATGGCTACCTCACTCGCCCCATCTCCCAGTGCTTTA
>NW_017729017.1:9468800-9470756 GCF_001723915.1 Gavialis gangeticus | reverse complement strand
TACCAGTGCTTTAAAAAAAAAGCCCCACTCACTGGGTGCTGCCGGGCAGGGGGGTGATCCTTGCTGCCCCACACTGCATGGGGGATTCTGCCATGAGCCCCCCAACCCCTCCTTTACTCCCCCCCATGGCTGCCCCACCTGCCCCAGCTCCAGCCCTTTAAGGAAAAAAAACTGAGAAAAACCTGGGGACTCACCACTCCTGTGTAGCAAAACCCACAGTTTTTCTTTTTTTGTTTATTTTAGAATACATTCCCTTCCCTTCCCCAATTATGTCTGGCTTTTCTTTCTCTCCCTCTCTATTCCCTATAGACAAGCATAAGCGAGCTCAGACTTAGGATAAGCTTTAGCATTATTATTTTGGTAGCAAGTTTTTGGTTTTATATTGTATTATTATTAGGTTTGTATTGATTTTTACTGTCGTATATTGTATTATCATTTTTGTATTGATTTTTATTGGTTCATATAGATGTTGTATGGTTTAGGCCTGTATTTGTAAGTGAACCAAAGTCATGTCAAATTTCCATTTTATATGTCAAGCCTCCATTGTGTGTCCTCTGCCTGGGCATCCCATGTTGCAACTGTATAATTCATTGTACCCCTCCCATGTAAACTGGTTCCCGGATGAATGTGAGTGATTGGGAATGACTGAAATACAATGGTAGCCAGCCTCTACTGAATGGCCTGTAATGACCAGGCCATCACCTTGCATTGATTCATCCAGGAACCACGGACCTCACCCAGGAACAGAGACAAGAACCCAGCATTTGAAAGACAAAAGACCCTCCAGAACCAGCAACTCTACCACACCATTACAGACACCTGAAACTGAACATCCCTGCATAGCACCAGCACCAGCTATCCGCAGCGATCCGCAGCTGAGGGACAGCTGCAGCAACAAGGAGGTAAGCTGGGGGAAGGGAGCGAGTGGGGCCAGGTGCAGGCGATCAGACGGGACTCTTTCCCCGCCTGACCCTATTTAGCCGCACTGGGCGGGAGCCACACTCCCAAGCCGCATGAACAGGGAGCGCAAACAGGTGCTCTCTTTAGGGGCGCGCTGGAGTTTGCACCGGGGTTCGCACAGGGAGGCGCGCGAGAGGCCGCAGGCAGTGGAAGAGCCAATGGCAGCAGCAGCAGCAGTCATCTCCAGGTAATTGAGTGGGGGTGAGAACATGTGAGGCTTCCATGCAGGTGGGGCCACCTGCCTGTGGGGGCTGACTGGCTTGGTCCCTGGGGCCAGAGGAGGACACGGGTGTGGGGGCTTCTCTCACCTGTCCCACCTGTGCCAGGATTGCAGAGTTGGAGGGGCAGGTGAGAGAGCTCCAAGCAGAGGTGAGAAGGCTGTGGGGGATCAGGGCCATGGAGGACAAGATTGACGGGTACTTTCTCTCTCTGCAGGGCCCGTCCCCTCAGGCTGTCACCACCCAGGAGTCTGCACGAGGTGAATGGAGGACGGTCACCTCGAGGGCCAGACGGCGTCGCAGGCAGCACGTAGCTGCATCAACTGTCACCCCAATACAACTGGGGAACAGGTATGCAGCCCTGGCAGTGCTGGAGGAGACTGGACATGAGGAAGGAGGAAGGGAGGAAGCCACGCTCTCATCCAGCAAGCCGGCATCTGTACCAACTGAGAATCATCCAGTGACCCAGAGGAAGACACAGTGGGTCATCGTCATAGGGGACTCCCTTTTCAGAGGAACGGAGGGACCCATCCGCCGCACGGACCCCAATGTGAGAGAAGTGTACTGTCTCCCAGGAGCCAAGATTGGGGATGTCACAGGGAAGATCACTGACCTCATCTGGCCTTCCGACTACTATCCTATGGTCCTCATCCATGTGGGAACCAATGATGCGGCCCGGAGTAGTCCAGACCAGATCATGGATGACTACGTGGTTCTGGGGGCCAAGCTTAGAGAGTTGGGGGCCCAGGTGGTCTTTTTGTCCCTCCTCCCAGTTAGT
>NW_017729017.1:9454862-9465413 GCF_001723915.1 Gavialis gangeticus | reverse complement strand
CCTGTCTAACAGTGCAATATTGAGATCCTGAGAGTTGGTCTGACCCCAGAGGGCAACACCTGCAGCGGCCTCTGGGCTTTGTGGGTCTTATGTAGAGCCCCTCACATAGCATACAGCAGTGGGGGACAGCATGGATTACCCCCACCAGGCAGGAAATGGCGAGTTGGAGGGGTTTCTCAGGGTTATTTTCCTTAAAAGGGCCAGATCTGGGGCAGGTGGAGCAACCATGGGAGGGACTGGGGGAGTGAGGGGCATTCAGGGGGCTAATGCAGATCCCCCCACACAGTGTGAGGCAGGGGGGATCACCCCCCTGGCCAGCAGCACCTGCTGAGTCAGGGCTTTTTTTCCCCAAGTGCAGGGAGCTGGGATGGGTGGGGCAGCCATTGCCAGGCTGAGACGGAGGGTGGGGGATATGCCTGGTCTGGGTGATTGGTGAATTGAATCACTGTCCCCCCGAATCAGCTGAATCTAAATCCAAAGCCAATACTAGACTTCTCACACAGGCCTAGAGGATAGGGAATCCATTCTACAGGGAAGAATTAGGCATTCAAACTAGAACTCTCCTGAGATACTACAGCATCATAGGCAGATGCAGTTTAATGTCAAATAGCCTGAAACACTTGGATCCACGAATGGCAAGAGATTATACCATACAGAATGTGTGGAACTTTCTTCAGCAGAAAAAACATTGATATTGAGTGTGTGTACGCATGCCTCTTTTAAGCAGGTTTAGCCTAAAATTGCCATTTTTAAGGCATGTTAGTGGTGTGTGCCTACACGTGCACACACTTAATGCACCTTAAAAATGGTGATTTAAAGCTATGTGACCCTAAATTTGATACCTACATAAAGCAGTTTAGGTGTGAATAGCTAAGTTGCATTAGCACACATGTAGATGCACTAATGCACATTAAACACAGTGTGCACCAATGGATACACACCACATTAATGGGCCTTAGTGCATCTACATGTGCACTAATGCAACTTAGCTATTTACACCAAAATTTAATGTGCCTTAATGTTCATTAGTGCTTCCACATATAGAAGTGCACCTAAATCGACTTAATGCACTTAAGCAAAGGTGCATTAAGTTTAGGCATGTGAAAATGTGTGTGTAGACATGCCCGCTGAGACCACTTTTCCTGATTTTAGAGGAAAACAGATGTTAAATAAGGGCAGAAATTCCCATTTCTTACTGCACTTTTTTCATAGCAGTGTGACTTCTGTGAGGAGTTCCTGCACAGTCTGCTAGGTGTATTTTCCCCTAGGAAAGCAATTTTACCCCACAAATGCTATATATTCTCAGATGTAATACAGTACTTTGAAACCCACCAAGGAGAGGGACATGAATTCTCTGGCATAGACAAGAAGGTGCATCAGTATGAACAATTTATGAGTCTCACATAAATCCTTAAGGGCCATGTAAAAGTCTGAGGCTCTCATAGAAAATGTGTTGCAGCCAATCCATCCCAGGATCTGCTAACCCTCTTCTGTACTCAGCTGCCATTCCCTTGGTGTTAAAGAAAACCAACAGAGAAAATAAATATTGGGAGGTAGATTTTCCCGGTTCTCACTGCAGTACAGAAGGCTACCTCACCTCTTCACAGGGCTCCTCTGTTCCCATACCCTGCCTTTACCACACCAGCTGTTCTGAGGTGCAATTCTTTGGCTAAAGCCTTTGCTTAGTGCACTGATGCAATCTTATGAGTTCTTTCAGATTGTCAAGTGCCTGCGGCACTGAACATACTCTTTAAATTGAGCTGATGTCCTCACAGGCCCCCTAATTCTGATCCAACCTTAATCCCACTCGCTGCTTGTGATTCAGAGTAAATCATAAACTCAAGTTTATCCCATGCAGTCATTATTCAGTTAAGCACGAGAGATCCAATGCTACTCCACATTAAACTTACAGAGGACCAATGATAAACCATAACCAGGCTAATGCAGTCCCCCTGGCTCAGTGCCTGTATTGTGTCCCCTTGGAGGGGAAAACCCCACCTTCTCGGGGCAACTCCCCTTAGCCAAATGTCTGCTTCTTCTTCCCATTCTAGGTAATGCTCACAAAACACTGCACTTACCAGGCTGGATCCCTGCCAGTCTTGCATGTGATGATTTCACACTGGACTTGATTTCAGGTAAGTCTTGGCTTTCAATTCTTCTTTGCATTATCCACTGACCCTTGACTGGGGTCATGTAATCACTGCACCTCTGTGCAGCTCCATAAGCCTCTGCTTCTGCCAGTTTCCCCTCTCTTGGGAGACAAACTCACCCAACCCCTGGGCCTTTTACTTCCAGGTCAGCTGCTAGACCCTATCAAGGCAGCTCTCTGTTGGCCCATTCTCACATCAGAGCACTGGCAGGAATCAAAAGGCTGATTCTGCTAATTAACTAACTTTATTATCTTCCTTCCTCCTGCAGGTAAGACATCCTCTTCCCTGCCGTTCATCTGCCTTTTCCAATCATGGCAGGGCATGACCGCTGCCCTGTCACAGGCCAGGTCAGGGCAGTTAATTACTGGTGCACGGTGGGGGCAATAAGAGATGCCCAGACATCATTGAAGCAGTAAGACACGCTATGGACTAAATCCTATTTCACATGAATATCTAAATGGTAGCTGCATAACAGCAGTTTTTGGCATTTCACAGAGTTTGAGATTCAGCATTATCTACACCTCCAGCTTAATATGTCTGGGCATCTACAGAGGTAAATAAAAATGCACAGGTAAATGTGTAAGTTAATTGAGTAAAATCTACAGCTAGCAGGTATTAGGCAGAAAAGGAAGAGGACAATAGCCTTCCTACTCCTTAGGCCAGTAGCCTAAACAGTTAGAATACTTACCGTGTCCCAAGCCTCGCAGATGGTATTTAAACATTGTCCCTCTGAGGCATTAGTCTAGCTTGGCCTCCTGTCATCACCAGACTCTCTGCAACCCTGCCTCTACTTTTAAAGGAGCAGGCACTTTAGTGCCATGCAACAATCTTATTAATTTCTTTTTCCATCAAGGTGTGGCAGTAAAGAGCCAGGCAGGCTGCTCAGAGCGCTGGGGTGGGACACACCCCTGTTACAACAATGCAGAGGGTAGCATCTACCTTAGTGGTAGTAAAGGCTCCAGCTAAAGCCTAGTGCCCCTCCTTTCTAGCCCAGTGACTACACCATTGAGCCACTACACCATTGAGCTACCCTTTGGGTAGCTCCTTTCTTCCTGGCCCTAAATATCTCCCACAGACGTCTCTCCCATGGCTGCCCTGGAGGGTTCCAGCTTCAAAAAGAATGCCAGCTGGTGTTTCAGAAGTTGTGCAGAGAAGCCAGAGAGACCCAGATTCTAAACCCCCTGCCTGAGAAGGGCCAGAATCTAAGTTCTCTGCCTTCTCAGATGAGTATGCTAGCCATGCAGCTATGTGGGAGAAAAAAAATGGGAAGACTCTTTCATGCTTTGTTGCCAGTGTATATGCCCAGTGTGGACACATATTATGTAGTTACAGATAGGTGTTTATGAGCTCAGTAATAAAATGCCATACTTCACAAAAGTGGCATTCTGGGTACTTAGATGACCATATAGATAACAGATCTGGATCCCTAGATTACCAGGAAAATAGAGACTATCATCTAAACTGTACAATGGACACAAAAGAAATTCTTTGTAGTCTTGTTTTGGGCATGAGGAAGAAAGTTAAGAGAATAGAAAGCCAAAAAAAAGAACAGCTTATAGTAAAGAGTATCTCTACACAGTACAATGCAAATATGATGATAGAATAGATAGTACAATGGAAACTTGGTGACAGAATAGGCAGCCCAATGGAACTACCATTTTACTCACCAGAGTAATAACATTAGAGAAGACATGACATGGGCTTCAACGTAAGCTAACAATCCAAGTACAAACCTTTTGGAGACCTTGGCATATCTACACGTTCTTTAATCTTTCATGTGCTGTAGTTCCAGCAGATTAAATTTGGTACTTGTATAACCAAGTACTAAATCAATGCACAGTAACCAGTGTTACTGTGCAGGACTGCCAGTGCAGGCCTTTTTAGTGATGCTACTGTGCAGTAGCCTAATAATACTGCACAGTAGCATATTGGCACTGTTTCTGCCATGTGATATTACTGTGCAGTATTATTAGGCTACTGCACATTTAGCATCTTGTGTAGACACACTGCCTGGGTACATGCTTCACTACTAACATTACCTGCACTGCCTACATTAAAGCTAGCAGGACCATGGCTACATATACTTTAATTACACCGTTACTTTTCTGAGATAAAGTATAGCTGAGTGTGGGGTAGTGTCTTAGAAGTAGGGTAGAGGAAGGATGACAACATTTGGAGAATCTATAGTGAAACCAACAAGAGTAGAAAGAGCCTTGATATAATGGAGAAAGAGAGTTCAAAAAGAGAACCAAGCTTGCAAGCTCGAACAATAGAAATGATAGTGAGTTTAAGAAGTTAGTGACTCACAACTTGGGCCACAGAAAGAGGATTTGGGAGCGAAGTTAGTAAACCTGATTTTGTTAACTCTTTGGCAGAGTTTATACACCACAGTAGATGTGTTTGAGAATAATGAAGTGTGTTTGCAGTACCATATATACCTGTGAGGGTGAGTAGTGTAACCCTGATATTCTGCATGCCTTGGCTACAAAAATGAAGATTAATAGCGAGGACTGCCATCCATTTGTCAACCATTTCTAGCAAACAGCACAACATATTGCAGTTTAGAATAGTCCAGTGTGTAAGGGTATACCTGGACAGTGCAGCATGTAGCAGAGTCTGTATTTGGGAGCATACAGCATATGTACATTTGTGTAAACCAGTACTTTTGTGTCTATATATACTTTAATCCATGCTTATCAGGGTACAGGGATGTCTACAAATAACATGTGTGTGAGTCATTATGTGCATTTATTTAAAGAAGAGTAAAAGAAAGCACTACACACAACTATACAGAGTTTACCTGTTTCCCCAGAATAAAGGATAAATTCAAAATGATCCAAGGATGGAACAAGTTATTAAGATATTAAGCCTCTCAGATTTGGTGATTAAACAGAAGCTCAACAGATCTAAATTGTTCTTGCCATGACCAACTTCAGTTACTTTAATCATTCAACACATGTTCTCAGCTCCTATTATTAGAAATCCAAATTTCCTCTGGCAGGGGAAGAAACTGAGAAAGAGCTTTTTAGTCTTGTGTAAGTTAATTACAGTACACATGTTAAAAGCTGCATCTGTCTTAGTCAATCTAGTTGATTATTGCAGTGCTTTATTTTTAGTTTCCATCAAGGTGAGGGATGACACTAATATAAATGGAGGGTTTTCTACAGAAGTTGCTCCACTAAGTGCACTCCAAAATCAGCCATGGCAGGACTTTAATAACAACTTTTTTCCTTGAGACATGTTGCCTGTAAGCTGGTTTAGATGAAGAACTGAGCAAGGTCAGGGGAGAAGAATCACTGAAACACACTTTCACTGTAAGCTACAGGAAAGACAGCCACTCCCTTTGCAACAGTGAGACAATGGCATCAGACATCATGGTATTCCTTTAACTAGTCTCATCAGTACACATCCATTCTAAGTTCCTCGTAACGCATATCTTACTGACCTAATGGAATGTTTTTGATTAATTCATCAGACTGTTTCTTTCCACCTATATTTTCCCTATACTGTAGTCTTCTCCCTACCATCTATCTTATAGTATTTAACTTTTTGGATGGGTTCCCAGCCTGCATAGGTCAGTGTCATTTCACTGAAATCAGTAGAACAATGTCAGGTTTATATTAGATAAGCACCTGTCACTAAGAATCTAATGAGCCTTTAATTGCACAAGTCAGGGTTTTGGGGACAAGGTACCAGTAGAAAAGAAGGAAATGTACTACACTGTATTTCAAGTACTGTGAAAAGATCACAGTGTGGTCCACCTGATGCAGAAATTGCAAGGCAAATTTGGCACACATCTAACCCACAAGTTTCTAAAGCCTGGACTCATTACACAGTAGAATCCTCTTCACTGGCACAAACCCAAGTAGAGACAGAAGGACACCCATGTAGGAATGATCAAAAGTCTCAGAGGCCCCATGGGAACACCAGTGTTTCCTGTTCAGCCACATACACAGTCCAATCAAAAGCATCCATCATTCACAATATTGGAATAAATACATAAACAAGCAAGCTACAAATTCGGAACAGAATATCCAGTCTTGAGTCTGGATATTAAATCAGCAACTGAGTTAGATAACAGCTCATGCTGAATAAATGACTCATGACCCAGCATGTGCAAATGAAACCTTTGCTTTGATGGCAACTAAGTTCTGCAGTGATGTTTATCCTAGACTAGGTGTTCTTTCTGTATACTCTCTTGAACTCAGGGAGATTTGTGATATGAGCAGGAAAATCCTGTCAAATTGTGTACCATTATTTTGTTTCTCTACCCCAATAAACTGAGGGATGCGTTCTCATCTAGTATAAATTAACAAAACACCTCTAGATTTACTAGAGCTACACTAGTTTACAGTACATGAGACGCTGGCCTTTTATTTCTTGGCCGCTTAGGGTGCGTCCAGATGAGCTCAGCTGTGTGGTATGTGGCGCCACAAACGCATCTGCAGTGCCACATACCACACAGTCCAGTGTTCTCAGAGTTGTAAGGGTGCGCTGCCCATGCATGCTCTGCCTCGGGGGGGGGGGGGTTCATGGTTTTTTTTGACCCCTGGATATAAAATAAACCACAGCAGTGCATGCTTGTGCAGCACACGCTGCTGAAAAGCAATCAGGCCACCTGGAACTATGCTGTGGCTGCCAGCCAGGCTCTGCCCAGCAGGATCACTGCAGCTACAGCCCTGGGAGGCCCCCAGGACTCCAGATAAGAATGGTAGGGCCAGCCCCGTGCTGGCTCCAGCTTTCCCTATCACCCTCAGGGTAACTTGCTGCACACCAAAGCACATGTGGCATGGGCATTCCCCAGGGACAAGTAGTGGCAGTGCAAAGTGTGCCACCCCCACTTGTTCCCAGGGAACAAACATCCATGCTTGTCTGGATGTACCTTTAGGCTTTTATTTACATGGATTTTTGCCCCTAATTATTAATTTATCTTTGGAAATGGTAATTCAGTGCTAATAACCTAGGTGCTGGCTTTGAATGACATTTATGTAGTGTTTGGTGCAACTGGCCTGATAGATATTTGCTGGAACAAAGTTAAATCCTGCCACACTGTTGACTTTGAGCCTCATTTGGCAGGTTGGTAGAATAAACTCTGAAAATAACTGAAATTGAATTTACCTGGTCTTTTGTACAGAAAGTGTATAGCGCAAGTTGCCTTCTTTGTTTTAATCTTTCTCTTTTGCTTTGTGTTGCTTGTATAGGTGCTTGTTAGGTGTGGAAAAATAAGCTAGAAAATAAATTGTGTGTGCTGTTCTTTACAACGTTAAGGTACCGACATCTGGTGTATGATCTTCAATGTTTGGTTACCTCACTTCAAAAATAATACAGCAGAGACTATAAAGGTCCAGAGAATGAGAAGGGACCCACAAGGGGCAGATAATCCTTAGTTTAAATATAACTACTCTAATTCTCAGATATGGCTGAGGGATTCAGCACAGTTCAAGAGGGTAAGTGACTAAAGAACTCCCCAGATATTGCACCCAGCTTTATACCATTCCAATTCCCTAGTTTAACTTAGAGCAGCTTGCATGTATGCCAGCTGCCACCAAGTCACAAAGGTCATCACAGCAGCCTTGAATCAACAGGACCTCTAACCATCTCTTTTAAGCCATAATTGTGCCCCTTAGTCTGGTTACAGATTAAAGTTTGACCCCAGTACTCTTTCCTGCCATGGCAGAGGGTCGGACTAGATGATCTTCTCAGGTCCCTTCCAACCCTAGAAACTATGAAACTATGAAACCTGGGGAAACTGCAGGAGGCAGCTGCAACTGAAGGTCACACATGTGCCAGCCAGGAGACAACCACAGAAGATCTGGATGCAGCTCTGGCAAACAGTTCCGGTCCTCACTCATATTCTGCACAAAGGCAACCTGGACTGGGCTAGCAAGGCCTGCTGACCTGAGAAATACTGAGGCCCAGAGGCAACACTGAGCCTCTGGACACTGCTCTCTGGCAGCCTGGCATTCCAAAAAGGTTGCCCTCCATTGCAACAGGAGGACTTCCCAGATCACTGAAGGTTAGCTGGAGATGGAAGAGGGTGGCCCAATGGGCCTAAAGGGCACCCAACAAAGGTGAGCCCTAGAGAGACAGCATGCAATGCCCGTACATACCAGAAGCACAGCCACGTACCTGAAGCATGCCAATGGGGGATATCGATTAGGGCTGTGAGAAACAGCACTGTTCCCTTTTGACTTACACTTTGACATTTTAATGGAACAGTGTTTCATTTAGAATTTCATTTCCATTCAAAACCGCTGTTCCGTTTCGTTTTGTCAAAAAAGTTTCTCTGTTTTGATGTTTCACCCATAGGCTATAATGGAGAAGCTCAAAACAGCCTATAACTTTGTCATTCATGGCCTTATTTGGATGAAACAAGTTGGAATCATAGCCTCTTCTGAGAGCATGAAGCCTGCCAAGTTTCAAGGAGATAGGTGCAGAGATTTTGGGGAAACTACACCAAGATGCAGACAAGCAAAACTTGTGACATGGGTGACACTGTGTGTATGTTAAGGCACAGCAGGGTGAAAGCTGCAGGGATGCTAGCCCCTGATGAGGCCACAAAACCTGCCAGCTTTCAAGGAGATAGGTGCAGAGGTTTGGGGGAAACTGCACCTCAAAGTCTTGAAAGCAAAATTCATGTCACATGTATGTGTTAAGTCAGAAGGGTCAAACCTGCAGGCGTGATAGCCCCTTCTGAGGCCATGAAGCCTGGCAGATTTCAAGGAGATAGGTGCAGGGGCTCCTGGGTTTTGGGGCCCTGCACCTCTGGCTGCTGACAGGCAAAACTCATGACATGGGTGCTTGTACAACTGACTGTGTCTGTCTTGGGGCACAGGAGGTGAAAACTGCAGGCCTGCTAGGTCCTGCTGAGACCATAAAGCCTGCCAGCTGTCAAGAAGACAGGTGCAGGGGGAGTCTGGGTTCTGGGGCCCTGCACCTCCAGCTGCTGACAGGCAAAACAATGCTGCTTTTTATGCAGTTTTTCCATCCCTCCCCCAGAGCACTGGGTTTGGAAGGGACCTCAGGGAAGGATGACAGTCACTGGCCAGCTACACAGCCAATAATGAGAGCACTCCTTACCCCCGCTTCACCACTCTTCCCCCTCGGTCTCCTTACTTTACTTTCTGTTTCCCTGCAGGCAAGCCCAGCTTGAGCTTCGAAACTCTAAAAGTTTAAAAAATTTTGAAACATTTCAACTTGCCTGATTTTGTTTCGAGGCTGTTTTGAAGCTCTGTTTTATTTTGATTTTGCTGTTTTGAACTCAAAACGAGTCAAAACAGCATTGAAATGAAACTACCGGTGAATTTCCCACAGCCCACATATCGATCATGTTCAGCCACAAACAAGCCTAGCAGGGAATACACAGAGACCCTGAGACATGTCGCTGACAAGCCATTTGGAAAAGCCACAGGGAAAGAGAGATAAATAATTCAAGGGGGACAAATGGTAAGGGAAGCAGACCATTAATTCCCAGTGCTCAAGTTAGAACAGATCAGCACGGGGCACTAGTGCCCTGCCCACCGCTTATACTGAGCTATGTTGATTTAAGGTGTTTTTGTGTTAGCATTTTTTCTCCAAGAATGGCACATAAAGGTCCCAGTGGCACTTAAGCTTCACACAACCATCACACCAACAGCCTGCAATGATGTCGAGGTGTGGTCTGAATCTACATTAACACCCAAGTAGAAAGGAGTAGGGTGTAGGGGAAGAGGAGCCCCACAGAAGCTACACCAAGGAGGATGCCATGGAGCTGGTACTGAACAACATCTCAGAATTACCAAGAACATCCAAGTCATGGCAGGTGAGTAGGCTCAGAGGCAGCTCCTCCATAGGTGGCAGGGCAAAGGTCTGTCACAACTATTAACAATGCACATCATCTCTTCACCTACGTATCAAATGGACCTGGGGCTAGAATCCTTACAGTTAGGTGGGTGTAACAGGGAGGCATCCTCAGTGGTATTTGAAATTTTCTTCTGGGAACAGACCTCCTTTCACTTACTTGCCATGTCATGATGTTTCTTTGATTTCTCAAAGAGAAGACTTCTCTACGGTTTCCCAGATCTGGTCTGTGCTCCCAAACACCTGGAGGTGATGAGCTACTGCCTTAAGGGCTATTTGCATGACTCCAAATCACCCCTTTATCATGCCCCATGCCTCACAGATGTTATATGCATCTTTTGTTCACTCTGTCAAGGTCTTAGCCAACGCAGCTTCCACCCCTATTTATATAGCTAAGCCATCCAGCTCAGACCCACTGTGTTGGGCCCAGCTTTGAGGCACTAGCTTCCCTTAATCTTCTCTGGGCCCCTGACCCTGTGTAGCTGTGCCCCGGTGGCACCAGGCTTTCTGGCCCCTGTGGTTGCTCCCTTGTGGCACTGGGCTCGGGCTCCTGTGGCTGTAC
>NW_017729017.1:9448145-9449862 GCF_001723915.1 Gavialis gangeticus | reverse complement strand
TTCACTCTGTCAAGGTCTTAGCCAACGCAGCTTCCACCCCTATTTATATAGCTAAGCCATCCAGCTCAGACCCACTGTGTTGGGCCCAGCTTTGAGGCACTAGCTTCCCTTAATCTTCTCTGGGCCCCTGACCCTGTGTAGCTGTGCCCCGGTGGCACCAGGCTTTCTGGCCCCTGTGGTTGCTCCCTTGTGGCACTGGGCTCGGGCTCCTGTGGCTGTACCCCTATAAGCACTAGGCTCTCTGGCCCCTGTAGCTGCATCCCTGTGGGTGCTAATGAGGCCTTCACCTTCCCTATAGCCACATCCACAAACCACCAGATTTAAACTGTAATGTAAACACCAAGCCCCTGGGCTATAACAAAGAAAAAGTAATAGAGGGAATTAGCTGGCTTAGCCCAGGCTGCACATCTCTGGGTCACTTTGCTTGGTACTCTCACTGGCAGGGCTGTGTTCCAGTTTCTTGGAGCCCTCAGGATTCCACCCTCTGCCACAGCATGGGCTGCTTCCCTGGCCAGCACAGCACAGGGCTTATATAGCTCTTGCCTGAGCTCTCCCACAGTCATGTGACTGTCCCAGTCAGCTGACCAGTCTCCAGGGCAACCCTTTAACCCTTGCTGTGCTGGCAGGCTGTGCTCTGAAGATTCTGGTGTTAAGCAGGCCATTCTCCTTCCTAGTAACAGGGTTAGGGTTCCTTGTTACAGTAGGTATGGATGGTTTCAGGAAAGCTAGTGATAATTGGAGGTATCAGAGGGCTGTAGGGCTAGAGAGTGGCATTGATGAGTTACTCTAGGGTAGATGGGATTCTGGGGGAATTTGCAGGGTGGGGGAGTCTGGTTAAGCCTGAGGAGCTACTGGATGTGCTCACATATTCTATTCCTGCTCTTTGCTCCCCATCTCTCATTCAGCCAGCTGAATTACATCCATCCCATCTTGACCCTACTTTCCTTTCTCTATTAGCTTTAGGGCAATGCAAAGCTTCTGTTTTAGGATGAATTACTGGGTTTAGAGGATTTTTTGTGCTTGAATAAAGGATGTACTTATGGTTGTTTTTACTTTTGCAAAGCTTTATTTAAGGATACTCACAGAGGCAGGTGATAGAACAGAGCAGAGAGGAAGGTTACTTCACATTGGTTTTAGGTGGCAGCTGCCACCCGGCATGGTTCCCCTGGCCCTGGAGTGTTTTGATTCTGGGGATCTGATAGCTTGTGCTGGGGCTCCACACAAGTTGGAACTTTTGCCAGAGCTGAGGAACCTATTGTAACTTAAGAATGTACAGCTAATATAGTTTGGAGTAAACATCATTATTTTGAGCTAAGGATTTGGTTATTTTAAGTTAGGAATTTGGGGATGAGTTGTGATTTAACACACTTGGTGTTTATTAAATTCCACTGTATTACAACATTTTACTATTTAGGTGTATGATTCGGTTACGCTCACAGAACAGGAGACTACGTGCCACTTCATTGGCCTACTATGGAATTAGCGTGCAAAACTCTTGCTATTAACAAAGCTCTTACTATTATAGCTTCAGTTCACAATTCAATTTGGAGAAGATTTGGCCCGATTCAGAGGCCAAATCTCTGAATCTTAATCGAATCACTAGAAACTTAAAATTTTCTACATTGATTTGGAGCCTCCAAATCAATTCATAAAAGATTCGGAAAAGGTTTTGTGATTCAGAGATTTGGAAGGCAGTCTTTATGGGAAAACAGAAATT
>NW_017729017.1:9431014-9447871 GCF_001723915.1 Gavialis gangeticus | reverse complement strand
TGCAATACTTTAAAAAAAGAAAGCTCAGTGTTTTCCCTGTCAGTGCGATCCATTATTGTGCAGGGAAGCATGCATTGCACACAAGCACTCACACACATAGAAAAAGAAAGACCACATATTCATCGAAGAGTTTGTATAGTTATTACATTAGTTATTAATATTATTAGTTATATTTAGTTTTAATAGTTTACATACAGACTAGAGAAAACACAGAAGAACAAAAGAATTAGTCAGCCAGCCACACATTCAGATTCAGACCAGATCAAAGAACACAACACATGATATATATATATATATAGATAGATAGATAGATAGATAGATAGATAGATAGATAGATAGATAGATATAGATATAGATATAGATATATAGATATAGATATGTAATAATCAATCAGACCACAGTCGACAAATCACACAGCACTCACAAACAAAAGAACTTGTCACTGACAGCCAAAGAACACAACAGTAACACAAACACACCACATATATATTGATGGGTATTAATAATTAATAATCATTCAGACCACTCAACAAATCACACAGCACTCACGAACAGAAGAACTTGCCACTGACAGCCCACCACACATTCAGATTCAGAACAAGACCAGATCAAAGAAGAACACAACAGACACACACCTTTTCCAGCACAGGAAACATTAATATGAAGTGTGCTGGAAATGCAGGTGCCAGGTCTTCTGGCAGGGGAGGGAGAGGGGCTAGAAGGGGTAGGGAGAGACCTAGAGCTTCAAGTCCCCCCTCCCCAAAATATAGACGCATCCTCTTTCCAAGCAGCCATGAGGCTTCTGCTGCCAGTAGAAGCAAGGAGGTGGGTGCAGTACCTGAGGTCCCTGCACCTGCAACACCTCCCCTAACTCCAGAAACAGGCACCAGCAGCAGAATCAGTCTCCTTCACCCCAGTGTCATCTCCCAGCATGAGCATCCCACTGCCAGAGGAGCTGGAGCTGGAACCAGGGGACCTGAGTGCCCTGGAGCAAGCAATTCTGGGGCCTGAGGGGGAATCAGAGTTTGTGCTCCACGCCTCTCAAAGTTCCCCTAAACCCAGGTCTCCTTCTCCGGAAAGCAGCACCTCAGAGGAGGTTGAGGTTGTTGAGGCTCAGGCAAGTGGCTCAGCTGAGGCAGCTCCTCCTGCTGTTGTGCCTCAGCTTGCTGAGGAAGGGGATAAGGCAGCATCCGCACCTTCAACCCAGAAGCGGGCAAGTTGTCTGGAAGCATTTTGAGCTAACAGATGATCCCAGGTTTGTGATCTGCCAGCGCTGCCAAAGGCAGATCAGCCGGAGCAAGGAGGTGAAACTCTTGACCACCACAGTGATGCTGCTGCATCTCAGAAGGGAGCACCCCCTTGCCCTTCTTCCTGCTCAGCCTGGCACTACTGTGAGCATGCCCAAAGGGAAGTCCCCGACTCGCTCCAAAGCTCTTGTCCCCGCAAAGCAGAGGCAGTAGGGCTGTGCAAAATTTCACCTGCAGTTTCGTTTTGATGCTGTTTCAACTCATTCTGAGCTGAAAACAGTGAAATTGAAATGAAACAGAGAGTTTCAAAACAGCCTCAAAATGAAATGAGACAAGTCAAAGCGTTTTGAAATTTTCAAAACATTTCGAGTTTCAAAGATCAAGCTGGGCTTGCCTTCAGGGAAACAGAAACTAAAGTAAGGAGTGGGAGGAGGAAGAGAGTGAAAGAGAGTGGGAAGGAGTGCTCTCATTACTGACTGTGTAGCTGACCAGTGACTGTCATCCTTTCCGGAAGTCCCTTCCAATCCTAGTGCTATGGGGGAGGGATGGAAAAACTGCATAAAAGCCAGCATTGTTTGAACTGCCCTGCTTTCTGCCTTGGTGTCATTTGAGTGAGGGCACACCTTAGCACACGCACAGTGTCACCCACCCATGTCACAAGTTTTGCCTGTCAGCAGCTAGAGGTGCAGGGCCTCAGAACCCAGACTCCCCCATCACCAATCTCTTTGACAGCTGGCAGGCTTTGTGGCCACATCAGGGCCTAGCAGGCCTGCAGTTTTCACCTCTCTGTGTCCCAAGACAGACACACTCCCACAAGCACCCATGTCATGAGTTTTGCCTGTCAGCAGCCAGAGATGCAGGGGCCCAAAACCCAGAAGCCCCTGCACCTATCTCCTTGAAATCTGGCAGGCTTTCTGGCCTCAACAGGGGGCTGCCATCCCTGCAGCTTTCACCCTGCTGTGCCTTAACATACACACAGTGTCACCCATGTCACAAGTTTTGCTTGTCTGCAGCTTCCCCAAAATCTCTGCACCTATCTCCTTGAAACTTGGCAGACTTCATGCCCTCAGAAGGGGCTATGGAGAGCTTCCAGGGGATCAATGTTCCTGGCTGGGGCAGGCCACTGTCACCAGATGTGTAGGCACTGGTGAGGCAGCTGAAGGAGGGCATCATGAGATGGCTGGATCCCTTGTGGTCCAGTATAGTCCACATGCTGGCAGGCATGTGCAACCCAAAGGTGAAGGGGAGCATGTACACTGGCAGCACCAAAACCCTCGATCACTGGACACAGGTCCTGATCAACAAAGTCAGGGTAGCCAAAGGGTAGAGGCGAGGGGATGTGAAGAGGGGGATCCACTTTCCCATGCCAGCACTCCCAGCACCAGCACCGCCACTGGCACCAACACTAGCACCAGCACCAGCCAGTCTCCTTCATGCGAATCACTGCCAATGTGGGCCAAGGGCATGGCTTCAATGCTGGGGTCCAAATGCACCAGACCCCAGCCTCAGGCCGGTAGCACCAAGGCTTTGGTGGCTACCTATTTCGCTGAGGATGTGGAGCCACTGGACTGTGACCCCTTGGCCTAACGGGAAGGCTGCAGCCATATGTGGCAGAATCTGGCATCGGTTGCCGAGCAACACCTGTCCTGTCCACCAACCAGTGTTCCAAGTGAGAGGGTGCTTAGCATTGCTGGGGATGTTGTGACACCCCACTGCACCTGCTTGGATCTTGGTTTGGTGTTGCACCTGGTGTTCTTGAAGGTGAACTTCCTGCTGCTGGGGTTCCCCAAGTTCCACTTGCAGACAGACTGAGTGCCACCCTCTTCACTCCACCTGCACCAATTTCTTTTTTTCATTTTTTTAAAAAACAGTTAATGTCCCATTCTCAGCTGGAGGGGCCACTCTCTGCATCACCAGCCAGAAAGGGAAGAACATGTCCCTGCTGAGATCATCTCCTGTCGGGATGAATTTGGAGGTATGGACTGGGGCTGTGGGGAAGGAGGAGGCCTCAGGTCCTGGGCATGACCACTGCATCCTGCCGGTGTAGGGAGGCCTGGTGGAACTGCTGGTGGTGTGGCAAAGCCATAAATGGCAGAACCAATGACCCCATGGTAAAAGGCAGGTAGGAGGTGCCATAACCTCCAGCTAGCACATGCACACACACAGTCCTGGCCGGGGAAAGCCCAGACCTGTCACATCTTTTACAGACCTGAGGCTTGCTGGTTGCAGTGTAGTTGTGAGGCTCATGGTGAGCTCAGCTTAGCTGCCTGGGATGCCAACTTTTGTGTTGAAAAACCCTTTGTCAGGCTGAGGAAGTATCTGCAACTGGTGTGTCTCCTGGTCCTGGATGGAAGGAATAGTAAAGAAGCAAGAAGCTGGATTGGCATACAATGCAGGCAAGAAAGCCAGTCAGTGAAAATGGAAATGGAGGTGTCAGGGGGTGAGGGACAGGCTGGGGTGGGGACTGGGGGGAAAGCAGGATGTAGCAGCACAGGTAAAAGTGCAGAGGTACCTGGAGAGTCAGATGTCCAGCAGGTTGCAATGTGTTGCAATATATTTATCTAATTATTCCGTTTTTTTTCATAATAAAACATATAAACATAAAAACACAAGATAAGCCATCACACACCATGAATAATAATATATATCCAACACAACATCTTTACTTCTTGCTTTCAATTCCTTTATAAAAAGAAAGGCTCTGCAACAGTTCAGTTTGGCTTCCTTAAATGCTGCTGGTGCTATTGGTGCGGAGTCACCTACATTATTTTTACCTGCTGCCATTTATAGAGGCCTGAGTAATGGGTCAGGACAGCCCTATAAGAGAGGTGTTGCATGCAATGGCCTAGGGAAGAGCAAGGCTAGCCTAGGAAATGGTCTTGGAGTTTGTGGACCTATTGAGGGGCTAGGCAAGCCCCTAATTAGAACTGGCTGTGAATGAAGCCAGGGACTAAGGTGAGCCCAGTGGAGTAATGGGCTGCTGAATAGAAGATCTCTGGGGCCACCAGGCCAGCCCAGTAACAAATATGGCCTTATAGTGGGTCCTAGAGGGGACCCCTCCTGAGTAAGAAGGTCATCTGCTGCTATACTGATGCCAGGGAAACCTGACTGGTCAAAGCAAGGAGGCCAGGGCTGAATCGCCTAAGGGCAAGTGAGCCCACCACAAGGGGCAGACCAGGGCTGTGGAGAGCTACTAGCAGCCCAACTGGCCTGGAGGTGGGGCCAGAGCCAGAAACAGGCTGAAGGTCCCTTCAATGGAGGAGACATCACTGCCAAAGGGAGGATAATCTCAGCTGGCCATCATGCTGAGATGACAGAGGCTGAAACCCAGGTTCCTAAGGGGAGGAATCCTTTAAAGGTGTCTGAATGAGTTGGGGCCAGTGAGAGGAAGCCATGAGATGGAGGCTGCAACAGAGTGCCCAGGAGCCAGCAGCTCAGTAGGAACATCCAGGAGCCCAGTAAGGGGAAGAAAAACCAGGCCAGGTAGACCTGCAGTTGGTCCTGGGAAATTACCTAAAACTACACCCTGCTGGGGAGGATGGTGTGGTAGGGCTGCCAGTGGTGGGACAGTCCTCAAGAAATGCCACACCAGTGCCTCACTAGTGAATGACAATCATTGGGCTCCAGAAAGCCTCAGCCCCTGCTGCCTTGTGAATGCCTCTGTTGAGGGGAAAGGCCAGGGGAGCACACCCTGAGAGTGAAGAAACAGGCTGGGGCATCAGAATGGAGGCCAGGAGAGCCTGAGGCCCAAGGCCTGAGAGGGAGGCTTGGACAAAAGCAGAGGGACCAGGAGGGCCTGAGGCCCAACCCCTGAATGAGTGAGGCCTAGTGGGAGGCCTGAAGGAGAGTGAGGTCCAGGTACATTGACAAATGCCTGAGGCCCGAGTGGGCTGGAAGTCAAGAGTGAGGTCCAGGCTCGTCAACAGAAAATTAGGATTGGGTATAATAGGTCCCAGATGCAGCTGGGTTCTTCTGGTCTGGGGGGTGGGGCAGATGCCTGGGTCTCCTCATGGTCTGAGGTGCCTTGATGCCTGGGTTCCCTTTTGGTTTCAGGTCTCCAGATGCCTGGATTCTCTCTGGGGGCATCCAGATGCCTGGGTCCTCCCACGGTCTGGGTTCCCTGGATGCCTTGGTTCTGTGCCCCTCTCCTCAAGCGCTGATGAGCTCCGAGACCCCTGACAGCACTGTGGGGTCCTGGACACCAGGGTTCCCTCCTGGGGGTCAGTGACAGGATGTCTGAGTTCCCAGGACTGATCTGGGGTCATGGATACCTGGGTTCTGTGCTGCAGGATGGAGCCCAGACACCTGGGTTCACTCTGGGGGTGGGAGGGCACATGGCCTAATTAGATGTTAAAAAGAATCTAAGACATACCCCTTTTTCACCCCATTGTTGCCGTTAAAGATATTTGGCTCTTTGAGCACATGCACACATGTATGTGATGCAGCACCAGGTGGTTTTAAAGCACCTGGCGCTGCGTCATTTATATAAGTGGCAAAATGTGCATCAGCACTGAGAAAATGGTGGCAGTATACTTTTGAACAAAAACATATTGAACATCTTTTAGTTTCAAAGTGCACTGCTGCCATTTTCTTAGCGCTGACGCTCATTTCACCATTTATACAAATGCATGTGATGCAGTGCCAGGCATGTCAGTTCACATGTTCCACAGACTTGATTAATCAAGTCTGCTCGGCAGCTTTCCCTCGAAGCTGTGTGGTGTGCACGGCAGCGCAGGTATGTGCATGCCACACTGCCAGGCGCATCTGCATGGCCGTGCATGCTGTGCAGCTTAGAGGGAACACTGCTGCTCTGATGTGCTGGTTTTTCAGTGCATCAGAGCAGATGAACATATGTGTATAAATGCCCTGTCTTTTCATACACTACAGTTTCCTGTAACGTAGGAAATATCTTGATGTAATGAGCGAATGATGTTCATCAGTTTGAGGAGACAACCCAGTTTCTTCAGAACAGTAAAAAGGCCCTGCTTTTTGACTGTATTGCAGGCCTTCATCATATTGATGCATTTTTCTCTACACTTTTCTTGCAGTTATGTGACTGAAAATAACATATCAATGGTGAAGTGTCCGGAGTGAAAACTGCATTGACATTCAAGATAGATTCTCTCACCTAGAGATTGCAACTTAGGGAGCGTGATGTGAGTGACATTTTTTCCAATGACATTCAACAGGGAGATACCATTATAGCTATCACAGTCACTTCTATCCCCTTTGTTTTTGTATAAATGTATAAACCAAGCATCTTGGGAATATTACAGTACCACTTCCTCTTTCCAACAGAGCAGTATAATATCATGACGTTTTTGAAGTAATTTATCATTGACACAATTGTAGATTTTAACAGGCAAACACTTGTTGCTGGATGCCTTGTTCCCAGGAATAGATATAATAGCTTTCTGCAAATCTTCTAATGTAGGATCATTGTCCAAATCCATCATAACTTCAAACTGTGCTAATCCTTTTAGTTCTTTGTGTTTGATTTCAGTCTCACTGGAGTATAGAATTCCATAGTGTTCAATTCAATGCTCAAGTTGTTTTTGTTTATCAGTAATGACATTTCTGTTTAAGTCTTTCAGCGAGCTGTTTTCTTCTTGACTGGACCAATTGCTCATTTGATGTCTTTGTACATTCTGTGGCTATCACCTGCATCAGCTGTTTGCTGAATATCATCACAGAGTTTCAGTCAAAAATCTTGGGTACACCTCTTAACCTCCTTTTTCATTTCTCTTTGAACCTTTCTCAAGTTTTCCAGGGTTATGCTACTGGGAGATTTCTTATAATTTGTTAGCACTGCCTTTTGTTCTCAACCAGTGAAAGAAGGATTTCAGAATTCTCTTTAAACCAGCCTACACCTTTCTTGCATTTTTTGCCAAAAGCTGTTAAATCAGCATTGTGTGCATTGGTTTTTAAGCTTTCTCAAGCCTCTGTGGCCGAGTTGTTAGGTAAACTTGCTTTCACAACTTTTCCATTTAATATTCTGCATATTTATGTCTTTAGCTTAGCTGATGTGACTGAGGACAACTGGTAGTTTTGCTATAGTGGATCTTTTTTACATTGATTCTGACTTTTCAGCAGACAGTCAGTGTCACAGTCAGCTCTGTGATAAGACCTTGTATGCAGGATTTCTTTCAGGTGGTTACGCCTGGTCAGTACTAGACTTAATTGGTGCCAGTGCCCCGGTCTTGGATGTTTCCACAATATCCTTCTTGTGATTTTGCCAGCAAAGTAGATTTTGGTACACATACATTTTGACTTGCACAAAGTTCTAACACTTGTTGACCATTTTCATTCATATTACCAATTCTGTGTTTTCCCAGAATACCAGGCCAATTCATAGATTTCATAGATTTCTAGGGTTGGAAGGGACCTGACAGATCATCAGGTCTGATCCCCTGCTCCAGGCAGGAAAGAGCGCTGGGGTTACGTAACCCCAGCCAGACGCCTATCCAATCTCTTCTTGAACACCTCCAAGGTAGGGAGAAGCACCACCACCCTTGGAAGCCCATTCCATATTTTGGAAACCCTCGCCGTAAAGAATGTCTTCCTTATGTCCAATCTAAATCTATTCTCCTTCAGTTTGTGGCCATTATTTCTGGTAACCCCAAGGCACTCTCTGGTAAACAGAGTGCCCCCTATTCCCTGCTGGCCCCCTCATGAGTTTGTAGACAGCCACAAGATTGCCTCTCAGCCTTCTCTTGCTGAGGCTGAAGAGATTCAGGTCCTTCAGTCTGTCTTCATACAGTCTTACCTGCAGGCCCTCAACCATACTAACTGTCCTCTTTTGGACCCTCTCAGGGTTATCCACATCCCTCTTGAAATGCGGCACCCGAAACTGGACACAGTACTCCATCTGTGGCCTCACCAATGCTGCACAGAAGGCAATTATCACCTCCCTAGACCTGCTCATGATGCACCTGCTGATGGAAGAAAGAGTGTGGTTAGCCTTGCTTATTACCTTGTCACACTGGCGGCTTATGTTCATTTTTGCATCAACCAGGACCCCAAGATCTCCAGCCACTGTTGTGGTGCTCAGAATGTTTGGATAGTCTCCCCTGTCTATAGGTGTGTTGGAGATTCTTTCTCCCCAGGTGCAGCACCTTGCATTTGTCCTAATTAAATTGCATCCTATTCTGATCCATCCACTTCCCCAGTCTGTCCAAATCTGCCTGAATTCGCTCCGTCCAATTCCTAAAACTAAATCCATCTTTTGCATTGAAGTCACCAAGTATTAAAATGGTTTAGTTTCTGTGAGTTTTCTCAATCTCTTCTTCAAGTTGTTTGTAGAAAAAATTGTAGAAATGGAAGAAGAATTGTAGAATTGAAGAATTGTAGAAAAATTTGTCAGAAAATTCTTGTCTTCCTCACTACATTGAAGGGTAGGCACATAGACAATAAACAACACGAACACAATGAAGCCATTCTGTGTATGCACTCTGAGCATGAGTCAAACAGATACAGCAAATTAGGCATCCACAGAAAGATAAAAAGTTATATCTAATAGCAAAGCCTACTCCCAGCTCTCTCCTTTCTCCTGCTGGCTTTCCATACCAGAATATAGTGTAAACATTCTCTTGGATAGAACCTGTATCTGTGAACTTATGAGTTATGAGTTTCTCATAATGCAGCAATGTCAATTCTAAGTCTAACTAATTTATAGTTTAGTAGTGCCTCTTTCTATAAATTAGAGTCTGAATTGAACCCAAGGTTCGGAGTCCAAACATTCCAGCACGTGAGTTGCTTTATCATTTTGGCCACTATAGTTCACACCAAGACCTTCAGCGCACAAGCCTAGGCCAAGAGTGTGGAGGATATCTTAGACTTACAACCCTCTCTTTAGACCACTAAGATAGAGTCTGAAGGCCAGACTGTGCCCAGTATGATAGTTCTGCCTTAAAAATGTATTTCATCCTGGAATGTGGCATGTGACATGAATAGCTAGAAAACAACAATTGTGCTGTAAAAAATGTCAAGGTTTTGACATTTGTTTTCATTCTACATCAGAAAAAATAAGCCCTTGTGAAATGTTTTGTTATGAATGTTAGAATGTAGATGAAAGAATCACATTCTTTCCACTCTGTGCCATTCTAAGTTTGTAGGCTGTAAATGATATCTGCATCTTGTTAGCAAGTTCTGAATAAACTACTTTAATTGGAAAAAAAGAGATAAGTTGCTTATGTTGATATTAAAGTGGCTTTAAGTACAACATCTGTAAGGCAAGACATGTAAAGTTACTACAACAGCACATTAAAGAAATATTCTCTGTAATCCTTTCCTTTGTATATGACAGAAATCATTCAGATTGCACACTACCCTCTCTCTGAGTTTACACAGAACATGACAGTAAGATCAGTGTTTCTAAACGGCTCTGTATGAAGCCCCAGAGACACTCAGCAGGAAAGGAAAGAAAGTGTGAGGTAAAAGCTTAGCCTACAAATCCTGAAGAACAGAAGGGTAAGAATATAGAGGAGGAGATTGTCCTTTTTCTAAAATGGGAAGGATTCTTTACAAGTCATGCTGGAGCCCTAATGGGTGCGTTCCCACACTGCTGCCTATTCTCATTGCCCTGTGGCACTGCATACTCCTTGATAGGCTGATTTCATAATCCCTTGACTTTCAGGGGAGCATTCCCAGAAGTCCCTGCCATGCTGGCACTGGGGTTGGGGGACCTGCAGCCTAGGGGTATAGACCAGGAGTGTCCAACCTTTTTGAATGTGGGGCCGGATCATGAACTTTTTGTCACCCAGGGGGCTGGCAGGAGCGGGCGCTCACATGGCCTGTCCAGTCTGGCTGTGGCCTGGGGGCGCAGGGGTCAAGGGGTGCTGCCTGACCCCGCCATGTCCTCCCTGCCACCTGGGCGGCCTCAAGGATGCTCCCACACCTGCGCACCTGCGCACAGCAGCCAGGGGGACATACGGGGACCCTAC
Source organism: Gavialis gangeticus (assembly GCF_001723915.1). Classification (NCBI taxonomy): domain Eukaryota; kingdom Metazoa; phylum Chordata; order Crocodylia; family Gavialidae; genus Gavialis; species Gavialis gangeticus. The sequence continues at coordinate 9,437,682 of NW_017729017.1, read as the reverse complement.
AGGGTAGTGCAGGACGTGCACTACCCTGCTCCCTCTCCCCCAGGGCAGCCCGAGCCCGACTGGCAGGGCTCCATCCCTCCCCAGGGCCCACGACTCACCACCCCCAGCGTGATGTCTGTGGATGCAGGGGGATGTGGGGAGGCGGGAGCAGTGCCAGCTTCCCACCCTGACAGCCACAGCCACAGCAGCAGCGGCATCACCATCTCCCACAGGCCCAGCTGCAGCATCCCTCTGAGCTGGTATCCGTGCCCTGCCCCCCCACTGCACCGCGACCTGCTCCAGCCCGCGTGGCCGGCGGGGACTGGCGTAGCGTGGGGCCAGCATGCAAATGAGGGATGGAGGGGTGGGGCTAGGAAGGGACACCATGAAATGAGGAGGGAGGGGAGGAGCCGCACCGCGTTGGCAACATCAAGCTGACGCGGTGCATGTGGGAACCTTGTCCTTTCCCCAACTCTTCAGCAGCCATTAGGAAGCTGCTGAGGGGCTGGGGTAGGGACAAGGGGTGGGAATGAAAGTAAACAGTGTTCACTTCCATTTCCCATCGCAGTACCTCGGGCCTTAGAAAATGGGTTGGCGGGCCACACGGTATAGGCAGTGCAGAAAGAACTGAAGTGGCAGCCACTCTCCCAGTACTGACTTTAAGCAGATACCTACAACTCTGCAGCCTGGCCACTCTATAGGGGTCCTGAGGAGGAGGGGAGAACTGCACTCCAGGGGCACATGGCAAAGTTGGGGGTGGGGGGGCATACAGAAATGTAGATCTGGCTCTCCGCTGAGATGCTCAGAATGAGGCTATTTATGTGCCCAGCACCTAAGCCAATTCTACTGGTCACTTGGGGGCCATAGCAGAAGCGTTCACATCATGACTCATGTGAGGTAATAACTGGTAACATCTGTGTATTCTGGTAACATCCCAAACCACAATTTTGACCTTACAAATTGATCAAGTATAACCAATCATAATACCTTGTGACCAAAGTAGATGTAACCCCCTCCTTAGGGCCAGCATTGATAGTACTGTCTGCAAACCTTAAAGGGTTTTCAATGTTGGGAAAAGAACTGACTATAAATCTATGTAAGGAAGTCCAATGCAATGTCTTGTGCCCCTGGCTCCTGCCCCTGCCTGCCTCACCTCCACACCCAGCCCACCTGCACTCCTCTGGCCCCAGCCCCCCTCCACACACACACAAACACACACAGCATGCCAGGAGGTGGGAGACAGTGCAAAACTTTATTAAGCAGCCAGCACCCCCGCAGCTAGGTGAGCATGTGCCTCTCACATGCCGAGGAATGTGTTGATGCCAGCAGCGATATCCTCCTTGGCTGCAAGGGGGCACGGATGTGTAGCATTGCCACAGGTATCCCTCCAGGTGGTGGTAGAGGTTTGGGGGCATCCTGGGCTTGCCCCTTATGCTGTCAAAGCTCATGGTCCCATACCAAATGTGCAGGTGTGCCTCGTGCACCATGGCCAGCAGCAGCAGCATGACATAGTAGGTCAGGCACCCCTCCATCCATGCAAACAGCTCCTTGCGCACCACCCACAACACCTATAGCAAGGGCACACTCAGGGTACTGCAACAGCATGGGGGGAAGCTGGCCCTTGAGTGCCTCCCTGGAGAAGCAAGCAGCCCCTGCACTGAAGCACCCTGGTGCCCCAGCCAGTTGGGGCAGCAACCACACATGCACTGCTGTGGAGTTTTTTTATTCCACGGCAGGATAGTACTTGTATTTACTTGTACTATGCTGTTGCAGAGTAAATGAGTTTACTTCAGCCTAATAGGGGTGCACATGTAGACACCAAGACATTTACTACACAGCTATTTATTCAACTGCTCAGTAAACATCTCATGTAGATGTGCTCCCTTATAGTCAGAAAGTGCCTCCTAACCGCCTTCTTAAATTTCCCCTTCTGCAACTTGAGTCTATTGCCTCAACAAAGGAGACACAAGCCATTGCTGTCCTGTTGTTAGCACAAAGATTAATTCAGCCCTCTGGGTCTCATGTAGCGATCTGGGTTGGCCTGTCCAGCCCCAAGCGACACAGAGATAAATATTCTGTCCCTCTTCCCTGTAACAATCATTTTCCTGATACAGCCACAAATCAAGTAATCGAGTAGCCCTGTGAGTGCAGATGGAATGCTTCACACTCTCTATAGCTGAAGCCATGAGAGAAAGGCTCTTGTCCTCTGGGAACTATATCTCAGTCTTTCCACTCTAATTGGTTTCTGTGGCTAGTGAATTGTTCATGCAGTAGCACAGGAGAACAACCTTTTGGGCAGGCATGCCACAAATTAGCCTCTCACTCTCCCTGAGTGCCACTCTGATCCTCTTCCTCTGTCTAGTCTTCTGCTCTGCTTTCTGCTCCTTGCTGTGTGCTCCCTGTCCAATCTCCTACTCTGCTTTCTGCTTCATGCCCTATCTGTTGAGGTGCTGCAGACTCCCTCCACATATGGAGGCTGTCTGTGCTACTTATGGTGCTTGTGGCACAAGTTGGCCATTCCTACAGTAGTAGGCGCCTGGCTAGGAATTCCATCAATCCCAGGAACCTGAACACACAGCTGTTACTGGCACAGTCTATGTATACACACAACAGGGATATCAACTTGTTCTTACTGCTGCTGGAAGCTAAGTGGAGTGACTCCAAAAATTATATGGGACAAATGCCTGTGCTTAAGTGTGAACATATGTAATGCCATAGTATAGGGATTAGGCATTCAAGTGCATAGCAGCTTTCTCTTTAGCTGAAACTAGCACTGCTTTCTTTCTCAGATGATTCTAGCCTCTGACTGGCTCCTCACACAACCTCCCTCCTGCTAAGCTCCCCATTGGATTGTAATGCAGCCAGGTGAAAGCACATGAAACAAATTACTTATTGGGCGCATCTGCACAAAACATTTACTGCACAGTTGGATAAATAGATGTGCAGTAAGTGTTTCTGTGTCTACACATGTCCTTATTAGGCTGGAGTAACTAATTTACTCTGAAGCAAGATAGTACTTGTAAATACAAGTATCCTGCTATGGAGTAAAAAACTTAGCAACAGTGCACATGTAGATGCTGGAGAGGCTGGTTGGTGGACAAGAGTGCTTCAGTGCAGGAGCTGAAGCTCCCTAGTGCCCCAGCCATTGTAGCACATTGAGACAGGGGGAGCAGCCCTAGGCTGTCAGGCTGACCCACAAGGCCTTCTGCCATCCAGAACTACTCTGACCCAGCTCCATGTGCTGTGCTTGAATAAACAGGTGGAGCTTATTGCTCTGGAGCTAATTGCTTCTGGGTGTATGGTCAAACAGCAAACCCAGCAGGAATAAACTGAAGAATAATAAGCTCTGCAGTTTATCCTTGCACAGTAATAGCACATGTAGATGTGCCCATTTGGTAACAAACAATTTCCAAGTCACTTTGGGGAACTTTCAGCATAACTGCTCTCTTTCATGTCTCTTCTTTGTTTAGGGAGGTTGTTAATCCAAGCTCTAAATAAGTATCTGTAGTTGTAAGACATGAACAAATAAAAACAGGATAATAATATCCATGGGTTTTACAGCACAGGGTGAAAAAGAGAGCCAGACTACAGAGAGAATGTTGAATATCAGCTTGCTTGACTGTTATTACAAAATCCTTGGAAAATGCCTCTGAGCAGTGATTTCTTTCTCAGAAAAGCTTGCAATTAGGTATAAAGGCAGTCCCTGCAAGCTCCTAAAATGCATTAAAGATATTATTATGGAATAATTAAGAAGACTGGAAGAACTCAAGAGCTATTTCCTTGCAGAGTTGGAGAACTTCATGTAAAAGGCAACATAACAATTCCTAAAGGCTTGAAGATCATTTTTCTCTCCCTGTTCTCCTCCCACTCCAGTCCTTTGATATATTAAATGGCAGATGTTATGATTCTGTCTTTTATGTTCTGCATCTTTAAATGCAAAGACATTCCTTGTTATATATTTTGGGGTTAGGTTATTTGAGTTAATTCACTGTTTCAAACCTCAAAAATTAAAACATTTGAGAATAGCTTGAAAAACAGGGGTTTTAAAAAGACATAAAAAAGCTAAATTATTTTTAATTACACATGGGTTTTGATAGGATTATATTTTCAAGTTTCTCTGTCTCTAAGAGCAAGAAAGGTTTGTTTTCCCCAAATTATATCTTCTCCTGTAATCATATGACTCCAGTAGTTGAAGATCTAAGAGAAGGACCAAATATCTCATAACAGTGAGACATCTCATCTACACATGCATTTACTCAAGCCTAGATACACTGTGCATTAAGATACTGCACAGTAAGCATTTTTAGGCAGGTGTCTACACATGCAGAAATTAGGAAGAAAATTTGCTGCTGGGTCCCTGCAGCCCTGCAGTGTGCCCCTGCAGCTACTGGGGATAGAGGAGGGGGGAGCTCCAGGCTCCAGCTGCAGCTGCCAGCACCTGGCAGCCATCTTTAAAAAGCTAGCCCTGCTCTCTGGGAAGCCTCTTTGTTTGCTTAGGAGCAGTGTGGTAAGTGCAGAGGCAGTATGTGGTAGCTTTGTCTGCACCCACTCTGCCTCTCTTAGCTATGACTAGCCCAGCTCCTGGCCATAATGAACAACACCCCAAGCTCATGCTGGTTGCCTTGATCACTCTGCTGGCCTGCTGTGCTGACTGTCACCTGACCCATGGTCATTTTAGCCCACCCGTCTCCCCCACAACCAGCTACTTCCTGCCACCTGCAGTGCACCATCCCAGGGCTGCCACACCATGATGGCCATATATGCTGCCACTATTGCACAGCTGCTGCCACCAGGGACACCGACGAGGGGCTCCAAGATGCCACTACCAGGGCTTCTGTGACCATCTTGGGCCTCCAGCTCTGCGGCCCCTGAGCCTGCTGTACCAGCCAACACTGGTGGCTACACCTCGTCCAGCACACCTGAGATGACAAGCAGTGGCTGAATGCTTTCTGGTTTTCCTGGACCACCATCTGGGACCTGCTCCAGCTCCACCTGGGGTGCCAGGACACTGGCATGTGCCTGGCCATCTTCACTAACACCTGGCTGGCACCCGTGCTGCTGAAGCTGGCCACAACTATCAGCCTCCAGTATGTGGAACACCTGTTTATTTGGGCAAGGCCACGGCTGAGGCGGCCATTCTGAAGGTGTGCAGGGCCCTCCAGGCATGTTGGGGAATACCGTGCTCTGATGGTGGCAGGGTTCCAAGCACTGGGTATCAGGGCCCTGGATGGGACCCATATCCCCATTACCTGTCCATCCCACAGAGACCGCCCCTATTACAGACACAGGGGATTCCACTCCATGGTCCTTCAGGCCGTTGTGGCACATTCAGTCATGTGAGCAATGACTGGGTGGGCAGTGCACACAATGCCCAGGATGATGTCTATGGTCTGGTGATCATCATCTGTGGCCTATGTGGCCTGGCCCAGGATGTTATTTTGGTCCCACAGGACCTGGAGTCTTTCCTGGGCAATCCTTCTGGGCAATGTCCTCTATCCACCACCCCTCCTAGATGGCCAGATCCCCCTCCCACCGCCTCTCCTCCTGGGCCAGGTCCTCTTGCCACCGGGCCCATGAGGTCTCTTTCTGCTTCTTGGCTACTGCCATCACCTGCCCCACCCTCCCCACTTGGGGCCTCTCCAGAGTTGATCCAGGGCCAGCCCCCCACCATGCCACTGCTATGCCCCTAGCATGCATCTGCTGCATATTCCCAGGGTGGTGCACAATGAGCTGTTTGTGTGGGCTCAGGGGTGCACAACCTACTATGCCCTGCTGATGATGATCCTCATGGTGCCCCAGGATCACCTGCACTCCTGGTATGGGACTGAGAGTTATGATGGCGCAGGGGACAAGCCCGGGCTGCTCTGCAACCTCTGATGCTCCCTGGAGGGCTATCTGTGCCAGTGCTACATGTTCCTGCCCCCAGCTGATGAGGAGGACATTGCTGCTGGCATCAACACATTCCTTGACATGTGAGAGGCCCATGCCCGCCCAACTGCAGGGACACAACAGTACTGCATAAAGGTCAAGGCCTTGCAGGCACAGTAGGTGGCCAGGACCAACCACAATGGTCAGCTGTGTCTGTAAGAACAGGCCCTTTATGCTGCAACTAGGGGGTGTATCAATAGATATTTTGGGGGTTGATACCTTGCCCTGAGGGGTCAGGCCAATGCTCAGGATCTCAATATTACACTGTTAGACAGGAGGGCATGGTGTACAATTGCACATATACAACACACACAAATCAATTAGGTGCTTACACACACAAACTACCAGCTCAGGCACATACATATTCAAACCAGCCTAGGCACATGCATACCTATTACCAATTCAAGCACATACACTATACACCCTAGAAGTTAGACACGGATCACCAATTCATATATCATGCACACAGTGCCATATGCCATATATACACACACCCTAGCAACTTAAATACACACACATTCAAAATAACTAGTCTAGGTTCAGCACACCTATCACCAGTTTAAGCCCATATATGCTACACACACCAAATTTAGAGAGAATCAGTTACCAGTTACCAACACCTGCACATCCAATACACATACGTGGATTACTAATTTATATACCACACACACACACACACAATGATATCTATACATATATGTGTGTGTATTCACTAATTTACATACATACCACCCACCTACACGTACACACAAGTGAGTTCC
>NW_017729017.1:9429721-9430884 GCF_001723915.1 Gavialis gangeticus | reverse complement strand
ACAGGGAAAAGGAAGTAGATGGCAAGGGAGGGTGAAAGGCAGCAGGGGCAGCATGAAGGCAAGGAGAGGCTGAGAGGTAGTAGAAAAGGGGAGATGGAATTGGGAAGAAATCAGAAAACTTGCCCGGGTGGGAGGGAGGGGCTGCAGCTGAGAGACAGAGAGAGAGAACGAGCCTGGAATTTAAGATAGGGAAGGGACTGGGATTCAGTAAAACATGACCCAATTTGGGGTTGCAAATAACAGTGGTTTTATTGAACAGGGGAGATGGTGACACCATGTCTTATTGGTTCCCTTGCACTCACCCACCCACCCTCCTACCCACACACACAATAGCAACAGGGGTTAGAGAGGCTCTGTGCAGGGGCTGAAGTCCAGTGAAGTCCAGGAGGAAAGAGAGAGAGAAAGAGAGAGAGAGAGTCCAAATTGTACTAGGAGGTATGCAGATAATATCTACCTATCAGGCTGGAAAGGGGTCCTTTTCCAGGTGTTCTCCAGAGTGGGGGTCACCAGCAGGGCCTCTGGGTGGATAGGTGGTGTGGCATGGTGCTTCTAGATGGAGAGAGCGTCCCACTGGGTCTGTCTTCACTGCCCCTTTTTACATGGGCAGACCTTGTGTGACCCTAGTGACAGAAGACATGCCCAGGCAAGGGTCAGCCCATGGCATACTAAGCATATGTGCTCCATGCAGGGATGTGCAGTTTCAGGTGTCTGTAATGGTGAGAGTTGCTGGGTCTTTTGTCTTTCAAATGCTGGTCTTGTCTCTGTTCCTGGGTGAGGTCCATGGTTCCTGGATGAATCAATGTGAGGTGATAGCTCAGTCATTACAGGTCATTCAGTAGAGGCCTGCTACCATTGTATTTCAATCATTCCCAATCATACTCAGTCATCCAGGAACCAATTTACATAGAAGGGATACATGACTCATACAGTTGCAACACAGGGGATGCCCGGGCAGAGGACACAAGATGGAGACTTGACATGACTTTGGTTCACTTACAAACACAGGCCTAAACCATACAATATCCATATGAAATAATAAAAATCAATACAAAAATGATAATAATACAATATACAACAGTAAAAATCAATACACACCTAATAATAATACAATATAAAACAGTGGATATCCAAAACCAAAAACTTGCTACCAAAATAAAAATGTT
>NW_017729017.1:9423477-9429431 GCF_001723915.1 Gavialis gangeticus | reverse complement strand
GGGCATGGGGGGGCAGATCAAGTCCCCCCACAGTGAGGGAGGAGGCAGGGGCAGGGGCAAGCACTGCCCAGGCGGGGTAGAGGGGGTGGAGCTGCGGCTCATGGTGGGGAGAAAGCTCCCACCACTGCTTGCATCCCAAACAGGCATGGGGGGTTGTGCCCCCTGGATCTGCATGGGGCGAGGTGGGCTGCAGCTGGGGCCATGCGGGGCTCTTCTCATCTTCTCAGTGGTAATCTGGGATGCCTGGAGAACCAAGCAGATCCATGTCATGGAATGCTTAGTGTCCATTCATAACACTGAATTAATTTCTAACAAACTATTTCACATTGAACCAGTTCAAAATAGTACTTGATTTTCCAGTTATACCTTTGAACTCTTCTAGACAGCTTTAAACCAGTTTAATAGGTTTGAAGCTGCAGACAGAAATGCAGTTTCCCAGTCTAACTCATAGCACTTCGCAGAAAGTGCCATGAGTTAGATCAATCCTCCTAAGCCAAAATACATTAGCTCTTGGGTACGGAGGGTAGAGAATCAGCTCCAATTGGAAGCTGATCCAGAGAAAGAGGGTGTGTCATTGCAGCTTCTCTACCCTAGCTCTGTCCTCCCTCTCACAGCTCTGGTGCCGTGTCTGGATGGGAGTGGGGAGAAGGCAGGGGAAGAAGCTTATTCTAGGCCTGAAGTTGGGGAGCCGGGTGGACTGGAGCCCCCACCTCACGGGGGCTTCAGTCTATACAGCCAACCTTCTTCCACTCCCTTTCCCCCCTTCCCATTCTGGAAACAGCTTGGGGAGCAGAGGTGGGCTGCCATAGCAAAGACCTGCTTCTGGCAAATGTAGACAGAAATTAATGAAGCCTTCATCTGAACCCTTTTGTAATGAGGGTTCAGATTATTGCAGCACTGGTCTTTGTAAGTGTTCTGCAGCAGGGCTCTTCTGTTTGGTCCCTTTCTGGGGCCAGATCAGGCAAATATTGTCAAGTCTGTCTGCACCTTGAATGTTTGTCTGCTTCAGGTTTAAACTGCATTTAAAGTGGTTTAAATGCTATCAATTTTAATCCCCTAGTGAACCAACACCCCACAGAGATGAAAAGAGGAGTACAGCCCCTTCCAAGATATCCCTCCAGCATTTGGATCACATTTTAAAGGGCTTTTTTTCCCCCACTACCATGGGCTTTAGACACTGTTTTAAAAGTGAAAGCTGAGATTCTGGCCTTCTCCTGACTCCATGGACTCCATGAGCCAGGGCTAGTACCTGGACCTATAGTAATTGTGACTTCGTATAGCACTGGCTCCAGCTGTGCTTCAGTCCACTACATGTATGAGCAAATAAATTGATGCTCCAAAGTTCTACTGCTTTGGACTCACAATATTTGACCCACAATTTCCCCACTTTCTCCCTGCATCATAGAAAAAGGGCCACATTCTACATCTCTTTCTCAGGCAAAATTGGTACTAACATCAACAGGCCAGAGCCTGGGGTCTTTATCTGGCATTCATACTTACCTAAATTCCTACTGAAGTCAGTCGAACATTGTGAAAACAGTGAGTAAAGAAGCCAGGGTTTAGCTTTGTGGGAGTTTTGCTGAAGGAAGAAGCACAAAAATTGACAGTAGGGATTTGGCTCTTGAAGAAGAAATCTCAAAGGCCAAAGATCTAGGAAGACCCATAGGATCCCTGCCCTCCTCCTGTCTTTCTCAAACTTCTAATCCTTTGAACTCAGCTGAACCACATGTTTTGTGGAACTTTCCCTTTGTTAATGCCTGAATTAATTAACTTCAGGACTTAATACACACCCTGAGAAAAACACTTTGCTCTTTTTGATTCTCTCCTTAATGTAAAATCTATTTGACAAGGGATTTTGAGGAAAATTTTCCGGGTGTTCCAAGCTGGTGACTAATTTAAAGCACAAGGTAAGGTTTGTGTCTCTAATGTGATTCCCTAGATTTAAAATGTCATATGCTCATCACCTGTGCAAGTTGTTTTCAATGGACTGACACTGCATTTCTCTGCTTAGACATTCACTGTTCAGAAAGCTTGCACCATCTTCATGCAGGTCTTGATAGTATGGACCAATGTGTAACCCATGAAGAATGATACTGAATGGGTGGGACTTCTTTCTCAACTGAAGTCTTGATATCACTACAGAGATGGTACAGATATGCCCATTGTTATACTTATTAATAATGGACCAAATCATCAGTTGATATAAAGCAATGTATAAATGAAATCAATGGGGCCTGGCTCATGTACACCAATTACAGATTCAGCAGGGTATATCTTGCATTTCTATAGCAACTCTTATCACAAAGATTCTCTGAACACTTTGCAGTTTCTGCCTTATTATGGTGGGCACCCCCCCCCCCCTTCTCCAACTTGCCACTTAGAGTTTTTACCCCTTGCCCATAACAGTGAGGAGAGTTTCTTCAGCCCAGTGTATCCTACATGACATTTTCTAGCTGAGGGCAGATTCAGAGAATCTGCTATGTAGAATTCCCTTTTGCCCATTTCTTGCCTGTTGAATAGGGGTGCATGTCACAGCTGAATGTCATGTTAGATAGTTTTGTATCATGGAATTAATAAAGCTATGCTAAGGAGGTATGCTTAACAGTGCATGCTTGTAACTTGGGAATAAAAAGCATTACAGGGAGGTTTCAACTTATCCCATAAGCAAGCATTATAAATCAAGAAAAGCTTGTCTAACTCCATCCCAACTACATAGTTGGTTCAATAAAATATATCATCCTAAAAATTCCTTGCCTCTCATAATTTCTGGATTGTCACAACTACAACATCACTCTTACACTGCCAAAACCAGAAAATTCAGAGTTAAGTTAACATGGGAAATAAATCCAAAACACTGAAGTAGGTAATACACAGGGAATCCAAACATACTATTATATGATTATTATTAAGACATTTTAGTGTTTGTAATCCCAGATTAGATTACACTGATTTTTAAAATACATTAGGTTATTTAAACCCCCTCACCCCCTATCTCTAAGGTAAAGGAATAATTTTGTTAGCTAGTTGAATTAGTACCCTTGTAACCTGTATGCCATTTAGTATGGACTTGAGTCTAGCATGCAGGGAGACTTGACACACTCATTCTGTGTGTTTAAAGTGCGATGTATATATTATACATATAAATACAAGATATAGTAATATATAAAACAGAATGTATCAGATTATATATGATAATTTGTCTGTTATAAATGTACATAATTATTGCTGAAGAGCATCCTTTTAAAAAAGAAATACCAGGGTGAAGCAGGTACTCCCTGTCATACTGGACAAGAGCATTAGCAGGATGTGTTTGGTACAACAACCTGACAAGGAATGGTGAGCAACATCAGGATATTGCCATTCTTAAATTTCTGCCTCAACAAGGAAGAAAAAACCCATTCCCATTTCAGTTTGAGCGATTCAGACCTTCTGATTTCAGCTTCAAGTATTAATTTAGATTCTGAAAGTAACTTTCACAACCAGAAGACCAGGGAAGAGGAAAGTTTGTGGGATTTTTTTTTCAATGAAAGCTTCAAATATGTAGCATACAGCAAAATCTATGGGGAAAACCTAAATCCTCAGAATTTCTGGATTTTCCAAGCTTGAAGATTTCAGCTGCCTCTGCCTGTGTGAAATGAATTAGTGGTTTCATCCAGCCCCTGGTGGAACAGTGCTCACATCACAATTGGCACTAATTGGCTCCCTCTTTGGCAGGCTCAGCTGAGAAGCCATGGAGTGCAACAGCCACAAAGACTGAACCATCTACTTAAAACCAAGAAATAGCCCCTCCAGGTCAGGCATGTTGGTGGCAGTATGTCAGGAAAGCTTGTCCAACTGCTGTACCTCTTTCTGGGAATAAAGTGTTAGATTTTGCTTTTCAGGGCTGCCAATCTAGCATGAAATTCACTTAAAGGTTGTTTGAAATGGAAATGTCACCCTGACAGATTAATTGAGCTATAGCATATGTAAGAAAATATAAAGAGATAATGCAGTTGCAATACCCTGTGTTAACACCTCCAGTAGGCACTGTTATACACAATAATGACTGTCTCCAGTGCTAAAGGATGACATTCCCATTTGCATCAAATGAGGCATTTTAATGTGGAAAAATATCATTCCGGACTCAGGCACAATTGGTGGAAGGGGAAGCACATCTGGGAAGTGATTCTGGATGTTTTAACAGTGGTTCATTTATCAATATTAATAACAACACATAAAACTGGGGCTTGCATATTATCTCCTGACTAGCAGAAGGCAGAAACTGAGTTCCATGTAATTTAATTTCAATTAGTGCATTGAAGCTTTTTAAAGAATGAACTATATATATTTTTACAGTTACTCGCAGGCTATTAAGCACATTGCAGAGAAATTATTATGTAAATGAGAATTATCTTATTGGCTTTAGTGTCTTTCTCTCCATTCGCTCCCCAGGTAATTGGTGAGGTAGATGTGGGAACAAAACAGATGATGGCAAGAGTGAATAATGAGATCTCTGCAGTACTCTCTCCCTCAGATGGAGAAGCCCAGTATATATGTGTGTCACTTTAATTTAATTTCTTGTTAATTAGCTTAAATAGTAGTCTTGCATTCTTTTGCTTTCACTGCATTTCTGTCCAGTTCCCATTAGGGCCCATGATAGAGTACATGCTTGTAAAAAATACAATAAATGCCCATTTGCATTACAAAGCTATTCCCAGCACACATTCAGAGGGGACTGAGGTCTTCTGCCCAAATGTGGGGTATGCAGACAATGTTAATGGAGACTTGTTTTAATATAACATAGCTGCAGAACTCTGAACCACAGAAATAATGAGACATACATTTAAAATGGAAGAAAAAGTGTGGCATTAAACCACTGGTTGATTGACTTGCTTCAGAATAAGTTGAGCACTTTTAATGGGGGAATTTAGTTAGGCTTAGGCCATATCTAGACCACAAGCATACTGTGCCCAGCACTTGAGTCCTCAGAGATGATATGCAGCATTAGGTACACTACAGTACCCCTGCCTCTGCCCCCCACCCCAAGCCTCCCAGCTGTAAGTAATGTAGATAGATCCATACAGTACTTCAAGGAAAACTAACTGGCCATGTCTACACGAGACACTGACTGTGCAGTAGTTTGTGACTGCTGTGCTATAGCACTGCGTGGCAGGCAGCATGATGTGATGCTACTACACAGTAGTAACAAGCTACTGCAGTCAACATCACAAAAAAGCCATTCAGCAATGCTACTGTGCAGTAACTCTGGTCACTTTGCAGTCATTTAGTACTTGTTTATATAAATACCAAATGACTTCACAGTAACGACTGCCAGTCAGTGTCTCATGTAGACACAGCCACTATGACTCTCACTCAACAGTGTTTGATTGTTTGCTTTCAGTCAGCACAATGATCTCTCTACAGATACATTGAGACCCACAGGTGCAGCATGACCTGGCATCTATCTATACTGAAAGGTAACAGTAACTTATAATGGTGGGCAGCAGGTTAACAGCTTCCAGTCTTTTCCTTTCTGCCATTATAAATTAGCAAGAAAGCACTCTAAACAACATGTGCTAGATAGCCTTTACATATCTCCAGTTCAGAAGCCTCCCTGGCTAAAAAAAAAGATAGTTGTCTGATAAGATAAAAGATAGTTGTCTGTCTGAGGCACTGAAGGGTCCACCAAAAGTGGGGGTGCAGTGGACAGAAGCCCGGTTACGGAGTTTTCAAGCCCTAAAATGTGCGCTATGAGAGGAGGTGATCATTCATACCCCTGACTTTAAGAAACCCTTCTCATTACAGACCGACGTGTCCGAAGCAGCTATAGGAGCAGTACTGACCCAATGTGATGCTGGAGAAGATCGACCTGTAGTGTATGCTAGCCGCAAGTTGTTGCCTGCAGAAACCAGGTACATGGCAATTGAAAGGGAATGCCTAGCAATCAAGTGGGCGGCTGAGTATTTCAGATACTA
>NW_017729017.1:9417127-9418477 GCF_001723915.1 Gavialis gangeticus | reverse complement strand
GACGTGTCCGAAGCAGCTATAGGAGCAGTACTGACCCAATGTGATGCTGGAGAAGATCGACCTGTAGTGTATGCTAGCCGCAAGTTGTTGCCTGCAGAAACCAGGTACATGGCAATTGAAAGGGAATGCCTAGCAATCAAGTGGGCGGCTGAGTATTTCAGATACTACCTCCTCGGAAAGGAATTCACCCTAGTAACGGACCACGCGCCATTGAAATGGCTTAACACGGTGAAAGTAGAGAATGCACATATCACACGGTGGGCTTTAGCCCTTCAGCCTTTTAAGTTTCGAATCCTGTATCGCCCAGGGAGAACTAACATCACTGCAGATTTCTTATCCAGATGCTATGAAAAACAGACCCCAGACTCCGGACGACAGTATGTGCAGGCCCGGCAGGAAAGCACAGGTAATGGGTACACGTGATTATGGGAACCGTCACAAGGCAACTGGTGGGGGGGTTATGTCCCGGAGACCGGGGTGACGCCGGCAACTCACCTGCGGCAGGGGACAACGCTCCCGGGAAACCTGCACGGCTCGTGAGCCGGCTTTTCATACAGCTGCGGCTGGCCGGTGACGTCAGCACCAGACGCCGGCCAGCGAAGATAAAAACGGTGGCGGCTGCAGCGGAAGGGGCAGATGGCCCCGGAGTGGGGAATCCGTTGGCGGCGGAGGAGGAGCGTGGGGCCCAGCAACGTCCGGAGAAGAACGGAGAGCAGGAACGAGAGGAGCCAGGGAGAGGGAGCCAGCGGCAGCCCCCGGGAGCTGGCGGCGGACGAGAGGCGCCCAAACATGACGGCAGGGAAGAGGAGCCATCGCAGAGGGTGCGTTGGAACCAGGTGAAAGCCTGGCTCGGAAGGGTGGCGAGGATCCCGAAGGAGGATCGTGACTGAGGCGGGGTTGCTGCCGGGAACACGGGCACTGGGATCTATTTGAGTTAGAGACCTAGGGATAGGGGTCAGGAGCCAACTCTATACCCAGAGGGGCTCGGCCCGTTAGGTATAAGGGATAGGGACAAGGGATGAAAGTGGACAGGCAAGATGGGCCATGTGACTCCACAGTGTCGGCTTAAGAAGGTGGCGTGAGGCTGGGGTGTAGGGATGGTGGAGCCCCGTGTACATCCGTCGGGTCGGACCCGGGCAGCAAGAGACCCGCTAGGCGACCCCCCACATTGATGGTACACCAAGACGTGGCAGGTGAGAGTGGGGGCAGCGACGCAGCGAAAGGACAACCGCATTGCCCTCAAAGGTCCTGGGGGCTGGGCGACGACAGGAAGGCTGTACCCTCGGAAGTGAACAAAGCCCGGCGGGCACATAGTGTCATCAGCAAATTTGAACAGGGTGCTTTTTACCC
>NW_017729017.1:9416878-9417116 GCF_001723915.1 Gavialis gangeticus | reverse complement strand
AGAACTCCTGGTGCTCTGGTGAAGTGCCCAGAGATTGGAAGAAGCCCAATGTCATGCATATTTTTAAAAAAGGGAGGAAAGTAGATCCAGCAACTACAGGCCCATCAGCCTGCCCTCTATTCTGGGGAAGGTCTTGGAAAAGATTATCAAAGAGGCCATCCTTAACGGACTAGCTGACAGAAATATCCTGAGGGATACCCAGCAGGGGTTTGTTGCAGGTAGGTCTTGCTTGACCAAT
>NW_017729017.1:9416249-9416605 GCF_001723915.1 Gavialis gangeticus | reverse complement strand
GTGGGGTCCCTCAAGGCTCTGTCCTAGAGCCTATACTCTTTAACATCTTCATCAATGATGTAGACATTGGTGTTAGAAGTGGGTTGGCCAAGTTCACCAACAACACCAAACTCTGGGGTAAAGCATCTACACGTGAGGACAGGAGTGTGTTCCAGGCAGATCTTGACGGCTCATGAAATGGGCACATGAGAACCTGATGGTGTTTAACACTGAAAAATGCAAGGTTCTCTACCTTGGGAGCAAAAACCTGCAGCACGCTCAGCGGTGCTACACTTGTTAGCACTACAGATGAAAGGGACTTGGGGGTCATGATTGACCACAAGATGAACATGAGCCTTCAATGTGATGCTGCAGCA
>NW_017729017.1:9397800-9411249 GCF_001723915.1 Gavialis gangeticus | reverse complement strand
CTTCAGCCTGGAAAAGCACAGGCTCAGGGGTGATCTGGTGGCCACCTATAAGTTTATCTGGGTGTTCACCAGGATTGGGGGGAACGTCTATTCACCAGAGCGTCCCAAGGGATGACAAGATCGAAAGGTCACAAACTCCACCGCAACTGATTCAGGATGGACATAAGAAAGAACTTCTTTACTGTCCAAGCCCCCAAGGTTTAGAATAGACTGCTGCCAGAGGTGGTTCAAGCACCCACTTTGAACACTTTCAAGACATATTTGGATGTTTATCGTGCTGGGATCCTATGATCCCTGCTGACTTCCTGCCCCTGGGACAGGGGGCTGGACGCGATGATCCTTTGGGGTCCCTTCCAGCTCAAATGACTATGAAATCTATGAAATCCTGTACTACCTGCTGTAGGCCACCTGGATGGCTAGATAGACCCCAGTCCCACTGTGCACCCTGAGCACCATGTTCACTGAGGACAGTTTGCTGTAAAGCACTTCATTCCCCTCCACAAATATAGACCCCATCTACCACTCTCTCCCAAACAACAGACCCTGTCCCCTCTCCCACAGAACCCCATCACCAACCATCCCACCCACCACCAATAAAGCATCCTGTTCCCCGTGCAGACTTTGTACAGTGGTATGTGTGTCCTGCTGGAGTGGGGAACAATGGGGTGGGGGCACCTATGGGGTGAAGGCAAGGCACAGGCACCCAGCACCCTGGTCTCTGACCACACCACTATGGTTGCACATGCTACAGTGAGGCCAGTGTGTGGGCGGGGGCTTGCCCATAGGTGAGGGTAGCCACTGCTCTGTTGGCACAGATGGCTTCCCCACTGTAGCCAGAGGCTAAAGCCAGCAGGACCTATACATGGTGCTGGTCCTACTGGTCAACTCCAGCCTTGGGGCCACATGGTGCTGGGGTGAGCAGTGGGGGTGGGCGCAGGTGGTAGGCCCAGCTGGCAGGGAACACTGGGCAGGTGCTCGGGCAAGGGGGGGCTTGTGGCTGGGTGGCAGTGGCTGCCAGGAGGCAGGTGGGACTAGAGCCAGGGGCAGAGCAGCGAGTGGGATAAAGGTGACCGCCAGGGCCAGGATGATGTCCAGCACCTGGCAGTTCTCCTCCTTGGCCTCCAGTGCCCAGGCCAACATGGCAGCCTGCCACTCCTGGGCTTCCACCATACATTTGAGGAGGGTGATGTCCTGGTCCTCAAGAGCCAGGAGCCTGTCCCAGAATGCCTGGTGCTCCCAGCCCCTCTCCAGCTCACATGCAACCCTCTCCTGCTCATGAACAACATCCTGCATGAACCAGGCCCATGAGTCCTCAGCTACTCCTTGGCCATGGTGACCAGCCAGTCCAGCAGCCAGGTCCGGTCCTGGGTCTACTGATGCTGGAGCCAGTGCATACAGAGGGCTCCAGCAGAGACTGGCAGTGACCCTGAAGGCTCATCCCAGTGAACAGCTGGTGCCTCTCCCCAGTGTGCAGCTTTTGGACCTGCAGAGTGAGGAGAAGAGGCTATTTGTGAGATTTTGCAACATATCTGAGATAACATGTACTATACCAGGGAGCTATGTGCTGCCCGGCCTCAGACCAGGGGTCATGCATGTGCAGGTGCCCAGAGGCATAGATGGCTGCCGGCCAAGTCCCCTGGCCCTGCTTGCACCATAGAAGCAGGTGGGCTGCTGGGTGCTTGCTGCAGGCAACCTGCCTTCCGCATGTGCTTCCCAGGCCAGGACATGCCTGGCTGCTCCAGACCCACTCCTCCCATCTCCTCGTGTAGGCCAGGCCATCTCCTCCATTGCTTCCAGGCCTATGGTGCCTGGGCTTGGGGGATGAGGGCCTCCTGGCCAACTGGGATGTGGAACTCGTGGCACCCCCACCCTCCCCACAGAGGGCTTCTCCGGAGAGGTGCTTCCAGGAAGACTTGCCCCCTGCCACGTGTGGCCTACACCCCAAGCATGCCCCTTGTTAGAGTGTCCCAGATGTGCTGCAACAAGCTGTTTGTGCTGACTGAGGGGTGCCCAACCCACTACACCCTGCTGCTGCTGATCGCCATGGTGTCCCAGATATACCTGGGAACCCGATGTGGGATGCTGAGCTTCAACATTGTAGCAGGCAAGCCCATGCTTTGCTGCAACATTTGCTGCTGCCTGGAGGGGTACTTGTGGCTATGCTACACATCCCTGCCCCACACAGCCAAGGATGACATCACTGCTGGCATCATCATGTTTCTCCACATGTGAGAGGCCCATGCCTGCCTAGCTGAGGGGGCACTGGCTGCTCAATAAAGTTTTGCACTCCTTCCTGGCTCCCTGTGTTCTAGGGAGGGGAGGGGGGTGTGGACTCTAGGGGCCACGGGAGAGCTTGGCCAGGCCAGATGGAGATGCTGGGGAGGGGAAGGGGCAGGGCATGGACAGAGACAGGAAGGGGAGGGGAAGGCCCTCCTCCTAGTGTGGGGTTTACTGGGTAGGCATAGCAGGTGTGTCCAGTGGCCCAAGCCTGTTCTCCCCTGGAAGCAATGACATGCAGCTCCTGGTGGTGTCTTTGGGTGCATGAGTGTGGCACCTGGCTGGCCAGGCAGCAGTTCCCTCCAGAGAAGAGCTGGAGCTCATAAGCGTGAGTGGTGCCATCCCCAACTGGCCTCCTGAGTGGGGCTGTGCACCCAGACCTGGTGGGCCAGGTGCTGACCTGGGCTCCCTGAGCTGCTGGACCACACCACAGGCAGAGACCACAGCAGGACAGGATCCTGGGGCCCTAAGCAGTCCTCCCCTGCTGATGTCCTGTCACCACTGCTAGGCTGTGGGAAGGATCTGCCCAGGGTCCCTGGATGTGAGGATGTGATCCAGCTGCTGTATAAAGGGCATAGTCCTGCACAAAGTCCCTGAATGGTGGTTGTGGTCAATGATATGGACCCACTATGCCTGCAGGGCCTTGACCTTTATGTGGCACTGGTGCACCGACAGTCATGCCCATGTTCTCACATGGGGGCTGCCAAGCCCTCATGGATATGAGCTTTGGAGTGCCTGCCTTAGGCGAACTGGTTCTGGACCTCAATCTCCCCTCACTGTGCAACAAGGTCTGCAGTCTCATTCTGGGACTAGTTATGCCTCCAGGAGGTGGTGTGTGGCATCCAGGATGCTAGCATGGCTCCCTCAATGGCCCTCAGGGGCTGTGGCCAAGAGTCCATGCCTGGGCAGGTGCCTGCAGTGCACAGCGCAGGGGCATGGTGTGAGACAGGCAGGCAGGTGGTAGGGCTGGGCCAGGGGCCAGCTCTGGGGTCCAGAAAGGCTGCTGCAGCTGGCCCAGGGCCTCTGCTGCAGGACCCATTGGCCAGAGGCAGGCAGTTGGTGTCATAGGCCCCTGGGGTCACCAGAGAGTTTTAAAGACTAGGCTAGGGCAGTCAAAAAGTTGCCCCAGCTCTGGGGCTGGAGAAGCTCCAAGCCCCTTGGCCCTGGGGCTAGGCTAAGGGGGTAGAGCTGACTGGAAGTAAATTTGCTCCTGGTTGGCATCTACTTGTGCACTACTGCACAGCTACTATGGCATGGTTAATTAGTTACCTGCATTTTCAGGTAGCCAATTAACCATGCAGTAGACTAATTTACTGCACAGTAAGCACCTGCATATGTAGACGGTGACCCTTTACCATGCAGTCAATTGGTCAACTGTGCAGTAAAGTGTCTCATGTAGACATTCCCACTGATGACTTGGCTATTGTAGGAGAGATGGAAGATATAATGCAAAACATGGCTGGTGACTTCATTGATGTAAGACCTGAGAACTTCCTGAAAAATAGAAGGGCAGCTAAATGCTTATCCTTAGTGCACAATGTGATGTTTTTCCCTGTGACAGTAAGACCTTCACTGGTGCCTTCACTTGGGAGGCAGGATGATTTGAATGGGTCTGGGGAAGGCTAGAGGGCTTTTCTGTGTACTTCTGTGTTCTTCGAAATCAGACTGTAAGCAAATCCTTACTTTCCATGGGGAATAATTAAACAAGAATTGAAGGCAGGCAGTACATCTCAAGGTAACTGAAAGTGTGTAGGTGCTAGCTAATGGCACTAAGCCAATGGCTCATAATTTAGTACATGAAATAGAAATTCCTGGTATAAAGTTCCCAGTAAATCTGATTCTCAAATGCTTTCAGTCCCTGAGTATAAATGTCTTTCCTTTCCCTGCTCCTTTGCCTCAACCCCAATTAAAAGAATCCCTCATAGATTCACAGATTCATAAATACTAGGGTTGGAGGGGACCTCAACAGATCGAGTCCAACCCCCTGCCCTGGACAGAAAAGAGTGCTGGGGCCAAATGACCCCAGCCAGATGCCTATCTAGCCTTCTCTTAAAGACCCCCAAGGTAGGGGAGAGCACCACCTCCCTTGGAAACCTATTTCAAATTCTGGCCACCCTTACTGTAAAGAAGTTCTTCCTGATGTCCAGCCTAAATCTGCTCTCTGTCAGTTTGTGACCATTGTTCCTTGTTACCCCAAGAGCTGCCCTGGTGAACAGAGCATCTTCAATTCCTTGATGCACCCCACTAATGAATTTGTAGGCAGCCACAAGATCCCCTCTTAGCCTTCTCTTGCGGTGGCTGAAGAGATGGAGTTCCCTTAGCCTTTTTTCATAGGGCTTGGTCTGCATGCCCTTAACCATACGAGTGGCCCTCCTCTGGACCCTCTCGAGGTTATCCACAGCCTTCTTAAAGTACGGCACCCAAAACTGAACACGGTACTCCAACTGGGATCTGACCAATGCTGCATAGAGGGAAAGTATCACCTCCTTGGTTCTATTTGTCATGCACCTGCTAATCCATGATAAAGTATGGTTAGCTTTGCTGATGATTTCGTCACACTGACGACTCATATTCATCTTGGAGTCCACTTTGACTCTGAGATTCCTCTCCACTTCTGTGCTGCTGAGAGGGTCATTCCCCAGCCAGTAGGTGTGCTGAATATTTTTATGCCCTAGGTGCAGCACTCTGCATTTGTCCTGTTGAACTGTATCCTATTCTGTTCTGCCCACTTTTCCAACCTGCCCAGGTCTCCCTGCAATCAGGTGTGAGAGGTCTAAGTTCTGCCTCCCCCGCCCCCAAACTGAGATACAGACTCTTTGCTACAACAAGCAGGCCTGAGGCTTCCACTAGTACAGGCAGCAAGGAGAGCCCCTCTTGCTCCAAAGCCGCCATCCCCCCAAAGCAGAGGCTGGCCACACTGGAAGAGCGGAGGAAAGGCAGACAGAAATGGGGGCACATTGCAAGGGCAAGCAAAATCACCCAGAGCACTGGGGAGATGCTCTGCTGTGGATGGCCAAGATTCAGGTGGCTCATGATGCTCGTGGTCCCATCATACCAAGTGCCTGCATGCACCAACTTCAGCAGGACGGTGGTGCCCTCCCTGTATGAGGCATGCAGGAAGTACTTGAGGGAGGAGCTGTGCAAGACAGGTCTGCAGCTAGCCTTACACTTCACCTCTGACATGTGGAGCAGGTGGGGTGGAGATCATGCCTACCTCTCCCTCACAGAACACTGGTGCAACCAGTCAGGCTATCAGTGGGCTCTCCTTCAAGCCAAGGTGATGAATGAGTTCCACATGGCAACAGAGATTATGGGGGCCATGAAGCATTTGGTGCAGGGTTCACTCATTGGGCAGAGCAAGCTCACCCACAGGTTCATAGTCACTGACAATGGGGCCAATATGGTCAAGGTAGTCTGTGATGCCAACTTTGTTGTTAAACAGAAGTTGAAACAAAATGGTGCTGTTTCTCACAGCCCTCCTGGACAGGGTGGAGAGTTGGGTGGACTGAAACCAGATCAAGTTCAACACTCAGAAATGTAAGGTGCTCCATCTAGAGGCAAACAATCCCCAACATGCCTACAGGCTCAGTGACAACAACTTGACTTGCACCACAGCCTATAGGGACCTGGGGGTAGTGACTGACCAACACATGAACATGAGCCGGTGATGCTGTGGCCAGCAAGGCAAAAACATGCTGGCATGCATTAACCGTTGCATCTCATGCAAAACTAAGGAAGTGATACTCCCACTGTACTCCGCACTGGTGCTCCACCTAGGGTCGAGCTATCCCCAACATACTTACTGGTTTGGTGGTGCCAAACTGACTAGAACTACAACAGAAAGGGACCTGGAGTAATAATAAACCATAGCACGAACATGAGCCATCAGTGCAATGTTGTAGCCAGCAGGGCAAACAATACTCTATACAAGGAACGCTATACGAAAAGGATGTGAAAAAACTTGAGAGGGTCCAGAGAAGAGCCACCCATATGATCAGGGACTTGCAAGAAAAGCCATACTAGGAGAGTGTGAGGGACTTGGGCCTCTTCAGCTTACAGAAGAGAAGGCTGAGAGGGGACTTGGTAGTGGGTTACCGCTACATCAGGGGAGTACATCAAGAACTCGGTAAACAGCTGTTCACCAGGGCACCCCTGGGGAAGACCGGGAGCAATGAATACAAACTCATAGAAGGCCACTTCAGGCTCAATTCCAGGAAAAACTCCTTCACAGTCAGGTTGTCCAGACTGGAATAAATTCCCCCCAGTGGCGGTGCAGTCACCTACCCTGGAAATCTTCAAAAGGATACTGGACAGTCACCTCACTGGGGTCACTTGACCCCAGTTGTCTTTTCCTGCCTAGTGAAGGGGGACAGGACCTGATGATCTACAAGGCCCCTTCCAGCCCCTAACAATCTATGAATCTATGAAAATATGGCCCAACATGGGATCCAGCCCATGGGTGGGTGGCCAAAAAGTCATGGGATTGTATCTGGCCCATGGGTGGGCAGCTTAAAAGTCATGGGATCATACTGGGCACATCCTGACTTCTTCTGCAGTTTACCTCAGCTCCTGCACCCAGCACCAGAAGCAGCACCAGGCAGCTGCCAGCATCAGCTGTGGATGTGACCAGCACTCCTGCCACTTCTCCTCATCAGCCCCAAGTCTCCCCTTGCACTGCTTTTCCCTCTCTCTCCCCCTCTGCCACACTCCTCCTTACCTCTGCTTTGCACCAGCAGGCTCTGCCCTGCTGCAGCCCAGGGCACAGAGTATGGCTCCAGCCCTTCCCCATAGCAGTGGCATGGAGGTGGCACTGCTATTTCAGCCCAGCTGAGAAACAACAGCATTGGCTCCCTGCCACTGTCGCTATGGGGCCAGGCTGGAACAGCAGAGCCAGCTCTGTACCGCTGCTGTGGAGCCAGGTGGGAGCTATGCTCCATTCCCTGGGCTGCAATAGGGATGGAGCCTGCTGAAATGGGCCAAAGGAAAGGGGCAGGGAGGGATAGGCAGGGGCAAGAGACTTTGCCATTGCGGGTGGGGGAGTGGAGTTGGGAGAAACTGGCTGCAGATAGCAGAAGCATAATGGATAGGGGACTGATTTTGAGGGCTGCCTGTCACGAATCCTCCCCTCTCCAGCAATTAGCGGGGGGGGGGGGCATACAATGGACAGTCCTCTCCACCAATCAGCAGCTGGGGGCAGGACCATCAGAGTCCCTTGGCCAGAGGCAGGGGGGAGAAGGGGAAAGGGGGCACCATGATAAGCCCTCAAAAATGGCAGCTGACCCTGCAATCTGCCTATGAAATTGGCCAGCTGCCTCCTTAAGTTGAGTAGACCCCTGTCTAATCATGTTTCTAAAGTAACATGTTAGACAGGAGCAAGGATGCAGAATTGGCAGTTAGACTGGTAAGAAGTGAATGTGTTTAAAAATCTGATCACAATAACCAAAATAGTAATGCTGTAGCAAAAATGGCTAATGAGATCCTGGGGTGTATAAACAGACGAACAGTGACTAGGAGCAAGGAGGTGATTACACAGCATTGATGAGAACAGTACTAGAATCCTGTGTACAGTTTTGGTGTCCTCATTTTTGAAATGGTGCTAAAGAACTGGAGAGAGTATATGAAGAGTCACAAAAATGAATCAAAGGCTGGGGAACACTGAGAAACTTGAAGAACTTAATCTGTTTACATTATCAAAGTGAAGATCATGAGGTTATTAGTTTTGTTCGGGTATTAAGGACCTCCTTACCGAAGAAGAGAAAGGCATTACAATTTCTGAAAGCTAGAGCCAGACAAATCAAATTAGACACAAGGCACAATATTTCAACAGTAAGATAATTAACCTTTTGGACAAACTCCCAAAGGAGACAGTGAATTCTCCACCTCTTGCTTTCTTCAAGCTTTTGAACAGTTGTGCTTCAGTCAAACACAAGATACTAGGCTCAGTGAGGGGAAACTGAGAACATGTCTACATAGCCTATATGCAAGGTGCAGGAGCATGGCTGAGAAGCACACTCAACTCACTTGCTCCTGTTCCACATGTGCCAATCCCTAGAAAAGAGAGAGCAGGCCCGTGAACCCTGAATGTGTGCCAAAAGCTGCCTCAGGCATGTTTCTTGGCATGTGCTCAGAGCTACATTGACTCATCCCCAGGATTTGGCTGCATATAAAGTAAAAGAGAGAGGGCAGGACTTGCTTCTCAGAGATGGTCCTGAGAGTAGCACAACATATAGACCAGCCTCAAGTACAATTCTCTGACTTGTGATGTACAAGGGAGCAAACTAGATGGTTCTTCTGGCCTTTCAACCTATGTCTGCAGAACGCAAGCCCAGGATTTTAGTTTACAGATCTCAGCTGTGTTCCACTGGTAGAAGAAGAAATGAGGGATTGGTAGATAGCCAAAGAACATAATTTTTTAAGTGTGTGTTGTATGCTGTGTTGCAGATGGTCATTCCTTTCTGACTCTCTGTTCTCCAAAAGGTCCAAACTAGAACCAGATCATAGGCTTCTCTATCCCATATTGGAGGGAGATAGGGATTCCAGTCCTCCAATGAATGTATTTCATATTAAATGTTCTTTGGATCAGGAACTGGAGCCAAAATCTCCCCATTCCCAGTTGAGTACCATAAGCTGTAGGCTATAGGCTCGCTCTCTCTCTCTCTCTCTCTCTCTCTCTCTGAGCCAGTGAATAAGTCATTATTATGTAAAAGGAGAACAGTTTTAACAGAGGCCTTAGAGCTTTCCATCCCAGAACATCCAGTAGGCAAGTGGTCAGAATATTCACATGGGAGGTTAAAATTCCCCTCAGGCAAAGGAGGTTTGTAACCTAGCTCTTTTCCTCTTGGGCTAGTGCTCTGACTACAACCATTTGTTCCTTTTCCTGAAGCAGAGGATAAAACACACTTAAAATGTGGTGGTTCTAGGAACATTACCACCAGTAAAGTCATGTTAGACTACTCACAGCAAGCCAGTGAAATAAGAAGCAAATATAGTCCATCTACAATCAATTGTAGTAAATTCCATACAACAGTAACAATCAGCAGGGTCTGGTAATTAAAAATAATGTCATATGCAACTGCTTTCCACTGTACTAAAGACAATGTTGTGCACTGGACTGGAGGTGGATTTCTGCCACAAACTTCAGATCTGATTCAAATTTCACAAGACTCTGGCTGTTCAGATTAAGGTTTTAATTTGTCTTGTTATAGAATTAGGGCTGAAGATAAAGTTGAAATCCAGATCTAAAATTTCTGGAAAGTCTGAAGTCTGTTTTTGTCTTGAATTTAATTCAACATAAAGAGTCAGAAGATGCAGCTCTACCTTATAGGGGGAAGAGGAAAAGAAGGGCTGCAGCAGTGAAAGATTTTTTCTCTTTTCATAGATTCATAGATGTAGGGTTGGAAGGGACCTAAGTAGATCTTCAAGTCCAACCCCCTGCCCTGGGCAGGAGAGAAAACTGGGCTCATCTGACCCCAACTACGTAATTATCAAGCCTCCTCTTAGAGACCCCCAGGGTAGGAGCCAGCACCACTTCCCTTGGAAGTTGGTTCCAGATCCTAGCCACCCTGACTGTGAACAGTACAGCAAGGGTCTGCCTGGCCAGTAAACTTACTGAGCTCTAGAATGGCACCCTCAAGTATAATGCACAGTTCCAGGTAGGCTACTTTCTAAACCAGAAGTAATTTAACCACATCTGCATAAAAGGCTAAATAGCATGGGGAGTAATTAGTCCCGTGACTTAGAATCCCTAATTTGCTGTCTGGAATGACCATGTTTTTGGTTGGGATGATATATTTGGGGATGATCCTACTTTGAGCAGGGGTTTGGACTAGATGATGTCTTGAGGTCCCTTCCAACCCTAATTTTCTATGCTTCTATGAAGTAGCTGAAGTGCTTCTAGTTGACGAAGCAGCCCAGACAGAGCAGCTTGAACATACACTTGATGACCCCTGTCTAGAGCAAGGTATGATTACCATTTTGGCATGATCTGAGTCACCCAAACTAGAGAGACAATAAAGATCTAGTTTATTAATGTTTCAGGGGGCTTTTTTGCTTTGTGGTTTTTCTTTTTTTTAATTAAAAGCAGAAAATCCTTAAGGGTCATGGATGATTAGAATTTCCAATATACTAGACAGTACCAGGCAATTTTACATCTTACTATTTTATGGGATAATATAAGCTAATGTACTCAAATAAAAGAAAGACCACAAGAGAGTCATGTCCTCTTAGCTTCCATTGCTACTAATATTCATTTGCAAAGTGCACAGAAAAGTACAGAACAAAGAGTTGTGATAGGATAGCTGGTCTGTATTCCTCCTTTCATTCTTTCTGTATTCAAGTTGCAATTTTCTGGATTACCAGGAGACCATTTACTATTACGGTTTATTATGTGTATTGTACTTTCATCCTAAGTTGGTTCCACTAGATGCTGTACAAGCACATCAGAAGACCATCATTGCCCCAAAAAACTCACAGTCTTAACATGAGACCACAGGTGCATAAAACAAACAAACAGTGATGGGAAGAAGAAAAGAGGAATTGCAACATCACAGTCTTTCATCCATCCAGCTATCTATCTAAAATACTGCTGAAGTAGTTTGCTCAATCACCAAAAAGCAGGCTTTTGAGGCTTTCCTTTCTGCTTTTTGTTCTTGTCATTTTACATTTCATTATCTCTGGGTTTTCAAATGAAAATATTCCTACTTCAATAAATTACTGGAGGTGTTTCTTATTTTCTCAGTTACAAACAGATTGTTTCCCTGCTTCTCTTCAAGATTCAAAACACAACAGTAATATGCCTTTCATTACATAGAGTGGAAATGCTCCATATCTTTTTATAATGCTCTGCTTCTCCCCAATATGGGAATTGATGCTTTAGCAATTTTCCTAGGTCCCGTTATTAGTTCTGATAGAAAGTATGTATGCTTATGTGTGCAAGAGTGTATGTGTATGCATGTATGTTCAGGCACACACAGCTTTTTAATGGATAGTTCCAGGCTGATGCATGAACCTCAGAGAAAGATATGGGTGGGGCAGGGTGGGGGGGAGGGTTGCAGAAAGAGGTGTTAATTACAAGAGGCATATTAAGAAAAATTGACCTACCACTTGCAGTCATCTCCATTCATTTTGAACTGGAGGGATGGGTATTAGGAAAGATTTTCTCATTAAAACAAATATCACAAATATAAAAGCCTCCTCATTTATGTTCCTGTTAACATGTTTTGGCTTGAACAAGTGAGTTCTTAATGTCCACTTTAATTAAAGCATTTAAATCAGATTGCAGCAGTGCACCTAATGAATGGACTGGAGGGTCCTTGTGAAATGCTGTAATCAGCCTTTCCCAAGAAGCAACACTTGATGCACAAGACTCACAGGAGTGTAACAGAGGCTGTCCCTTATATAGATAGATAGACAGACACACACGCGCGCACACACTTATTTGCTATAGGAAATAAGCATTAATATATGGCAATATGATTCTATGTTTAGAAGGAATCAAAATAATAAAAGACCACAGATCTTGTGCAAGTGGCTGTTTGAGTGTTCTGGCTTTACATACATTTTCATGGTTTGCTACTGAACCTGTCTTTCCCTGCTGCCTTGCTTGTTTTGTTCATTGTTTCTTCCAGATTACAAGGCCTTCAGCTGAAATTCTGGCAGCTAACCAATATAAAGATCATTGCCCTCAGGCTCAGTACCAGGTCTCTGCAGGCTCTCAGATCTCAAGATTCTCCTGGAGGGCTCTTAATTTGCCTCAACTCCAAGTTTACTCTTTCCTCCATCACCACAGTGACCACCCAGATTGCTAAAAGTGTTTATCAATACAAACCTGCAGGAGGCTTGTGTGAGAAGAACATAGAATCAAGTTGGTCCAGGTAGCCCAAGAAATTCTTTGTGTCTGAATGATCTAGGTCTGCACTCCCATGCTGGAGTCTGGCATAGCATAGATGGGCAATCACAGTTCTGCTATAATGTCAAGTATGAACATAACCCCACTCCACACAAATTCCTTTCCTTTGGCTGACAGAGTGCAAAGCAGGAGATAAACAGCAGCTGGGGATGTGTATCACTTTTCAGTTTTAATTTAATGGCTATTTACTCCATTGTCAGTTCTAGGGGCTGTCACTCAGCCCCTGTACTCCTTCCCTGCCCAAAGAGAAGCCTCATGGATAGCTTGGAAAGTGGCATAATGTGAGGGCTGATATCTGCTGCTTTCTATGTCTCTTGCTTCTCTCTGATCCAGGATGCTGACCCAAGCAGAGGGAGTCAAAGAAAGGGGCTGTGATGTCAAGGCCCTGAAGCCATGGAAAACAGCCAACACCCAGAACATCTCACTATTCAATGTGTATTGTAACAGAGAGCCAAACACTCCTGTTACTTTACAGATGAAGAAGCAGTAGGGAGAGCCTCAGGAGGGGAAAGCTGCCCATTATAAGTTGCCATGGAACAGGTACCTGAGGATTTACCTGCTACAAGTACTTCCCGCCAAGCCAGCTGCATGGGAGTAGTGCACTAGGCTAGTACCCTGCATGGGAGACAAACTAGTATTCTAGGGTTAACATACATCCAGGTTTTTCCAGACATGTCCTGTTTCTGGACCTGTTTCTGGACCCCTGTTCAGGTTTTCTTCTCTCCTGGGCTGGCTGCTTGGGGCTGGAAGCAGCAGGCAAGGTGATTAGCTACTGGGAGTCACATGCTCCCCATGCAGGCTCTGGCAACCAGGTAGAGTGAGAGAGAGCAAGAGAGAGTGTGTGTGGGTGAGAGAGAGAGCTGACAGGAGTACAATGCGGGAGCTGCTCAGGCAGCAGGGCTGGGGGGCAGAGGTCTGTGGGTCGGGAGTGAGGAGCACTGGCAGGGCTGGACAGCAGGGCAGGTTGGTAGTGAGGGGCACCGGCAGGGCTGGGGGGGGGCACAGGGGACTGCGGATCAGGAGTGAGGCACACAGGCGGGTGACTATGCGTTGGGTGTACAGGGGACTAGAAGTGGCAGGGGGCTGCGGGTTGGGAGAGTGGGGTACCAACAAGGGGTGGGGGGCAGAGTACTGTGGTTTGGGAGTGAGGGGCACTGGCAGGGCTGGGGTCAGTGGGTCTGGAATGAGGGGCAGCAGCAGGGCTGGGGGGTATGGCTTATCAGTGAGAGGCAACAGAATGGGCAGGGGCAGCCCCCCCACCATCG
>NW_017729017.1:9390425-9397752 GCF_001723915.1 Gavialis gangeticus | reverse complement strand
CCTCTTTTTTGGACCTGGAAATATAGCAATCCTAAGTATTACAATAAATCTCCCTGGGGTTCAGCTAGTAGGCTAAATCAGGAAACACCTGCAACAGCTCAGTAAGGCATAGGACCAAAATAGGGCCTGGCTTCCAGCCATATAAACCCAGGGCCTGAGCCAGAGCGGTCAGTCTGGTTCTGGGAGTTGTGGGAAGAGCACCAGGGCAGCTGTAGAGGAGCTCCTGGCCAATACTTGGATTACCCTGGGAGTAATGCAAGTAGAAGTTTTCTGACTTGCAGGGGAAGAGGACTCCAGAGTAGCAAGGAGCTGAGGGATACACCATAAAAGCTGGGGTTTGTGCTTAGATCCCAGTTGGGGAAGTGTGTTATAGCCAGAGGGCTTATTTTGGGTTAGAGACTTACATTGGTGGTTTGGGTAGGACTAGAAAGGGGTGGCCTAAGGGATATGTTCTGCCTTGAGCTCTGCCAGGGGTCAGGTTCAAAGTCCAGGGAGCCCAGCTTTTTTTGAGAAGGGAAGAGAAAACCCAGAGAAGGCCAGTGGTTGAGGGCCAGAAGGCCTGGAGCCCAGGTGGACACAGAGAGGTTCCGTAGGGCAAGATAAGAAGGTGAAGCCCAGAAGCCTGGTCCAGAATAGTGGGCAGAAAAGTAGAGGAGCAGAAGCCAGGAAGGCCAGAGCCCCAACAAGGGATTAAAGGCCTGAGATGCCCTTGTGGCTTGGGGACAAGTGCTCCACCTGAGTGATGATACATGGACATAGATATAGGAGACACTTGGAAGCCATGATTAGCCCATAAGGCAATGGGTGCCTTGGGACACGTGGGCCAAGACAGCTTACCTAACTGGAAAGACTGGTGAGACCCATGGAGTTGGAGAGAGAAAAGGGATCTGCTTGCAGAGATAAACCAAGGCTTGCTCTAAGACCTTTGGACAGCCTCCTCTTTCAAACTTCTAATAGGAACAAGATGTGGCAGGCAAAAAATAAGGGGATGGTATTTTAAAAGATTGAGCTGGGTGGGAGCTATATGGCCACCAAGGGGAATCATGGCTGCCCCTGGGGACCAGTTCTGTTACATGTATATTTAAAATATAGGACTATACTAGCCAGCTGCCCATCAAGAATAACAGGCGGTGGAGTGGGCGGGGACAGAGGCCTGCATCCAGTCCCCCCTCCCCACCCCACCTTCGGGGCTCGTCTGCTCCCCCTTTCCTCCCTTCTGCTGTAGGGCTGCGCCCACCTCCTCACCCTCCCCGCCACTATTGCGGGGCTGTGCCGTGCCAGGCCCGGCACCCCACCCCCTGCTGCCATATTGGGGCTGGGCCTGGTGCCCCCCGCACCCACCCTACCACCATTATGGGGCTGGGCTGGGCCCCATGCACCCCCCCACCCTGCCCGCTGCCATTTTGGGGCCAGCCCCCCCCACCACTGCCATTGCGGGGCCAGGCCTGGTGCGACCACTCCCCACCCTGCCTGCCCACCCCCACCCTCCCTACTGTCATTTTGGGGCTGGGCCTATTTCCACCCCCCTCTGCTCAGCCCATACCTGCATGCTCCCCTCCCCATGAATGACAGGGGGGCATGGATGGAGCACTGCCACCCAGCACCCCGTGCTGCCGCTGCATCCAGGGAGCACTGGTCTCTTCCCTGCTTTGGCCACTCCATCACCGCTGCTTCCTGGGAGCAGGGCAGGTGGGGGGGCAAGGCCAGCTGTGCTAGCTTTGCCCGCCTGCTCCTTCCCCTCTGTCCCCGCTGTCATGGCAGCATCAGGGCTTGCTCTTTCTCCACGCTGCGGCAGGCCTGGGCTCATTCCCACCCACCCTTGCGCCACCACCTTGGGTTCAACACTGTTCCCCATACCACTTGTGCTGCCGCCACTTCTGGCTCCTCCACAGATCCACCCCTCATCACCTCCTGTCTCTGTTGTCAAGGTGGTAGTCTGCCATGGCGCCACCAACACCTGCAGTCCGAATGCTCTTGGAGCACTCTGGTTGGCTGCCAAGACAGCCAGTCAGAGTGAGAATAAAGTGTTATGGACAGACAGACTACAGCTTTTATATTAGAATGCTGACCTGGATTAATGCACATGGTTCTTCTGAAGCCTCAGGCTTCATCAGCTTGCATGCATTGAGACTTGGATGGGCTGTCTCTTTCCCTGGGATACTAATCTTGAAATATTTAAACATGAAATATTATAATACACTATTCTTGCCACTTGTGCAATATCATACCTTTGTCTATACTGTTAGCAGCAGGAATTAAAATGTATGAAATCATGATCTTAATCCTTAAACATTAATGGTCGAGCTGAAAGACTTTAGTAACCAAACCTAAGATAACCTCGTTAACCTCTTTGTTGCGGAACTGCCACCAGAGGGAGACAGAGCACCACCCTGAGCAAATGTCCCTTACATTTGTTTGCTTGTTTCCTTTTAACTGAGTTTGGAGAATAGAATCAAACTTGCCAATTTTATAGTCTAGCTCTCATGCATGAGCACAATTAGGGCAGGTCAGTTTTTCTGGCCTAAAAAGGTATCCATAAGAGAATTTAGTTTCCTCAGATTTTGCCAAGAAAATGCTGGTTTCTGAAAAGTGTTCTTATTTTCCAGATGGAAAAATCAAAAGGAAAAAAGCCCATTTAAAATCATTTGTGGAAATAAAACACACTTTTCCTCTCTTTTTACTTGGTGTATTATGGCTTTTGGAAACACAAAAAAAAAAGGGGGAAAAATCTGAGCATTTTGGAGTTTTCAAGGCTTTTTTTTTTTTCTTTAAAAATGATTTGTGTTGATTTTCTTTTTTCCTAAAGGTAAAAGGTTTGCAAATAATAACATGGTAAACTTAAGAACGTTTTTGTTTGCCAACCAAGCTTAGCAACAGTTAAGACACATCCACTGCCAGGGAAGGCATCAATACAAACAGAATTGGGTCACTGAACTGAAAAGATGAGAACGATATTTAGTTCACATCCCACGTAGATTTTTATATACTTGCTTAAGCAGTAGGGCACACAAAACCTGATATATATAAATAAATATATATAAATATGTGTGTGTGTGTGTGTGTGTGTGTGTGTGTGTGTGTGTGCACGCACGCGCAAATGACTAAAACTGGTGCATTTGTTATTTGTGCGTATAAATCAGGATCAAGCAAAACTGAAACGTGTTTGGAAATGGGACCATTACGTTCTCAGAAAAAGATTTAAAAAAAACCTCACAGCATGGATCCAAAACACTCATCCATGTCCCTCTGTTGGTTTTAAAGAATTTTAAAATTACTAGGCAGAAAATATAAGACAATGATAGGATCTCAGCAGAGAGGTAAGCACCTTCTAATTTCCATTCAAGTGACATCATAGATGAGCCTCTGTCTTTCCATATCTGGGCTCAGTTGAAGTACACATATTAACACACACTTTCTGCAACAACCAATCCATTTGTAGTTAAAAATGGCACCACTGCTGATCAAGGTTTATGCACAGTATTGATTACAAGCACAGAAAACATCAAAAACATGATCAGTGCTGTTTAATCCAGCAGTACCTGATGGTACTTGGCAGCATCCTAGAATGTTTTTTGTGAAAGCAAGGTCCATAAGAGCATTCTTACTAAGAAAACTTTTCCCTTGAATCTGTCTTAAAGCACCTGATACTATACCAAGTACACTTTTGTTTCACTTTTATTAGAAAACTACTTCTGTGTGGCAATCTTTTTGCCAGCCTTTTGAGTGGTTGCTTATGACAAGCTTCAGTGTTCAAGATGTACAAATAACTGTGGCATATTGTGCTGAGAAAACCCAAAGTTCTCTTTACTGGAATTTTAAAAAACATTATTGTTGCTGTAGATTTGCCACCATGCAACTTTAGAGCAATTTCTTAGCATTTTGACATTGCTTGCTTCATTGTTATTCTCTCTGTACCTATAAAAGAAAATAAAAAAAAAATATTAAAAACAAAAAGAAAGGGAAAGAGGAAAAAAACCACCACCATATCTCTGTCCTCCAGCATACAAATCAAAGTAAAAAGACAGAAAACAGGAATTGGTAAGGGAAGAATGAAAACAATTCAAGGGGCTGGGACTGCATCAGTTAAGGTTCCAGGACAAACCACAGCACTCAGGTGGAATGAAAAGTCTTTTATTTAACTGTCAGGTGGGGCAACACCAGCAGCCTGCTTACTCAGCACTAGCAGCTTAGCAGCTGGTGATCAAGCAAGTAATAGCCACACATTTGGTCTGCTTCCCCTTGGAGAGGTGATGGCAGGCAGCAATCTTGTTGTAAGCAAGTTCTTGGTTTTAGGCATCTCTACCTCAGCAAATGTGCTGTCTGATTTTTCCCAATGAGCCATGTTCTTCCCTTTCAGCTGTTCCCTTCAAACTTGATTTTTATTGTAGGGATATCCGGGAGGGATTGAGCTCAAAACTACTTTTCACTCCCTTCCTAGCAATGTGAGGTTTGTGTCCCCACTGCAGGGTTCAACATAGATTGTTAAATATTTAAAGTTTGGCCAGGATTTTTTAAATTTTCTAACCCAGCTGCTGAAGGCAAGAAATTACCTGGAGGAAAATGACAGGATCAAAGAAGTCTTGGGAGACAGAAACAAGCACAGTTGAGCAGGTATGTGAAAGGCAGAAGATAGTGAGGAGAATTGGCAATCATATATGCTTGGTTACTGTTAGCCTCTAGAACACCATATCACACAAAGGATAGAGTCCTCTTCTCTCCTGTTCTGCCTTCATGCTCTTTTGAGCTATACTGTACTTCCACTAAGAACTCAGAAGCTATATGCCATAGTCTTCCTCAGCAGATATTTTTAGTTTCTTAGGATCAAATCCTGGAACCAAAGTGTGGCATGTGGTACTGTCCTGTTAGGCATCTTCCTGGTGGGTCAGAGGCAAAGGATCCTTTGGAAAGTTATGGCAGTATAATTACTTCATATGTATAATTACTTTATACCTCACCCTGTAGCCTCAAAGCTAGCGCACCCTCCCTCTGCGGGGAAGAATGGCTGGTGGATATTGTTTCAGATTTATCTTTCTCATAATGGCTGCATCCAGGCGAGCACTGATGTTTGCTTACCTGGGGACAAGTAGCAGTGGCACACCTTTTGCCCATAGTGTGCACACTCTGCCACGCAGCAAGCTACCCCGGGTGGGGTCGGGGAGACTGGGGCCAGCAACTGTGCTGGCCCCAGCAGCCTTACCTGGGGTTCTGGGGGCATCAGGGATCTGTAGCCATGGTGCTCCTGCAGCTGGGAGCCTTGCCAGCTCTGGTTTTTGGTGACAAGTGCTGCCATCACTTTTTTTGTTGGACCCCGGGATGTCCCAGGGTAAAAAAAACCCACCCACACTGCAAGATAGCAGTGTGGAAAATGTCTCCATGTGCGGTGCGTGGTGCTGCAGATGGGTCTGTGGCGCTACATACCACACATCCATGCTCGTCTGGATGTGCCCGTTCCTCCTTTACTCCTTTCCCCCTGAGCAAGGATACACGTGCAGAGTGCAGCTCTACTGATTCTGATTCTTGCCACTGACTCACTTTGTGACGCGTAGCAAATTGCTTGGCATTTTGTTGTATCCCTTTGCTTAGCATCATGTTGTATCATATTTTCTATCCTGAAGGGAAAATCTAAAATTAAAAATTAAAAAAAACCCTTTCCTGGCTCTGTTGTGTCCTGGGAAAAGGATGTTTCTTTTTTGTGATTTAAGAGACTTCACTTCAAAGCATCCCAGCAGTATCTCTCAGTAGGCTACCTCTCTGCAAGGTTATTAATAAGAAATAATTGTTCTAGGTGTTGAAAATTAAATACATTCTCTCTTCTGCAGCAAAGTCCTTCTCTAAATAATCAATTCATCCTTTTTTGTTGTTAATAAGGAATAACAAATGCTTTTATAGTACTTTTCATCCCTAGATCTCAAAGCTCTTTTTAAAAAGGATACAAAAATATTGTTACTCTCTTTGATAAAATATGGGGTTTGGGGTTATACTTTTTGTAAGAAGTGGCTGCTTTCTGCATAATTTATTTTTAGTCAAAAAATTAAATGCCCAAACCATCTCAAGGACTAGTAAAAAAGCCAGGTTATTCTTATTCTGAAAAGTGGTGCACAGCTTTGTGAGGATTGTTAGTGCCTCATAATACTCCTCTGTGAATCAAGAGACTATACTTATGTGATCCCCATGGCCCACTTTTCTCCCCTCTTATAAGAGGGAGGCCAAGGAACAAAGTGGGAAAAGCCTAACAAGTGAAGCCAGCTTATGGAAGAGAACAGGAGCCTGAGAAATAGTGGCAATTTTAAAATGGAAATACTTCATTTAAAAAGTCAACTGCATGTGTGTGTGCACGTGCGTGTGCACGTGCAAGCATGTGTGCACTTATAGGGAAATATTCCTTTTTTTACTAGCTCTGTTTTATGAGCTCCACCTTGCAGATGGAGAAACCGAGGCTTAAAGAGGCATATGACTTGTCCAAGAGGCAGAATTGGAAATATTACCAATGTTTGTTGCTTCACAGCCTAATGTTTCTTCCATTGCATCACTGCCTCCATTTGAAAGCCAGCTGGATCTTATAGCACTGTACTTGACACAAAAATAAGGGCTACTATTGGATGATCCTACTGTGCAAACATTTTGAATGTGCCTAATTACTTGATCTAGCTCTAGTAACAGAAAGTAATATAGCTGGTAACACATCTTTATTACTCGGAAGCAATCTGGTAGGTTCTAAATGCTTGTAGGATTGTGACCTTTGTTCAGTTCATATCACACCAAACTAATGTTGGTGTCAGGGGTGTTTGGAGACCTGCAGATAACAGAGGATCTGGATGAAACTTTGTTGAACACACCTCCTTGTTTGGTTCCACAAAAGGAGAGTAAGTGACTTGCTCAGGTCACAGAAGATGGCAATGGTAGGGCAGGAAACTGAGCTTGGGTCTCCCAGGTTTTAGGCTAAATACCTTTACCACCGAGCAAACAGCATTGCCTACTGAGCCCATAGAAGCCCAACACAAGTAAGATGTAACTAGTATTCTGCATTCTCAGTTTTTATTACAAAAATCCAGGAATTTTTTGAGGTTTATCTTTGAAATAAAACAGATGAAATCAGTATAAAAGGGGAAAAATCAGTGTAAATCAGCGGTGATGGAGGGAGGAAGACTGGGACTAGGGAAGGGATGGTTGGAGGAGGGCAGAGGGCACCGGGGAGGAGGGGGCCCTTCTTTTGCCCTTGCTTTTCTAAGAGTCTGGGGGGAAGGAAACGTGGTCCAGCGGAGGAGGGGGCATTTCCCTTGGTCTCTGGATCCTTGCACCTCCTTGGTGAGCTCTGATCCAAAGCCCA
>NW_017729017.1:9384931-9385425 GCF_001723915.1 Gavialis gangeticus | reverse complement strand
GAGCTGTCAGCAGGTGCAGGGCGCAGCTGTTACTGCTATGCACCCCCGGGGAGGGCTGTGGGCTGGTGCCCTTGGATCAGTGGCAGGAAGCATATAGCGCCACCCCCTGCTTTTCGTCCCTGGCTGCATTTGTGCCCCTCCCCCCTGCTGCAGCAGCCTGCTGCTGCAGCCCTGGCATTTGGGGGGATAGGGGAGTGGCATGTGGCCGGATGGGGGGGGGGGGGCCCAACCTCAGCACCTCCTGCCCCACCTGGGGTCAGAGCCGGGAGCCCTGCACCCCCAGGCAGCGGCTCCAGCCCCATGGGCCCATGCAGAGCAGCTGGGTGCAGTGCCCACCACACAGACTGGGTCCAGGCTCTCCTGCCCCCCCAGCGGGGCTCGCAGCTCCTAGTGCCTGGGGCAAGACAAAGCTGGAACCTCTGGGTTGCAGCTTGGACATGCCTGCCTGGGGAGTGATTTCCACAGCCTGGTCTACCCCACCCCGCCCAGGGTCA
>NW_017729017.1:9374671-9379931 GCF_001723915.1 Gavialis gangeticus | reverse complement strand
CCCTCCCACTCCCACTCCCATCCAGTCAGTAACCTGTGCCTCGGGTAATGGGCACAGCAACACTTCTAGCTTACTGGCACCACCCATTTTTCAGTTCAAATCCCTGTTAATGAGGACAAGTGGGGGATGGGCCATTCCACACTTGTGCTGGCTAACAGGGATTTGAACTGAAAAACG
The DNA here is from genome assembly GCF_001723915.1 of Gavialis gangeticus. Lineage (NCBI taxonomy): Eukaryota > Metazoa > Chordata > Crocodylia > Gavialidae > Gavialis > Gavialis gangeticus. The sequence goes on along the minus strand of NW_017729017.1, from coordinate 9,379,754 downwards.
GGTGTAAATCAGTAAAACCTGAATGACTTTAAAAAAAAATCAGGGAATTTTATCAGTGAAAACTGGTGAAAAACAGAATGCAGAACCACTAGGTACAACTCACAGGGAGTACCCAAAAAAGGAGTTAACTCTGTTATTTATTCACAAGAGTGAGCCAAAGAGTAGAGTAAACACTGACATTAGAGCAAGTTGCTGCAGTGCACAAGAGCCCTACACTCACATCTTCACTCCAAGGTGAGGTTTTCTGTATGTAGAGCTGACTTTTTATGTTTATCTTTTCTTAATATGTTAAAACAAAGTAATAGTTCAAGGCTGATCCTACAGCTACTCTGCACACAAGAAACCCCTGTTCGTATTAACAGCTCTGGTGGCTTCAGTGGGGTTACCTATATGAATCGGAGTGCCTGGATGCATGATGATTTAAGGAATCAACGTGCAGCTTGCGTATGCTGGCTGATGGCATGAAACAGCTTTATTTAGAGTTCCTACAAGAGTGCCTGGGCTGAAGGTTTCTAGAATGTACTTCCTAGATGAGATGCAAAGGAGGTGTTGCATTTAATGATCGTGTTATAACTAGGCAAGATGTTAAGAAGCTCTCCTAAAGCGCATGAAAAACAGTGCTCTCCTACCTCTTTGGAGGGAGGGGTGAGGTGCAAAATTACTGAACACAGAACAAATAATGATGGTAATGATAGAGGCTTTGGAGAAGTAAATTTGCAAAGCAACCCTGCCTTACCTAAGGATGCTTGACCCTGGCACACAAAGTGATCTAGAATTGTCAGAGAATTGAGGCATGAAGATCCGGACAGGGTTTCTTATTTTTTTTTGTCACTAGTGGTATAATTCTCATACCAGTGAGCAGTGTTTTTAGGAAGCCTGTGTCAAAATCTGTTCACATTTATCATATGCTTTTGAAGTGTTAAAACCTGAACTAGAAAGCTTATACCTTCCATGGGGAGATCTGGGGAGAAAATATGGTCAAGCTTCAGTAGAGCCTGAGAGATCAGTAATAGCCCAAGGGCTCAGACAGTTGAAGCACAGGATCCAGTCCTCAGGCTGGTCAGATGCACACCTGGAATGTATGGAAAGGCCTCAGCCTAGAGGGGGTGTGCCTAGACCTCGGTCCTACTTGAGACTTAAGCTCACAAGCCCAGTGGATCAGGATCCAACACACAAGTCTGGTGAGTATCCAAAGCAGAGCTCAGGCCTGTGATGCTATGAATTATATTGTATGATACCACAGCAAATTATAAGCCAAAGAGTTGGGGTGAAATGAAACCTTAGCCCTGCTGGAGTTAACAGTAACGCTGGGATCGATTTCCTTAGCCTGGAACTTCAGCCATAGTCACCGCCTGCCCAGAGGGTTTTCTCCCTCCCATATCACCACTCCTCACCCAGAGACTCTCACCTCATGGTCCAAGCCTACTTCCTTTTCCCTCCCCCATATAATAAGGCTCTTACTGAAGTAAAAGGGAGTCTACTCAGGCAAAGGCTTCATTCAGGATTGCTGCTCGGGCTTCCCCGCGCATCGTGCCACCCCGCAGCACTAGCTGCAGCCCGAGGAAGGTGCCAGGCGCTCCGGCCTGAGGTTCCGCGGAAGAGATACGCCCCGGCTAAAGGGGCAGGCGGGCCCACAGGCTCGGCTCGGCTCCGCCTGAAGCCCGCAAGCGAATGCCAGCCACGGCCTGCAATGCCTTTCTCGGAGCTCCAGCCCCTGCACGTCGCCTCGCCGCGATCTACCCGGAGCGCCCGCAGCCCCGCCCCCGCCAATCCGCGCCTCCAGGAGCTGGGCCCTCCCATCGCGCCCTTTGGGGTGAGGATGAGAACTGCTTTCCGCGGCCGCAGACCCGAGCTCGGCACTGCTGGCGTCCACTAGCAGGATCTGCCCATGTCACGCGGTCCTAGAGCCGCTGCCGGGGTGCCTCGCTGCTGCCGAGCGGGTGAGGCGGGCGCGGGCCGTGGGGCTTGGCGCGGTGACCGCTTCCCCCCCCAGCAGCCGCAGTGGTACAGTCCGCTGGAAAGACTCGGGGCTGCCAGAATCTCCGCGCCCGCACTGGGTTGGCGGCTCCCCCGAGCAGAGGAAGGCGCGGCGGGGGCAGTGGCAGTGGCAGTGGCTAGGGCTGCTGCTACCACCACCACCCCTGTATGGTGGCTCTTGCTCTTTCCTCCTCCCCTTTCTCAATCAATTCTTCTTTGAAATTTTTACCTCTGACCTTTTCTTGCTTGGTGAGTATTTTTTCCCCTTTTTTCTTCTTCTTCAGCTACTTCCCCCCCATTCTTTCCTCTTCTTAGATGCAATTATTAAGTTTAAAAGTATTTCCAATAAAAGGCTTTTGTATCTTCTTCTTTTTTTTAATAAGACCTTTTTAGTCGTCTTATTTCTACCACCAGCCATAGAGGTTTGGCAACTAAACTTGTGTTCTGCTGCAGAATCCCTCCCAGATTTTATCTTCCTGTGATTCTTCTCTTAGATTCTTTACCTAAGGTGTTTTTAAACATTGATTTGTATTTTGAAAGTGGCTTGGCTCTAAGTTCCCTGCTCTGATTTCAAGAGCATTTGTCCCCCTTTTGTTGCAGGTGCAAATGTTTGACTGATGTAGAAGTTAAAAAAAAGAAAAAAAGAAGAGATACCACATACATTTTTCCCCTGTATAGTCTTACCCTCTGTCCCCCTTGGTTATTACAGTCACGGGTTCTTGTGCCTTGCAATTATTCATATTTTCTTGAAGATTTATATTAAAAAAGATACGTGGATGTGCTGTTGGAAATGAGTCTTTTTGTTTTGTTGTTGGTTTTTTGTCTCTTATTTTGTTGTAGTTTTTTTTCCCCTTAAATCCTATCATTTACAACTGATTTTTTTTTTTTTTCTTGAAAGTTTTGGCCTGACTTGGTGTCTTCCACCTGTATAGTAATGCAAGGAGAATGGGAAAGGAGAAAAGAGGACACAAGTGTCAACAGCTGTAGGATGAGAAACTTTTGTGGTTTTTAAAACAAGCTGGTAAAATCCTGACCCCACTGAAGGCAATAGCATAACCCCCGTTGACTTCACTGAGAGTAGGATTTTTAACTCCTGGGTGTGGAATAAAACCTTTTCTGTTTTAGCCTCCCCTAAAGGAAAAAATTAACAAGTTCTGATTGGACAACATACTGTTCCCTGTGTCTCAGCACTGTATTGATGGAACTATATCAACCCAGGTGTGTTTGTGTATTGTTTTTGTGGAGAAATGATTGTATGTTGGCTGGGTATTTGCTGTGTTCAAAAAAAGCTTTTATTGATCATTGTAATCCAGAGCTCTGCTTAGAAAAAGAGTGACTTTGTAGAAAAAATGACAGCTTACCTTACTGCTTTGGAAAATTTAAGCCTTGGTATCTTGGGTGAAGGTTGCAGTTGTGGCTATTGGAACATATTTAAGGTGCTTTGTACTGACCAAATAGATTGTGAATGCACTAATCAAACTCTGTGCTAGCTTGAACAGCACCGGAACAAAAGTGCTTTCTTCGCAGCAAATGGGGCCTCAAAAGACATTACCCTTACCTGTGGTTGTTATGCGTTTTGGTTTGTTTGTTTGTTTGTTTGTTTTTGTTTTTTTGGAAAGAGGTAGTTCTAATGGACAGGAGTTAGTTGAGAGTAAGTAGTACATGCAGACTGAGAATTTGAATGGCCGTTTTGAGACCAGAAACAGAAATCTACTCTTCAGACCAATTGATGGTCTAAAGGCTTGGATATCTGTCTTCAACAGTAAGATTCTTCCCCACCCCCCAGTTTGGCTATCAGCATGTATTTGAAAGGTATTCTGAACTCTAACATATTCCACAACCAAAGAAAAAACCTAAGAAATGGCTCTTTTTACAAACTATCTGCGAGAGCGTGTGTCTCAGTATGCCTTGGTCTTCTCTGAATACATTCAAATATTTTGCTTCCCAGCAGTGGGGGAAAATGATAGAATTCCTTGGAAGGTTATACTGAGCTTCAAATTCTCAACAGACAGCCCTTTTTTCAGTGGCTCTTCAGTTTGAACTTTGCTAGAAATTACAGCAAGGGGTTTTAAGCTTGTATTTGGCAGCTCCCAAGGCATGAAGCATTTTCTTTGATATCAAAGAAGTCAGAGACTAGCCCCTTGTGCATAGGTGCCACACATGCTGAACAATAGCTTCCATCAGTGGCTCTCCAAGTGCAGCATTTAGAAAGAAGCTGATTTGGGACACCAGTTGTATTATCAGGAATAATCTGAATAGGAGAGAATGTACAAGAACTTAGACCCTGACTTGAAACTAGACTTCATGCTCTGTTTCCATTTATCTACGCTTGCCCTAGATAATTTTTTTACTTATTCATTTGATTTTTTTCAAACGCTGCCTGGAATCAATGATAGTGTTAGAGTGATGTTGTAGTCATGATGTTCCAAGAACTGAGAGGCAAGGATTCAAGGACAAACTAGATTTTTGCCCCCCACCCGCTGCTTAAGTTATCTGTGTTGTCAAAGGCCCCTTTCTAATGTGTGGGGGATGCTGACTTTCTCAGAGTGCTTCAGCAGTTGTTTTCAACCTAGAAGAGGAAAGAAGGCTGGTGTGTCAACTGGGCTTTGTAGAAACTCCCAGAGAAGAGGAACATAAAAAGCCAAGTCATGGCAAACATTGTGGTGGAAAGTTTCATGTCCGTATACCAAAGACAGTACATGGAAGAAAAGCTTCTAAGCCAGTAGTTTTTGACCTTCTTTCATTTGCGGACTCCTAAAAAAAAAAAAAAAAAAAAAATTGAATGGAGGTGCAGACCCCCTTGAATTGTAAGTGTAGGTCTTCACATACTTTTGATGGATCATGGCCATCTTTTGCTTAGACTGCAGACCCCTGGGTATCTGCAGACTATAGGTTGAAAACTACTGTTCCAAGCAAGTATCTGCATCTGCTGATGATTTTTAAGGAGGAGGGTTTCTTCTTCTCCTTCTCCAGAATTATGGGTGAGTGGCAGCCAGGAAGTTAAGACCTGTGTGAGTAAAATCTAAATCCTGGTGCACCAAACTAATATATGGGGGGGGGGAAAGACTTCCCATCTTTTTTTATGGCATGCTTACCTTCACCAGTG
>NW_017729017.1:9364973-9369671 GCF_001723915.1 Gavialis gangeticus | reverse complement strand
GGAAGACTTCCCATCTTTTTTTATGGCATGCTTACCTTCACCAGTGACTTGTTGCAACGTTATTGTTTGTATTCCTGGACGCTTTTTATAACCTTGTTTCTAGTGGTGGAGTTAGATTTAGCTGGATGTGCCTTCCTTCATGAAGTGTGCATGTACTATGGCACTCATGAAACATTGTCCATAGGTTAGCGCTGATCATTAAGATAATGTTGCAGGTGGATTTCAAGAGAATGACAAAGCAAAGAGGATTGTATCTCTTTAAGAACTACTTCCTTTAGGAAAAAAGTAAGCAGTTAATTTTGCAAAAATGTGTTATAACTGAGTTTTAAGGAGTGGCCTAAAGCTCCTGATGGTGATCAGTTTACTGTTTAATTGGTAAATGTGTTGTGACTTGGTCCTTCAAAACAAATAAATTTAGAACCAAGAGAGATTTTGACTGGGGCTCTTCACCAAAGTAGTGCATAAAATCAGCAGAACTTCCTTTTGATTTGTTCGGTATTGATTATTTGTATCTAGAACTTTCAGGCCTAGAAGGAAATCTACATTTATTCAAGGGAAGTGTTGCCTGTGGATATAAAATCTTAGGAGCTCCCTGATGCACTAAAAGGTACCGTAGAATTTTTCAAAATGTTATGTATGTATGTTGGAGATGGCTGAGGCTCACTTGAAAATAAGTAGGTCTCTTCCTGTTTCCCCTGTAAAGTCATTTCCTTGTGTGGTACAGGATTCCATTCTGTTTGGAGAAAAGGACCATATTTCAGAAATAAAACGGCAAGAGCGATTATGTTCAGATTTCAGTTCCTGTGCAAGTTAGTCTTCAGACATCATTTGATCTGAAACCAGGAAAAGATTAATGATGGAAAGGCTAAATATACCAAAAAAAAAAAAAAAAAAAAAAATCTAAAATAATGAGCTGAATTGAACTAACGTAAAGATACAGTATCAAACAGTTTGTAGATTCATAAAGCCTACTAGAGAAAAAGGAAAAATGTTTCTGGCCAACAACAAACTATTTTTGTACAACTATAAAGCTTTTAATGAGGTTGCTAAAATATAATTCAAAATCTACACTTTTCATACCTATATTCAATGTGGAAGGCTAATCTGTAAAAAATTCATGCTGATCTGGATAATCTGAATCAAGGTGAATAGTAAAGAGGGGCTCTTAGGAGGATCTGAAACCCAACAGACATTTTCTTAAACCTGAGTTATGTCAGGTTTTTTTTAAGATGCCTGAAGCTATTGCATTTTAAGAAGACAGAGCTTTTGTTTTTGAAGCGGCCTAGAAAAAAAATGTGACGGATGAATCCAAAGCAAAGGTTTTTGGAAGTTGTCATTTGTGATTAAGCTGATGTATGCAAGAATATATCAGTGTTTCTTGCATGGTGTGAACTGTCTCTTTCTACCAATACCAGTTTATTTAATTTTAATGTTTTTACTGATGTTAATTCAGGTGAGTAATAGTATCTAGTGCCTCTGACTCAGAATTGTGTACTTTAATTAGAAGGTCAGATTTCGACAAGCTGTGTCTCTGATGTAAACTTAATCCTGTCTTTTGTAAAGTATGTATAATTAAGGTGATGCGAGTGCAGAGAGTGATTTTAAGAACAGCCTTCTGGTATTCAATAGCATTAGGGCGTGAATGTAACACACTGTTAAAGATAAGGCACTAGTATTTTTAAGCAGAGGACTATTAATGACATACATTGGGATGGAAGTAGAGCTAACTGTACTATATGTATTTTATGTCCTCTCCAATTCCAGTGGAAGCAATTGCACATTAATTGCAAAAAGATTTTTTTTTTTCCATGTAACTTCTGCTGTGTCCTGTTGCTAGTCCGTGGACAGAAGGCAAAGGTCATTGAAGGGAATAGGACTTTTTGTACTGGCTTTGGGTCAGACTATGGCGGTTAGTAACAGACTAGGTGTACTAAAAGTAAACATCATAAGCATGACTGACAGTACAGTCTGAACTTCTTGGGCTTTCATAATGATGGATGCAAGAAGGTAGCTGTAGCTAATAAAGTACCAGCAGAATTGGAGATAATTATGTCTACTTTAATAATGAGATGATAGAAGAAAGAACTCGTTCTCAACTAAAAGCCCCAAAAACTTTTTGGTTAGAATAGCAATCTTGAGAAAAAGTGATAGCATTAAAAGACTGTAAGTAGTCCTTCAGTGACACCTCATTAGCAAATTAATGAAAGAGGTTCTGATACTGCAGAGGTAGGGTTCTGAAACAAGCCCTCCTGTGAGAGAGCTGCTCTTACCTTCTTGTGCATAGTTTTTCATTCTAAATCCCAACTAAATTTAGAAAGGTGGCTAATTAGAGTGGCTTAGCGTGCTTGCAAGAAGTTAAAGAAGTACTGATTGGATGAATGGTCTGTAAAGTGGATTGGAAATTGGCTGGAACTTTGAGCTCGGAAGGTAGTAGTTAATGGATCAATGTCTCATTGGCAGCCAGTATCAAGTGGTGGAGTGCCTCAAGGGTTGGTCGTGGGGCTGGTTTTGTTCAATATATTCATTAACAACCTGGAAGATGAGATGGAGTACCTCTTCAGCAAATTTTCAGATTACACCAATCTGGAGGGAGTAGTAGATATGCTGCAGGGTAGGGCTAGATTTCAGTGTGACCTAGACAATTGGAGGATTGGACCAAAAGAAATCTTACATGAGGCTCAAAAAAGAACAAATGCAAAGTCCTACACTTAGGATGGAACAGTCCCAGCCACCAGTGCAGGCTGGAGGCTGACTGGTTAAGCAACAGCTCTTTAGAAAAGGACGTGGGGGTTATACTAGCAATAAGCCACCAGTGTGCCCTTGTTGTGAACAAGGCTAATGGCATACTGGGCTGCATTAGTAGGAGTGCTGCCAGTAGGTCAAGGGAAATGATTCTTCTCCTCTACTCAGCACCAGTGAGGCTACATCTGGAGTACTGGTCACTTGTACACATGCCTGACACCTGCGCAATTAATAAAGTTTGCTGGAGCATGCTAATTAGCATGTTCCAGCAGCCTTGGCATCACATGTATTCAATGTCCCCATGCTTTTAACTAAAGCTTGTTGAACAAGCTTTAGTTAAAGCAACCCCACCATCATTTTGCAGTGTGGGATGCTGGATACGTGACATGCTATTGGCACTTGTAATTACAGAGGCTCCCAAGAACCTTTCTAATTTGAAACGTCCCCCTTTTCCCCTGCCCCCCCTCCCCACCTGGGAGCATGTGTAAAGACACTCTTGTACTGTCTAGTTTTGGGCCCCCCACTACAGAAAGGATGTGGACAAGTTGGAGAGAGTCCAGGGAAACAAAATGGTTAGGGGACTGGGGCGCACAACTTCTGAGGGGAAGCTGAGGGAGCTGGGTTTATTTAATCTAGTGAAAAGACCAAGGAGGGGAGGGATTTAATAGCAGTCTTTAAGTACCTGAAGCATGATTCCAAAGAGGATGGAGCTAGACTGTTTTCAGTGGTAGCAGATAACAGAACAAGGAGCCAGTGGTCTCAAGTTGCAACAAGGGAAGTGTATGTTAGATATTAGGAAAATCTCTCTTATGAGAAGGGTAGTAAAGCAATGATGCAGGTTACCCTGAGGTGGTAGAAATTCCATTCTTGAAGGTTTTTAAGACCTGGGTAGACAAAGCTTTGACTGGGATGATCTAATTGGGGATGGTCCTGCTTTGAGCAGGGGGTTGGACTAGATGACCTCCTGAGGGTCCTCCCATGCCTAATTTTCTATAATTTGTTAGGGCAGTATGAGTCACTTTAGGTTGAATCTGGTCTGCTTATGTAACTATATTGTTTGGCACAAACTCTAAACAAAAATCTGTGTTGTTCATACTGGACCAGTTTAATCTTTCAGTCTGGAATCTTTTTGGAAGAGGGACCTTTCTTTCCCTACCTTTCTGCAGAGGGACCTAACGAGTGACTACTGCTATTCTCACTGAAAAGGAATTGCCTTTCCCTTCCTCCAAAAGACCAAGCTCACATCAAAAACATTCTTAAATCGCTCTTTGTAAGATTCAGAAACCAAATCATAGTCTAAAAAAGGCCTTATTTATTCCTAAACATACCAGGCTTAGTCTTATCTTCTCAGCTTATTAATGGGATTTTTGCTGCTGGAAAAAAGACTGCATCTTTAGTTCTGCTTTGAGCTTGATGTAGCTGAGACCTGTAGAACTGAACTAAGTGCTCCAAAACCACCTGTGTTTCCCCCCCCCAATGCTGCAAACTGTTTTTTCCAATGAACATCACTTTCTCCACTAGCTGGAGAGTTTACCAGAGACCTTGTACAAAGTCCTGTCTTTGCCCCAAAGAATCTTTTCAAAATAAAATTAATGCCACTTTGTTTTAGGAAACAAGAATAAGTTAAATGGCATTTCTGGACTGTGTAACTAGTCTCATTGAAATCTGCAGCATCAGCTGAACAGTATATGTTGGAATCCAAATCAGATTGGATGACCCTTTAACCTCTCCAAATTTAATCGGAACACTGAATCAATTTGGGGAGGTTCAGACATAGACGGGTTTTAAATGTTTTTTTCTACATACATCTAGGTAACAGGCGGCTTGCGAGTGCTGCAATGCTGGGGCACACTCGGCAGTGTCAAAGATCAAAGTCTTGGATTTCAGATGCCAATGGCAAAAGAGCAAAAGGGCAAGAAGTCAGAGGCTAACACAACAAACTCTGTAATTGTAGTC
>NW_017729017.1:9355613-9364303 GCF_001723915.1 Gavialis gangeticus | reverse complement strand
CCTGTCCAATCACCGTTCTTACTCGCGCCAAGCCGGTTGTGCCGACCAAGGCTTGTGGGTCAAGGGTGCACCGGTCTCTGGGCGCGACAGGCAGCAGGCACGAAAGTGGGCCAGAAGCACTTCTGGGTCCACTGGGGGCGGGCACCCCACACCTCCCTGGGTCAGTGACTGGTGCCTCCTGAGTCTGGGGGGGACACCTGGAGTCCCCTTGAGGCCAATCACCGAGCCAGAGAGGTGCGCCCCCTCTCACTCCCCAGCAGACCCGGAAAATGGACTGGAAGTACTTCCAGGTTTGCTGCTGAGCATATGGGCCCCCCACACTCCTGTGAGACCCTCCATGCACCCCAGCATCACAGCAATCATGAGCCTCAAGGTACGCAGAGAAACTTAAAGCCATGTCTGTGTCCAAATCGCTGGTTCTCTGAATCAGCACCGAATCTTCAGATTCGGATTTGGCTGAATTGAATCGGGGACAGCGATCTGAATTAATCGAATCGCTGTCCCTGATTTGGGCCTAATCCAAATTGAATAGGGCCCACTTCACACGCTCCTAAAGCTTAGTTCTCTCGCGTGTTAGAGTAGATGTAGATCTGGGTCTTGGCTATCAGGGACTGTATAACTGTTTCCACAGATTCCTTCCCCCTGCCCTGTCCATCAGCAACCAGTGTAGTTAGTGCTTGTTACACATGCCCCCTCCCGCTCCCCCTCCCCACTTGGCAGGATCCTGGATTTGCAGGAGCTTCAAGGTGATTCTCTCAGTCCTCCGTACATTCAAGGGTGAGGATGTGAAGATGCATCTGTCTGAGTCTACAGCAATAACCGACAGGAAGGTGAGGAGGCTGTTGGAAGCTAGTGGGTAAAGTGAATCTTTTCCTAGTAAGAACTTTCTTCAGCACACTATAGATGTGGCTTTTTGGTGTCATCAGTGGTGAAGAGTTCTAGAAAGAACACTAGAATGACAGCCCAGAGCTAGAAATTCTGCTTAGTCAGAAGATGTTGATGTTGCTACTGGAAGAATGGTCTTATGGGTGTCTTATGATCAGGAAGCTGCTAGTGTGTCTTTTTGAGGTTTTCTTTATAAGGGGAGTGTTCATCTGTGGCTGTTGGCTCATGGCAAGATATATATTGTAAAAGGACACTCTAGCTACTTGCTTCCCAGCAAAAAGAATAGTGCAGTGAGTACTGTACAACATCCGTTAGATTCCTTCTCATAACTTGGTGATGTTCTTTTTAAGCAATAGCTTTCTCTACTAGTATTTATGATCTGAGTGTGTAATTCCTTCACAGGCAGAGCCCTTATTCTCGTGAATAGCCTGATTGTTTTACGGGGCCTTTAAAGATTTGAACCTGTTAGTATTAGCACAAGATATTGCTAGCCCACACTGTTTCTAATAGGAGCTTTAGATCCAGTTCTGCCAAGAGACCTTGCTAAATATACCCTGTGGACATGTGGGAACTCCTTTGCAGGTAGTAGGTTTCCACACTGTCGCAGAGGTTTGTCTGTATAGTTGTTCTGGTAGGATTGGTGGCTGAAGCTAATGAATTGATCCGGGAGCTACTTTTTAATGCTCTCTGATTAACCCTCATCCATTCTTATGAAACCGTAACCATTGTTCTCATGGGGTGACTTCTTACTCTGCCCGCATGAACAAAATGAAACCAATGACAACAGTATAAATGTACCAAAAACTATTTATTAAACATACAGGTTTTTCATTTACGTTTTTAAAGTCTAAAAAATTGTTTAAATGTTTAGTTCTAGTTAAATAATATTTTGGGTTCAAATCATCATAAATAATTTCAAACAATTTGCTAAGTCTGCAGTTCACACTCTTTTCAAACTAACAATTACTTCCAAGAATGTTTCCTAACTGTTTTAACTAAATATTGCATTCCTCACAAAGCAGCAGTAATGTACTGTGGTGCAAACAAATTGCTTACTATCTTTGCATCATTTCTGGATTTTGCAGTCATCTGCCCTTGGACAAAAAGCACAATGTCCATTCATGTTTGCAGAAGGTTCTTCTGGGATGCGTTGTGGCAATTTGTAATCTAGGGCAGTCATACCAGACTTGACAGATGTAGGCAGATTATGTGTACCCATCACACTTCATTTTATTTGTTCATCGATAAGCTGGTCTCCAAGCTCCTGCAAAAAAAAACGCTGTCTTCTTAAATGTGATCTTTGCTTCCAGTTTGTGTTGTGGCCTAGCCAAATGATGAGGCTGGCAACGGCAGCCACATCCAGCATATTGAAAAATAGTGCCATTTTTAAAATTTTTTTCCATCTGCAGGTGCTCATATGGACTAAGTGGTCAAAGTTATCCACCCCACCCTTGTTTTCAGTGTAGTCATGGATGATGTCTGGCTTTTTTTGCGTTCCACCTACTGACAGGTCATGGTGCATCTGTTGGATATGGTCCATAACATGAGATCTCTCCTGAGCATGCACACACCGATTAGAGATGGGAAGGTTCTAGAATAGCTGAACTTTCCACCTTGATGATGTCAGTGACCCACTTACATCTGGGGAGCCTGTGCAGTAGCTTATGTGGTCCGCTAAAGTGCTGTGTGTTACATCTGAGCGCCAAGAGCACAAGAGTAGGGTGTCATGTGCACATGAGTATAATTAGTGAAGAATGACTAACACATGGTGTGACTGAGTATTTTAGGAATCCTGAAGCGTGATTCGGCGTGCAAATGGAATATGAATGCTTGGGAGTACTTGCGGTTTGAATGGTGTGTGAGCTTACTTGGTTAGTGATCATACTTGCATGTCTGAGGCATATGAGTAGTGAGAGAGAGGGGTGACCTATTGGATACTTACCTGAAAAAGCATTACTGGATTGGGACCTCAATCATCCATTGGTTTGGTAATTGTCACCTTTCCTTCACTCTTGGTCTGAGACCCTCTGAGAGAAAAATCTGAGGGCCTGACTGTCACTCCAGCTCAGTAAGCCTGTGAAGGCCCTGACACTACCCTTCACTGCCCCCCGGCAGGTCTGTTTATGGTGTATTGCAGTTAACCAGCGTATAGAGTTAATGCTTGATGTTACATATGTTTCCTACTCTTAATCTTGTTTTTGTTGTGATGGTGAGTTTATAATATACTTTTGAACTTTATTGGAGCCTCTGTGTATTTGTAGGGTATATGAGGGTGGGCTGTAGCTCTATGTATATCCCTGACCCCCCAAATCCACCCTTAACGGAGAGAACACATGAAAGGCCCTGGCTGTCTGAGGAGGCCTAACAACCCTCTGGCCCTGAAATTTCTCATAAGTAGTCAGTGTCCAGGACACTTGGCAGTGTCTGCCTTTCACATGCTTGACAGCAATAGCACAACTTTGGACTTCTTTGGAACATGGGAAACTAGGGTGAGTTTCCTATCAAAAGCAAAAATGGATGAAGAAGTTTCTCTTCTTTAATTTGCTTGCATTTCATTTGGGATATCGGCCTTTTTTTTTCTGAATAATACAAACTTAGGTCAAGTCCTGCTGTAGCAGTCTATCTGCCAGGTCAGTACTTGTGAAGTTGTCACCCACAGTATTCCTTCCTATCTTGTACCAGGGATGAACAGTTTTTCAACAGCCTAGGTAACAAGATCACCTTGGCATGGAGCTTCTGGTTGCTTGCCCAGGTAAATTGTCTGCAGGCAGGAGGAATGATATTACTACATCACAACACCACCAAATATTCAAGCCATATTTGGTAGGCTTGCTGGGCATATACTCACTGAAGGGACAGTGACCCCTGAATGCAATGAGCTGCTTATCAACCATCAGGTATATTCCTTGAATATACCATTTCCTGAGCTGCTCCACAAATTGTGTCCAAATATCTCTGAAGGCAGCAAGCTTGTCCACAGCTCTCCTTCCTCACATGTCAGTTTGTTGTCAAATCAGCAGGTAGTTAGGGATTTGATGGAATCATTTTAAACTCGGTAGCATGGAAGCAAGGACACCGGTGTGTTGCTCTCATAACTCCTCCAGTGCCTTGTGACCACCGTGGTACAGTCCACTTAGCAGTAGGAGGCCAATGTAGGCTTTCAGCTCTGTTTCATCCAGCTTTCTACTTCCTGGGACTACTTCCTATTTCCAGGATGGCTATCCTTCCACTCCCTAAATCTTTTGTCTCCCTTTCTTTGTTTCTCTGATGGTAACAGTCGGGGTATCTTGTGAGAGAAACGGGTAGAATGTTTCCACCACTGTGTTTTTATTACTTGTTGGCCCAGCACTTCCATGGACTGTGTCCTTGGCTGTTCTCCGATGGTGTATTAGCTGCGGACTTTTTCCCTATGCTCTGCCATTCCTTCCTCTAAAGGTGTGATCTGCAGTGTCTTCTGGGAGTGGTGATGATGGTACTGCTCCACATCCTGCTGTAGCTCTCCTCAGTCTTCCATGGCAACCCCGGGGCTGGTCCTCTTGCCTGTCCCACTAGAAGTGTTGGCGTCACTTTTGCTTGTGGCACCAACTCCTCATCTGAGCTGGATGAAGCTTCCATAGACGCATGGTGTTCTTTCTCTGAACAATCTCCCATGTCTGGAACAAAGTCGGCATCCTCACTGCCTTGGGTTAAGATTTTATCAGTGGATATGTCACTGTCATCCCTGGTTACCTGTGCAAGACAGGCTTCAACACTGAATATGCAATGCCTTCTCATCCTGGACTGCAGGGAAAAAATGATTACAGCTGAATGTGTATAAATAACAAAGATGAGCCAGTCTACCAATGCTGTCATAGAAGCAACTCCACCCTGCCCTATGGCAGTGCAGGTAGCACTCTCTCCCCCTGGGCATGGAAGCCAGAGATCAGCATCCACCCTTTGCAGGCAAGCCAAATGAGGGTGGATGCTGTTTGGAAACCACAATATGCAGGGGCTTATTGAGAGCAGGTCAACGGGGCATGGGGGTGTCAAACCCTTGCTGTTGAAGGGGACTCCATAGCTTACACTGTACTGCAGCATGCTGTTGTTCTATTTCTTCTCTGCTGTCCCTTTGCTCCTTGTCCTCACTTCCAACAAAGGCAGGGCAAACCAGCTTGTTTGTTATGAAAGGAGCAGGTTTTGCCATGAGAAAACAGCAGAAGTGGATTTAAGTGTGGGGGGGGGTGTTAGCAAAAGACCGGGTGTTTTGATGACCTTGCAGCCTGCAAAGTGGTTAGCAAAAGGGATTACCACATTTCCTGCAAAAGCAGAGTGGAGGATGGCCATCCATTAGTTGCCATGGGTACCTGAAGTAGACAGGAATGAGGTGTGAATGAATGCTGACCTTTCTGATGCACCCACCTAAAATGGCCAAACAGGTCTAGGCCTGTCACGTACAGAAATTGCAATGCATTAACATGGGCTTGGGGTAAGTTGTTACCCCATATGGAAAAACACATTCACGCCCAGGATAACATGTTACCCTGGACAGTTTTCATCCACGGAAAGCAAACCATTCATGTAAGCTGGCTGTTCTTTGGAGATATTGTGCAGTGCAGTGCAGTGCAGTGCCAGTGACAATGTACTAAAAAGAATTTTTTTTAGAATTATTTAAATTTAAGATACTACACAAAATATGTCTCTGAGGTAGGAAATTACCCCATGGGAACGTACGAAGGTTAAACGCTACAGCAGGCAACCTTCATTTTCCTGCAGTAACTATACTCGATGAATGCAAGAAAATATAAAAGAGTACCTTATGGTAAAAATCCACCTGAATGCATTCTGTGTGGATTTAATGTTCCATTGCACAACGTCAGAAGCAGATGAGGGACAATCGGTGCCACTGTGAGAAACGTCAAAAGTGTTTTTTGTTTTTTGATTTCTGGTTTTATTTGACACACAAATGGAGGACTATCTTCTAGGGAGAAGAAAGATATTCTCCAGTCACTAATATGGTATAAATAATCCCTACAATTGGGGTATATTTATATAAAAGGGGGGACCTGGAGGGTTTATGGGTTTAATTACAGTGGTTCCAAGGAAGGCATTAAAGCTGGTCTTTTACCCTGCATATGTGACTGGGGGGCAGGTCTCAGGTGTTGGCGGGGGAAAAAAGTGAAGACACCTCTGAGCTTGACTGCTGGTTGAGTTATGTTTGCTGAGGAAGAACACAATTTTTCAGTTCTTATCCAGGTTCCTGAGCCCAGATAGCTGTCTTATTTTCTTCAGGTTACTTTGAAGACTGGACTAAACATTGATCATCCTTGTAGTCCTTTTCTGCTGACAAATGTTTGCAAGTGCACCTTAAATTACCTATGTGACAAAAGGAGTGAGCGCTGCTGCTCCTGGACAGCAGGGCTGTGTCAGCTGGAGTGTAAACTGGGTGAGAGTTTGCTCTTGTCTTTCATCTTGAGGATATCTCCAGTGCCCTCTGGGTTGAGTGACTGTACAGAGCCTAAAGCAGGAGGAGTGCTACAAAATTCAGATACTAAAGCAATTCCTGTTCATAACAATACATCTCCAGTAATCCCTGGTTTGATGTGAATGGTCTCATTTCCAAATGCAAACAATGAGCCATGTTCCGCTCTTAAAGCAACAGTGTTCATCTGGCAAAAGAGTAAGAGTTCCGCTGAGTAACGTTTCACTGTATGAGGCATGCAGTAGCTACATACTGTGCCTGGCACTAGTAGCTGCTTGCAGTGCAGCTTAGTTGCAGTCTGTTGACCAGCGGGAACCTTCAGCATCTCGCTATTTCTCTTCTCCACTTGTGAATGGATTTTTTACATGAGCTGAGATGCACCAGAGCACCCTACATGTACGAAAACAAGTTATTAGTTCTGCAAAAAATTATAGCAACAGTGAAGTGGCATTTCTTTTCAGTAGCTGCAAAACTGTCTACTTCAAGGGAGGAAAGTCCAGCTGCAGTGTAATTTTGAGCAGGCCCTAAGAATACATGACACTATATCTGATGACTATCTTGCATATGCAGATGTGATTTTTTTTTTTTTAACATGTAAATTCCATCAATTTTATATCTGACTTTTCTATTCAGAGCTCAAACAAGGGATTGCATCACTGATTTGTTATTCAGATGCTTGCTAGTGCTTGTTCCCATATAGCGTGCGTCTTGGAATACCAGATCTTGCAAGTATGAGACAAGCTACTGTACTTAAAATGCAGAGGGGATTACTTAGTTGAAGGACACCAAGCAAATGGGCAGAGTGAACAGCCTAAATGGCAAGGAAAAGCTATTTTAAGAATTTGTGTACTGATGATGTATGCTTTCATCTCCATTTCATACTTTTTTTCGCTTCCTCCTGCAGTTTAGGTTTTCAGATGGTAGATTGCTTGTCCCAATTTACGTAAAGCTAACAGGCCTGCCTGTCTGTCAAAATACCAATAGCTAAGATGAAAACACAGTACTTACCACTACGTAATCGTTAATAGATTTGAGCTACATTACACTCTCACAACATTATCTCTGTTTTACAGATGGGGTGCTGAGGCACAGAGTAGGTAAAATGATTTGCTCAAGTTCACTTAGCAAATCTATACCTAATCAAGAATTTGAATCCAGGTCTTGTAACACCCAGTTGCGATACTTTATACTGGTTAAAAGTATAATGTCTGTACCCGGCTAAGTGATTGGAAACCAGCCTATACTCATAACAGAAGTTTGGTGTGCACAGACTGGCTTAAAAATAGTGGAACCTGAGCTAAGATTTCTCCCCGCCCCAAACCGTGAATGTGTTCTGTTCTTTACTGATCTAAACGATGCTGTGTACAGAAAACCACCTAACTCAGATCAATTCTACCTTGGGCTCTTTAAATGTCTGTACCTAGCCTTTGTGTACAAGAGGTTAATTTACATTTACACAACTCTTTTATAGAAGGTTCACAATGGCTTGAATGCTGATCACTAAATGCAGTATCAAAAAGCCTTCTCTGGGGTGAAACTTGTCCAGGATTCTCAGAGCATAGGGTAAAAATAAAAAAGGAATGTTCTTAGTTGTGGCTGTAGGGGATCTTAGTGTGTTGCTACACACTTCACATTTCACTGGGACAGTGGTGTGAAAGCTAATGTGGAGATCCAGCAAACTATTTGTATGCATAAATGTGCTGAAACAAACTTACTCTGGAATTTCAACACTCCAAATGCACTGAGCTGCTGCTAAAGCTCATTTGATGGAGGCTTCTAACTTTTTTTTTTTCTTTTATTTTCATATAAACAAACAAATCCTGATGAAAAAAGACCCCGTGCCTCTGATAGTGAAGAAGAAAGCACTTGTTTCTTACTGATTGTTTTAACTAAGGTTCATCCAGGTGGGGAAAGAAGGAAAAGTGGTGGCATCTCTTCTATGCAAATGTTACCCTTTTATTCCAGCTCAGAATCTTTGCTGCTGCTAAGGGAGATTAGGCAAGTGAAATTGAGAGCAGCTAATAAAATATGTAAACCGATTAGCTTGTTTGTTTCGTTCCTTCCTCATTAAGACTTTTTTCTTTATTTGCTCTGGTGCTTTTCAATACTCATTAGCTATCCTTTCTGTTGTCCTTCTTTTCAGTATGGGGGTAGCGAAAGGAGTGTTCATGCACAATGAGGCAGCCCCAGCTCAAAAGTGACACTCTCAGTTGGCAACAGTAGCTATTGTAATTCTGGGATATTTTTAGTTTGGTGGGGTTTTTTTCATGTGTGGCTGTTGCTGTGGTTAATGTCTATACAAATTCAAAATAAACATCTGTGCTCTAGTGGTGGCAGTCTATGCTCT
>NW_017729017.1:9345479-9350613 GCF_001723915.1 Gavialis gangeticus | reverse complement strand
GAGTGTATGAGTTAGGTGAGGTGAATAGGAGAGTTCGACTAGATTTCGGGTCTCCAATCCCACTTTAACACCTTAACCAATAATTCACGCTGCCTCTCCCTCACTCCCCCCCCACCACCCTGCATGATTTGAAAGCCTAAAAAAACATTTATAACAAGAAGTAGATGCAGTTGCTCATTTTTTAAATGCATACTAAGGTAAAACTGCATTCCCCTCAAACTGCATTCCAAATCTAATTCTTTTCCTACTAATGATAGCAAGAAAAATTCATGCAATTGCATAGAATTGCTTCACAGGGAAGATGGCAGGCTCTCTGGAATGAATGCTTCAACATATGCAGACAGTGTTCTTTGGGTGAACCTGATATTTTTTAGACCAACTTAAATTGTGTGGGGGGGAAATTTTTCTTGGCAAGCTTTCAGGGTTAAAAACCCTTCGTCAGGCTGAGGAAGCCTCTGCTGTTGGTGTGTGCTCTTCCTGGATCACCAACTGCAAAGGCTTCCTCAGCCTGATGAAGGGTTTTTAAACCCGAAAGCTTGCTAAGAGAATTTTTTTTTCCAACTATTTAAGTTGATCTGATAAAAAGATATCAGATTCACCCAAAGAACCTTGTCTGCCTATGTCCTTAGACCAACACGTCTACAACCTACACCCCTGCTTCAACATACGTACCTTAGCATCTTTGTAAAAGACCCCTACTGTGGTAGTGTTTTTTGGCTTCGAAGGAGATAACCCACTGATAACTGAAAAAGACAGGAAAAAATTCCTGTGGTCTAAAGAGGCAATGTTGTCTTGTGGGCAGGGTTCTGCCATTGGCCTGCTGGTGAAGCTCTTATCACCTTTTTTTTTCCCTGAATGTTTTTTCCTGTTTCTTTCCTCCATCTAGATTAAACCCTTTGGGGTGGGGACTGTCATAAAATGTATATCAATGCAGCATCTAGCAGAGTAGGGTCTTGATCTCAGCTGGGGACTCTAGATGCTGTTTTATCGCATTCTTACTAATATGATGTTATTTGAATAGTCCCTGGAGCTGCTTGAAATATTCACAGTAAAGCAAATATTCTATCGGAGCTAGCCCTTGCTTCTTATGATGCTTATTAATTTGTTAATTTGTCTAAATTGTACAAATAGCTTTTAACAGTCTTAGAACAGTCTAATTTATTCAAAATTTGGTAATTGGCCTGTGCAGCTGGTCACCTTAGTCATATCATATGCTTTTTATTCCCTGCTTGGATAACTTAACATTTATAACCAGGAGTAGGGAGCGAATGTTTTGAATCTGTCAGGGAAATTATGCTCTTTAGAGACAGAAGTCCATAAGATGAATAGGCCTAGGTACTTTTTAAAGGTATCTTAAATCTTTTTCTTCTCTTCCGTGGCAAAAGAAATCACATTCTATTTGGTTAGACAAGTAAAACCCAGAGTAAAAATCAGCTGGGTTCCAGCCTGGATGAGACGGGAAGATCTGTCAGGTGTGACAGCTATAATAATACAGACTGCTTTTTGTTTGCTCATGTCCCACACTTCTTCCTACATGAATGTACATGCATCATTCAGGCAGTGTGAACATGCTTACAACCATATGTACATGAATACTTGTATTCTGAGGAAATAAGTCTACTCCAAGTATTTATGCAAGGCAAGACATCTGTTTTTGGCAAAGTGAACTTGAAAAGCCTCAGACTGAAATGGAATGAGAGATCTAGGGTTGATTTGCTTCAAGTGTTCACAAATAGAATTTGTCTCTGTTCACCCAAGATCCACTAGGCAGGTTGGTAGCATTTAATTTTTGTGTAGTGCTTGGAAGGGCTACTCGCATCTGTGCACTCTATGTAGGTCAGATGTATGTTCGCTTTTTACGGAGACTAAACTTGACAGCCTTTCCTCTGTGCAAGGGCTGAAAGAAAATTACAAAATTATCAGGCTAACTCCATTAGGGCTCTTTCCTTAGGAATATTCCTTAAGGGAAGCACATGCAGGTGAAATGCATTAGCATTGCCATGCATTTCAGGTTGTGATTTGCTTTATTGATGAAAGATTTATTTGAACTGGGTGTCCAAGGTTTGATGCAATGACACATCACATTAGCTTTACATTTCAAAATATTAAATGGGTCTATGTCTAGGCTAATAGAAGTCTCTCTTGCTTTTCTCTTTATAACCACCTCTTATAACCTGAAGCTTATGAGGCTGTTGCTAGGCTTTTTAATGTGAAGCCCTCCTTACCCCACTATTATTTATTGGCTGGGTTTGTATACTTGCTTGTATCCTCACATAGTTTGGCTTTTACTGGTAGGGAAAGGGACTGTTCCATTCACTTGGAAGTGCTTTAGGAGCCTGTTCCAGTACCCATGGAGCTCAATTGAAAGACCCCACTTTGTTGTGTGGGCTTTGGATCAGGCCCTTGGTGAGCTGCTATTGCAAACAGCATACCCCAAGGTAAAACTGTTGGAAATGAAAAGCCAGGCAAAAAATAATGCGCTAGATGGGTTTTACTTTGGGCTCGCATGTGAATCCATCTCATGTCACTATTGGTCTTAGTCCCAGGTCCTTGAACTGTGTGATTTTTGACAACTGTTTCATTTGTGTGGAGGAAAAAAATCTTGAAAATTGTTTCCCAAGTGAACCTAAAAAGGACAGAAATCAACAAAAGTCAAACAAAAAAACCCTTCCCAAAGATCGCAAAATATCATGGCTGTAAGATGAATTGAGATCCGACTCTATTTTGGGAAGGTTGACGAAACTGTCCCAAGTGTGGTTTGGGTTTTTGGGGGTTTTTTTCTTTTTTTTCCCTTCATTTTCCTCTCGGCTGACGGCCTATTGGTGTACGAATAGCAAATGTGGAGATAATTTCAGCTATGTATTTGTTCACTTCTACTTATTAGGCTGTTGGGATGTGCCCACCCCGTGCTTTAAGTACCTTTTAATGCATTCAAACTGGCTGCATTCCAAAACCACCCCAAAATAATTTGCAATGACAGGACAGCTGCACCCTCCACCAATGAATACAAATACAGCTGCAAATGCCAATGACTACAAGCAAGCTTTGGTGTATAGTAAATGTGTTAGCAAATCTGAACACGATTTGGAGAAATAGGGCCCAAATTCTATGCTCCTAAAGCCATATGTAGGCACCTGTATGCATGGCTTGATCTTTTTTCAAAAGATCAACAGTGTACAGGTCCTGCTGACATCTAAAGAATTTTAGTGGGCAGTCACTTTGAAAACCAAACTACTTGTGAAGGTTCTTGTTTATGGACTTAGAAGACTAACTTTGGGCAGCCATCTTGAATTTCTGGCCCTGGCTTTTGGCAAGGACAAAGTGAGACTTGAGTTGCATGCTCGAGGGCCTTCCACAGAGGTGCTCAAACACTAGTGATGCACACAATGTGGGCATGATTTTTTTTTTTTAAGCCTAGATAGAACAAAACACCTACTGACAGCTCTCTCCTCTTCATATACCTATGTAAAGAGTTCCAGACAGCGTGTCTCTTGGTGACTTTAAATGTGAAACTAATACAAGAAGAAATTGGAGGACAGGCACTAAAAAAATGCCATGCAAATTGCTATCTTTTGTCAGATTTGGCAGAGGCCTGCTCTCTTTTATGTAGGTACTGTCCTCCTTAGGTTAAAGGCTCATTAGCTCTAGCCTTTCCTTTTACACACAGTTTACTGAAGCTTAAGTGGAACAAGGAGAACATTTAGTAAAATCGTGTCTGGCTTCTACTCTACTCCAAGTAGCATTTTTGACCTGAGCAGGGCAAAATGTACCACTGGCTCCACAGAATCCATAAGGGACTTTTGCTTTTGCCACTGATTTTGTGACACATGCTCAGATGTGGTGGTGGTGGATGACAGTCTGAAATACTGCGCTAAATATGTAGGGCGGTGTAGGAATGGTAACTGCTGCTGTCCTGAATCCATACATAACCACAGGACTGCCATCCCCAGGGCTGTCTGTCAGGACCATGTCAACTGAACCTAGTTCCAAAGCAAAGACAGAAACTAAGGCACTTAGCAATTTTACTCTAACTGGATGCTAAACAGAGGGCGTAATATCTTTATTTTCTGGGAATAAGAAGGGAAAAAATGCTGCATTCCCTGCCGTGCATCTACGTAAGAGAACTGAAATGACTGTCTGGTTTGATTAAAACAAACAAACATGAACATTTTTATGGCAATAAGAACCCTGTGAGAATTATTTGGATGAAGGTAGTACTTTAAGAGCATTCAGCCTGGCTGAGACTTCTTGCAGCCCAACAAAGACTTTACATAGAAGTAATAAAGTTAGAGTTAGACTGCAGATAAGAGGCTAATGGCAAGCACTGCTAATATTCTCCTCTAAAACTCTGACTAAGGATTTTGCATCGTCTCTTTCTCTCCCAGTACTTCTACTCATGAATACTGCTGTGTGTGTTTGTTTTTTCTCTGAGCTGCTGTGGAAGGCAACTCTGACTTAATTACAAGTATTTGGGGCTGGTTTCCTCCCTTAAAACAAGGGCCCTTGGGATGAAGGGAAAACAGAACTGCCTAAATACTAAAGCTCAGGTTTGCAAAAAGAATTCACATACTGGGTGCTGATATATTCAGAAAACCCACAAGTGTCACAGTGGACATGGCTTCCTGATTCACACTTTTCAAAATGTGGCCCTAGCAGAGGGGAGAGCATTTGAACACTGGAGCGCTACATTAATTGCACAGTACCATTTAGGGTTGTTTATGCAGTTGCAGCGGCAGGTCCTAGTAATGTCAAGTTTCTGTACGTGCTGCCTACCCCCTACTCACCCAATTCTGCAGCACCTTCCAAATCAGAAATGTCAGTGAGGCTACTCCAGGAGCTTCCTTCTGCACCTGCTCTTAAGCCCTTAGGCTTAAGCCCCCCCCCCCAGCATCCCCATAGTTTCAAAAAAAAAAAAAAAAAAAACAACCCCGCACTTACCAACAGTCTGGCTGCCATCTGGCTCACTGGGGCCCCGCCAGCACAGTGCGGGGAAAAGAGACAGCCCCAGCTCAGGCCCTTCTGCCCCTCCCCCCCTGCCCTGTGCTGCCCAGGGAGGGCTCTGCCAGGAGGCCCTGGAGCCCCCACTGCCCCTGCTCCTGGGGTGAGTAGAGGCTTTTTTTTCCATGTTTTGGGG
>NW_017729017.1:9334734-9345467 GCF_001723915.1 Gavialis gangeticus | reverse complement strand
TTCTTTCTTTAAAGTGATGGTGCCTGGGGTTTTCATAGATATAGAGTCAGAAGGGACCTTGCAGATCTTCTAGTCCAACCCCCTGCCCTGGGCAGGACAGAGAACTGGGCTCAAATGACCCCAGCTAGGTAATCATCAAGCCTCCTCTTAAAGACCCCCAGAGTAGGAGCCAGCACTACTACCCTTGGAAATTGGTTCCAGATCCTAGCTGCCCTGACTATGAAGTAGTTCCTTCTAATATCTAGTCTGAACCTACTCTCTAACAACTCTTACAGCTGTTATTCCTTGTTACTCTGGGAGGCGCTTGGGGGAACAAGGCCTCTCCCATTCCCCGCTGGTCCCCCCCCAGTAAGCTTATAAATGGCCACCAGGTCCCCTCTCGGCCTTCTCTTGTGAAGGCTGAACAGGTTAAGCTCCTGTAGCCTCTGCTTGTAGGATCTGCCCTGCTGTCCCTGGATCATGTGAGTGGCCCTCCTCTGGACCCTCTCAATGCTGTCGACATCCTTCCTGAAGTGCGGCGCCCGGAACTGGACACAGTACTCCAACTGTGGCCTGACGAGTGTCGCATAGAGGGGGAGGATCACCTCCTTGGCCCTGCTTGTGACACATCTGTGGATGCACAACAAGGTACGGTTAGCCCTGCTGACAGTGTCCTCACATTGGCAGCCCATGTTCATCTGGGAATTGATAATGATAATTGATAATCCCTCCCTTCTGGCATGCCCTCCTCACTCCAAATCTTGGTGTTGTCCGTGAATTTAAACAGGGTGCTTTTCACCCCCTTGTCCAAGTTACTAATAAAGGAATTGAACAGTGCAGGCCTAAGGACCAAGCCCTGGGGGATTCCACTGCTCGCATCCCTCCAGGTCAAATATGACGCATCCACCGCCACTCTCTGGCTGTGGCCCCTCAGCCAATTTGCTATCCATCTGACTGTGTAGGCATCAATGCCACAGTCACCTAGCTTTTTTAATGAGAATGGGGTGGGAGATGGTGTCAAAGGCCTTCCTGAAGCCCAGAAAGAATACATCCACTGTGACATCTGAATCCAATGATTTTGTGACTTGATTGTAGAAGGCAATCAGGTTGGTCTGACAGGACCTGCCCCTAATGAACCCATGCTAGTTGCCCCTGAGCATCATCCTTGCTGCTGGCCCTTCACAGATGTGTTCCTTGATAATCTTCTCAAAGAGCTTCCCAAGGATTGAAGTAAGACTAATGGGCCTATAGTTGCCCGGGTCCTCCCCCCTCCCACTTTTGAAGATGGGGACCACATTGCACCTCTTCCTGTCATCTGGCACCTGGCCACAGCATCACAAGTGCTCGTAAAGCCGTGCCAGAGGCCCCGCGATAACCCCTGCCAATTCCCTCAACACCCTGGGGTGGAGAGCATCTGGACCTGCTGATTTGAACACATCCAGTCCCTCCAGAAGTTCTCTAACTCAGTCCTCCCTGACCCTAGGCCTGGCGGAGTCTTTCTTGAGTCCATCCCGAATCTCAGTGGGGGAGTCCCAGTCTGTGCACAAGAAAATGGAAGCAGATAAATTGTTAAAAAGATCTGCTTTTTCCTCTGGTGCAACCACCAGATTGCGTAGCGTACCTGCAGGGGCCCCACATTACCCGGTGCCTTCTTCATACTCCCTATGTATTTTAAAAATGACTTTGTTCTCCTTGATGCTAGCCTTAGTTCTGTATCTGCCTTAGCTTTCCTAACAGCCCCTCTACAGACCCAAGCGATGGAGGTATACTCCTCTTTGGTGATAGCCCCTCCCTTCCACTGTGTGTACCCCTCCTTTTTGGCAATTAGGCATTCGTGAATACCCTTGGTGAGCCATGGGGGCTTTTGAGCACTCTTGTCCCCTTTGATTCTTGCTGGGATTGTCACCCCTTGGGCTCTGAGTATCGTCTCCTTAAGGAATGACCACTCATCTTGGGTACCCAGTTCCCCTACTCTCCAGGACCCCAGTGCCTCTCCTACCAATCTCAGCTCATTGAAGTTAGTCCTCTTGAAGTCAAGGGCTACTGCCTTTCTGCAGGCCCATGACACCCTGTGCTGGATGGTGAATTCCAGCAGGTGATGATGACTGTTGCCCAGGTGGTCAAGAACCTGGAGTCCCCTCACCAGGTTGTCACCTGTGGCCAGGACCAGGTCCAGCAGGGCATTTCCCCTGGTGGGACTGTGCACCTCCTGGGTTAAGTGGAGGTCCTGTATCTCAGCCAGGAACCTCTGTGAGCAGTCAGACCTGGCTGACTGCTCCTCCCAGTAGATGTCTGGGTAATTTAGATCACCCATGACAACTACATCCCTTGCCTTATGTGCCTCCACAAGCTGACCCGAGAATTCGTGGTCCAGCTCTTCCTCTTGGTTGGGAAGTCTGTAGTAGACCCCCATCGTTAAGTCCCTTTACCTATGACCCCCCTGTATTCTGACCCAGAGCGCTTCAGCCTGCCTCTCCTCCGACCCCATCCTGCTAGTTGAGGATGCGTATTACTCTTTGACGTAGAGCGCCACACTCCCGCCTCTCCTCCCCGCTGTCTCCTGCCTATATAGTCGATAGCCACCCAGTCGTGGGATGAATCCCGCCAGGCTGCTGTGAGCCCTACTATGTCTGGGTTTGAACTAGCTATCCGGAGGGCAAGTTCCGCCTGCTTTTTCCCTATATGAGCATTGGTGTAGAGGCATTTAAGGTCTTGAATTGGTGCGTGTGCCACCCCCCGATTCCTAGGACTGTCTGGACCCCTGTCACTTACCCGAGTACTCCTTGTGCACATTACCTGTCTTGGTTGGGAGGTGTCCTCAAGTCCTCCTGTGGCCCCATCCCCCAGCGAAGCTAGTTTAAAGCATGCCACACAAGATCAGCCAACCTGGAAGAGAAGACATGCTTGCCTTTAGGGGAGAGATGTAGCCCATCCCCCCCAAGCAAGCCCCCTGCATGAAAGTATGGGTCAGTATCCAGGAACCCAAGGCCTGCCTGGTGGCACCAACTCCATAACCATCGGTTGACCTCACCAATGCAGGCCTCGTGTTGCTGTCCACGTCTACTCAATGGGAGAATAGAGGAGAATACCACCTGTGACCCTGTCTCCTTAAGCTTGGCCCCCAGGGCCTCAAAGTCCTTCATGATGTGGTTGCCTCTGGCCGCGTCATTTGTTCCCACATGGATAAGAACCATGGAGTAGTGGTCTGAGGGTCAAATGTAGGCTGCGTTCCTCTCTGTGATATCATGAACCCTAACCCCCAGCATGTAGCAAACCTCTTGTGCCATGGGGTCGGACTGACAGATGGGACCCTCCGTTCCCCTTAGGATGGAATCCCCGATGATTAAGACCCGGCATTTTTTCCTCTGGGCGCACCCCCTCTGTGCAGTCTGTGTTGTGTGGAGTGGCACCGCCCCCACTGGAGGCAGCCCCTTCATCCTTCTCCACCAGGGCTGCTAAGGCCTCGTATCTGTTCCCCAGTTGTACCTGGGGAGCCTTTACCACGCTAGCCGGAGCAGCCCTGTTTCTGGTGGATACCTTCTGACACTCCTCTGTTGAACACGTCTCCCAGGGGGTCTGTACGCTGAATGACTTGTCTTGCAGTGAACAGAAATAGAAGTCAATTTCATCCTCTGCAGCTCTGATCTCCTGGGTTGGGGGGGCAGCCGTTGGGGGAGCTGGGTCTGGGGCTGGGTGGGGCAGCCATCAGGGGGCTGCAGCAGCTGGCGGGGGATGGGGCCAGGTGGGGCATGTGGGCCTTGCTGGGGGGGGATGAATCCCCTGTGGGAGGGCAGCAAAATATATATGAATGTATTCATAAAATACATAAATAGAGTTCACTTTATTATGATAAGAGACATGCTTTAACACTGTAGATTGATCATTTGGGCAACATTTTATTGATATCTCTCTCTCTCTCTCTCTCTCTCTCTCTTTATAGTGGTCTTTTGTTTTACTTGTGAAGGAACATGGATTTTGCGGTATTTTACAGAGTGACTTTGGGATTTCTTTTATAAGAGATTTTTCAGTTTTCCAATAGGGAACACCAGAATTCCTGCTAGGGAGGCCAGTGGCAGGACCCTGCCTACTCATAGCTGGCACCTTGGATGCAGCTTGCTGTGGCCAACTTCCTGGCCAAATGGGGCCAGGAGGATATGCTTTTACAGTTCAAAGCAGGCCACCACACCCGGAACATCTTCTGGGCGATGGCTGCCCAGATAGCCAGGCAAGGGGCACACGTGGCAGTAGTGCCATTCAGAGTCCAACTCCACAGCCACAGCCCACTGGCAGTGGGCCCAGAGGGGCAGATGCCTCTACTGGTTGTGCAGTCCCCATCCGGGTCTGGTAGGTGCACAGCAGGTCACAGCCAGGTAGAAGCCCCCACTGCCAGACTACTTCAGTGGGTAGAGGGTTCATGGAACTCTCAGGGCTGCTTCAGCAGTCCAGCTGGCACAAGAGGTAGTGTCCCCAGGTACCAATTGGCTGGGCCCCAGAAGCTACTGAGAGCTAGTAGCTCTGAGCTACTTACCAGGGTGCCAAAAGTTAGCAGCCTACTGGCTGAAGAACAGCTAGTTTGGAATGAGACAAAAATCAGAGGATGTTTCTCAGAATTGGTTTCCAAAAGGATAATTTTGAATCTCTTCTACCCTTAGTTTGGGCTGATGTAGGCGTGTCATTTTTGTTACCATATTGCAGTTTGTGGCAGGACGCGACCTAGGGGTGCCATTATCTCCCCTAGCACCACCTACCTACCGTGCCAAATCGGGTTCAGCACACCCTCACTATCTCACCCACCACATCTTTGATGGTAGATTGTTAAAGGGAGGCTGCCCTCCTACCCTCTTTGGCACGGGGTCTTGAGATGTCCCAGTCCATGCCCTGCCTTCAGTGACATGGTACACTCTAACCTCTGGGGCCTGTCTCCCCAGCTCTTGCCCGCACCGGGGCCTTGCCTCGCGATCCCCGCAATCGAGGCTCAGGTGGCCGTAGCCGTGCCTGGCCCCCCCAGACCCTTTTCTCGGGTCCTACACCCCACTGGGGCTCCTCGCAATCGAGGCTCAGGTGGCCGTAGCCATGCCTGGCCTCCAGACCCCCTTTCTGGGTCTTATGCCCCGCTGGGCTCCTCCTGATACTGCCCACACTGGGGCTGGGGTCAAGACACCCCAAAACGCAGCGCCCTCTCCAGCGCCAGGAACCCCCACACTACTGGGGAGCTCCTATGAGGCCTCCTCCAACCCCTACAGCCTCACCTGGTCCTCCGGTCTTACACAACAACGAAACAGAAAACTCACAATCCTGTGTTCCAATATAAATTCCAAGCCAAACTGGCCAATCTTCTTTCATATCCCTACTAGGGTTTCCTTCACCCAGTATCCTCATGCAGAAGCCACTCAGATCATCAGGCTTCTCTGCTCTACATGCTCTACACACTCCAACAGAGCTCCACCTTCCTCCACTGCCAGAGGCCTGGCTTGTTTATATGGGCCAGGCCCTGCCCCCTTCTGGTCAGCTGACCAGACTGGTTGTCTCGGCAACCCACACCTGTGCTGCCCTGGTGACTGGCAGGTGAGCCCATATTACGGTTTGTCAGTAGCAGGCACCTTAGTGCCCTGCTACACAGTTTAAAATAAGTGTTTGCATGCAGGTCATGATTTGTAATGCCTAAACCTAACCAGGATGCATGGAAATCTATGACCTTTGACTTTAAATGTAGGAAACATCTATTGCCTGAATTTGGAGACCCAGCTCTGTTACCTGAGGCTCTTCAACCTTTATGTGGTCTGGATGCCACTAGAGGGAGACAGAGCACCAGACTGAGTAGGTGTAGGTTGCAATGTGCATTGGTCCAAGTCCCATGACTGCAATATTGTAATCTTTTTTTACAGAAGAAGCAGTAAGGTGAATTTACTTTAAGTGTAGAGACCAATTTATATAAGGTGAATGCCAAATCTGCCCCCTCTGCTCATGTGAACCATCTCCATGAAGTCAACATGGAGCCAGGGTTAGAATGTTGTTGTCTAAAGTCCATTTAGGGCCCATACTTGAAACTGTCCCACACAATATTTTCATAGTAACTTCACTAATGAATAACTTGAGCCTACAGATATTTACCCATAGGTCTAACTCTGAATGAGGAGTAGCCCTTCTCATCTCATCTATACATGTGTCTGAAATCCCACCCTTCTCAGGAGCTTAGGCTTCTAAGGTAGGGCTACAGACAGGCATCTCTGTTGCTCATGGTCTATTATCATGAATCTTCCTCAAAGGAGTCACTTCTGAAGGAGCTGAACAAGGCCCTGCAGTTTGCTTTAAAAATTATGTTGCTGGTGGTGTTGCAACCTCCCTCCTTTTCTGCGCTATTGTAGTGATGACAACACTTGCCTGGGAAGTGGTGGACATGCCTTTCTCAGTCTGAGGGAGTTTAAATCCACAACTCCCAGGACAGAAGCTGAAGCACCAAGCTATAGATTGGAGAGTGCCCATCCCCAGTCCATACTCCTGTTGAAGCTGGGCTACTGGGGTGAAGAGAATGCAAGATTCACGTGGACAGAAGAAACAAGTACTAGAGGGTGTGAGAGTCTGTGACCAGGTGGTGAAGGCAGTCACCTGGTAGGAGTAAAGCTGGGGTTCTGGTCCTTGCTCTTATAACCATTTCTGTGTATTATCTAATGATTGTTTAAAATAAATATCCATAGTCAAAAACCACGGTGCACATAACAATTTCAGGGCTGATACCAAAGACACAAAGATGCTCAGAAAGAGAATATATTCTAATTTATCTGAACGCCTAAACCCTTAGCCCTTTGTAAATGGGCCTTGCTGTTTTGACTTTCATGTAGGTAAACTGATTTAAACCACCAGAGACTCTGGCCCACAAGTTTTATAAGGCAAAAGTAACCAATCACAAAACAGGACCAAACTTGCCTAGAGGCAAAACACGGTATCATCATTATTGGATCCCTATTAATTTCTCAAGAGTACAAACAGCAAAAAAATTCCAAGAGCTGTTTGGGAATTGTTACCTCTTTAGATTGATACTGGAGTTTTTGTATGTGTCGTTAGGTGTTCTGATAGCTTGTTTTTGTACGCCAGAAGCATAGGCAGTTTTCTATCATTGTTTTTCCTCCTTCCATTGGGTTTACATGGAGCTGGTTGGGATCCCCAGACACTTGCATCTTAGAGTAGCCTTAAGGCTGCTCTAAATTATACTTTGTTGTCGTTGTTCCTAAGAGACGATTCTGCTGTTGCCAGGAAAAAAAATCCTACAAAGCAAAATTTCCTCAAAAATAATTCTTCCCTACATCTTAGAACTGTTTTAAAAAACAGGCCAGTTTTTTAATGAAGAGCTATTTTTACACTTTTCACTATAAAACAGCATTTTTTAATGTGAGATTGCATGAGAATGGGTTCCCTAGTTCAAATAGCTTTTAAGGCTGAGGAAGGCTAATGGCAACCACTTCTCGAAACCCAGTACTGTGACTGCCGTGAAGGAATGTTTGTGTGTTAGAAACGATAACCCCTCTATTGGTGGCAGATAGCTCTATACCAAATAAATGGTATAGACATGATCGTAATTACTGCATGGATGTGACTTCAGGACTAAGCCATTTTTCAGGCAGCCTGTTCTCTCTTGTTCTCTGATTTCTTTTTAATTGCACTGAAGTCACAATCCTGTACATATGCCATTAGAGTAATTTCCATGACAACCAATCATGATTTCACAAGTAAAGAGGCTAAGTTCTGGAAACAGAAACAGGCCATCAAGCACAACATGCCTGCTCTCTCTGGATTCATTTTAATGCCATCTCCCTTCCTTGTCCTCCTTTCCCTCAATCCCTGCCTCCTTCAGAAATGAATCTGTCTCTTGAACTCACTTACACATTGCCTCACTTGTTCCCCCCCCAGCATCTTATCCCCTCCATGTTCGTTACCCTGGGAGTAAAGTACAGTGGTTTTCTATAAACTCTCCATTTAATTCTAGTTCCTCTGTCCATTTCGCACTCAGATTGCCTGCTATTTCTTGAACCCCATGAAAGCTTCAGTATTTTTGTCTATTAATGATCTGAGTCCCTTGTATAATTTTAAATCCCATTACCCTCATTTTCAGTCAAAAAAACTGCAATGTCTTTAACTATTTCTTGCCATGTATATTCTTGACACCCAGTTCCAGTGCTACTCTGTCCCAGTTTTGCTTTGTGTTTCTTTTACATCTTCCATGATCTTGGGACCAGCCAAGGACCCATTCTACCCTACAGAAGGTAGAACACTCTTTAAATTAGCATTAGAGAGAGGATGGATATGGGTTTCTCTCTCTGACCGTAGGGGACAAGACTAGGAGCAATGGTGTCAAGTTGCAGCAGAGGAAATTTAGGTTGGAGATTTAGGAGGAATTTTCTGACTGAGGGTGGTCAAACATTGGAACAAACTACCTAGAGAAATCATGGAATCTCTGTCCTTGGAAATTTTCAAGGACAGGTTGGACAGATGGTTGGCTGGGATGGTTTAGTTTGGAGAGGATTCTGCCTTGAAGCGCTAGACTAGATGACCTTGTGAGTTCTCTTCCAACTGTACTTTCCTATGATCCTTTCGATTTTTTTTTTTTTCCAGCAGTCAGTTTATAATCCAAAAGGGATGGACTGGGAAGTGGGGTTTGTGTCCACACTTAAGAGGAGCAATGTATTTCTTTTCATGCACACAGAGGCTCCCCACACTGTGTACCCAGGTATGTAGGGTTTAATGAAACTATTTCTCTACTTACTCCACCCTCAGTAGGCAGAGGATTGGCCTAGGAAATGGCTGGATCTTTGGGTCTTCCCCTCTACTCATTAGCTGAGGTGGCTGAGCCAGCGTAGGACAGTATGCATACCAGGAATGAATTGCAGCATCTTAAGAGCAAGGAGGAAGCAGGTGGATATTATGATTTAAGGGCATCTGTGAGGCTAGGTACTACCCATGGGAAAATCCAGCTTATACCCCATTCCTTAAGCCTGTGTCCAAGAACGCAACGTTGCTCTTTGTGATTATTTGTATCGCTATAGTGTGTGAATGTTTGCCTATCACTAAGCATGAATTAAAGATTTCTATAGGAGAATCATGGTGATAAGTGGGGAAGGCTAGAGTCAGATTCCTTGCCAATGGGTTCAGCTTCATTGATGCCTGTGAGAGTGTGCCTGCTAAGTGCTATCTTTGATTAAGACTCCCTGGCTGCCTAAATTAAACTCTTCCTCATGCAGAATTGACAGATGAGAGCAGTGTCCACTCTAGCAGAGTATATACCCTGTGATACACATCACTAGAAGTGCAGTAAAAATCCTATCTCTGGTGAATGGATTGGTTTACTTCAAGTAAGAGTGATAACTTTGCAGAGAGTTATTCTTGAAAAGAATTAGCCTCTATGTTCAGCAGCACTGCATTACATATAAAACATGGATTTTGCAAAAGATATCTTGTTCCCATATAGTCTGGTGTTCAGTTTGATCCCTCTTCTGATATCCCTCACCATATTTATTTTCAATGCATTTCTTTGTGTAGACTAAAAGATTCTTAAGTCATAATAGAAGAATAAACATGACACCACTCAGGTTGTATGCTCTTTAAAACACAGGCTATGGTTTTGTGTATGTGGGGGCAGTTCCTGCACTGAATCGGAAAGAGGTGAAGTATGTTTCTTCTAGTCTCGTGTCTATTCACTGAAGGGTTTATTACGTTAGTTCAAATCATTTAAGCATTTAGAGACCCAGACATGATTGGAACCCCACTGTTTCAGGACAGTCCCTGCCCTGAGGACAATATTATTTCTATTAACTAAGTAAGAATCATTGTCCCCATTTTACATTTGTGGATGTGAGGCATGTAGAAGTTTAAATGACCTGTTGGAGGTCACACAAAAAACCCATGGAGGATCAGGGAATTGAACATCAGTCTCCTGAATCTCAGACACGTGATTTAATTACATCAGGGCTGTCCAACTGGTGGCCTCAGGGCTGCATGCAGCCCATGAGGGGCTAATCTGCAGCCCCCAGGCTTTCACCCAGATGCTGCTTCCCTCATCACTCTGGCTGCAATAATAGCCAGTGTCTCTAGGCTTCCCCGCTCTCTCCTCTGTCTACTGCATACCTTCATCCCAAGAACTGGCCTAGGGTGGGGAGCTGAGGATGAGTCTGGGGCCAGACTGGGGAGGGGGAATCAGAACTAAGTTCAGGGGTGGGTAGAAATGGTGCAGCAGTGGAGGGGATGCCAGGTGCACCGGTGAGTGGGGGGGGTGCTTATGTTGGTGCAATGACAAAGGAAGTTTATTCCCACACAGAGCAAAAGTAGCAAAAGGGCTGGGAAGCCCTCTTGGCTAAGCAGAGAAATCATGGTCCTTTTGAGAAAGAAGAAAGAGGCGTATAGACAATGGAAGCTTGGGACATGCCCCAAGGAGGACTATACAACAATGGTCCACACCTGTAGGGAGCAGATTAGAAAGGCTAAGGCAGTGACTGAACTAAAATTAGCAACGGGAATCAAGGACTACAAGAAGTTCTTTAGATACATAGAGAACAGAAGGAAAACAAATGGGAATGCGGGGCCACTGCTAAACAACTCGGGACAGCTGCTTACTGGCACTCAGGAGAACTTTGCTTCAGTCTCTCACCAGGCCAAGGGGATGTGGGCACAATAGAGGGGAGCAACAGGCTACAGTTGGACCTAGATAGGTTACAAGGATGGGCGGAGGAGAACAGGATGGGGTTTAACACGGACAAGTGTAAGGT
>NW_017729017.1:9325099-9329734 GCF_001723915.1 Gavialis gangeticus | reverse complement strand
AATCATGCCAGATAGGGTACAGAATGAGCAGGGTAAGACTGACCACCTTCCTATTATTGCCCTAAAACTGGTGTGAGATCAGTTAAAAAAAAAAACAAAATTAGATGCGTATAAGTTAGCAGGACCAGATGAACTTCATCCGAGTGTGCTGAAGGAGCTGGCCAAAGTCATCGCAGAACCCCTGGCAAAACTCTTCCAAAACTTGTGGTGCTCTGGAGAGGTCCCTGAGGACTGGAAGAGCGCCAGTGTTGTGCCCTTCAAGAAGGGGAGAAGGGAAGACCTGGGTAACTATAGGCCAAGTAGCCTAATTTCTATCCCAGAGAAAATCCTGGAAAAATTCAATAAGGAGCCTATGTGCAATAGGCTTGCAGAAGGTAGGATTCTGAACGACAGCCAACATAGCTTTGTCATGGGCAGGTCTTGTCTTATCAATGACATCTCCTTTCATGATCAGGTAACTCACCACCTGGATAAGAGGAGGTTGACATTGTATACCTTGACTTCCAAAAAGCTTTTGATCTGGTATCCCACGATGTTCTCGCGATAAAATTGGAGGATTGTCGGCTTAACTGTGAGACAGTTAGGTGGGTAGGAAGCTGTTTGTGGGGCAAGACCCAGAGTCCTAATGAATGGATCTGTGTCATCTTGGCAAGAAGTGGCCAGTGGTGTCCCTCAGGGGTCGGTGCTTGGTCCAGTGCTATTCAGCATCTTCATCAATGATTTGGATGTGGGGGTGAAGAGCTCGCTGGCCAAATTTGCGGACAACACCAAGTTATGGGGAAGCATGGTCACGCTTGAAGATAGGCTGAAGATACAGATGGACCTATGCAGGCTGGCAAGTTGGGTGGATCAGAACCAGGTGAAGTTTAATGTCAAGAAATGTAAAGTGTTCCACCTGGGGATGAACAATCCCATAGACGTCTAGGCTTGACAACACCAATCTGACCACTGCTACATATGAAAGGGACCTGGAGGTAATAATTGACTACAGTATGAACATGGGCCAGCAGTGTGACACTGCAGCCAGCAGGGTAAATAATATTCTGGCATGCATCAATCAATCCATCTCCAGCAAAACCAAGGAAGTGATTTTTCCACTCTACTCAGCTTTGGTGAGACCACAACTGGAGTACTGCATCCAATTCTGGGTGCCACACTTTAACAAGGATTTGGTAAAGCTTGAGAGAGTCCAAAAAAAGGGCCACCTATATGATCAGAGACTTGCACAGCAAGCAATATGAGGAAAGGCTGAGGGACCTGGGGCTCTTCAGCCTGAAAAAGAGAAGGCTGAGAGGTGACTGGGAAGCAGCTTACTGCTTCATCAGGGGCATACATCAAGGGCTCGGTGAACAACTGTTCACCAGGGTACCCTTGGGGAAAAATAGGAGTAATGGTCACAAACTCCTAGAAGACAGTTTCAGGCTCAACATTAGGAAGAATGCCTTCACAGCTAGGGTGTGCAGACACTGGAACAAGCTCCTTCCAGAGCTGATGCAATTGCCTACCTCGGAAATCTTCAAGAGGAGACTGGACGGTCACCTTCCTGGTGCCACCTGACCCCAGTTGTCTTTCCTGCTTGGTGCAGGGGGACTGGACTTGATCTTGTGAGGTCCTTTCCAGCCTCACAGTCTATGAATGATGGTGGTGAGGGTGGAAACATCCACGTGACACACCTGTTGTGGGGTGTGGTCCTTAGACATGTGGTTCCTGGAGACTTAAAGGTTGGACAGACCTAACTACCTGGGTGCCTGTACACACCACGGGATTTAATCTACATAACATAGGTTTATAACATTTAAACTTGTTTATTTTGAAGCGTTACATCAGTGTTTGCATGCAATTGGTTGTCAAGCGATTTAAGCCTGGTCCCCGGGTAGTGCCACAGGAGAGCATGATTGGTCCAGTGCTGCCCCACCCCCCACCCTGTGCCCTGCCATGCAGCTGTGGGAGCACAGAGGCAGCAAATAGCACAAGAAAAAAAATTAAATTGGAAGTAATTTGAAGGGGTGAAGTACAAAAAAGTTCCATCACCATCTGGTGGACAAAGAAGCTCATTATACATCTTTGAGTGCCTTTGTGTTTGCAGGCAATGAATCCATGGACACAATGCTATAATTCATGGTGAGTCAAATTAAACTATGTCCAAGGAGTTTTACTTTAATGCTCCAGAAAGACTTTAAGAGCATCTGGGAAACCCACTCATGTCAAGTCATGCTGTTCCAGTGCAAGAAAGGGCAAAAATCTTGGCATGTACAAAGGCCCACAGACTCTTTCATATTTTAAAAGAACATGTGCACCTATTTTTTCCTTTTTAAATAAAGGACGTTGTACATTCAAAACTTCCTCAGTCTTCCTGAAAAAATCTGCAGGATTGGACCCAATACAAAGCGCATGTAAAGTTTAACAACGGTCAGACTAATATTTTTTTCAATTCCATGGTCTATAGCATCTTTTCTTCCTCTTTCAGAATGGCAGAAGTCCTAAAGGAAGGTCTGAATATTGGTGAGGGACCCTTGGCTTTCAGAGGCAGTGCGCAGTCATGCACTGGATATAGTTTGAGAAGGGGCTACCCCAAAAATACTATTCCAAGCCAAGACATCCCCTGGCAAAATACTCCTTCCCTAGTAAAAGATCCCAATACTTCTACACTGTTCTTCTCGCCACATAATTCCATCTGTTTAGTCTTTTATTTAGATTTTTTTCCTATCTGAGATCATGGATCTGGATTTTCCATTTCCCACAGAAAAACAGAGAAAACCATATTTCCCAGTTTAATTGGAGAAAACATGGATTTTCCCTTTTAGCAGGGAAACCTGTGGATTTTCCGCTTTTGCAAAGAGCTCTCTGCAGGCTGTCTGAGTTCCAGCCTGCAAGAGCTGTTTGAAAAAGAAGCAGGAAAGCCCCAACGCTGCCCAGAGAAGGGGAAAGGGCAGGACCTGATGCTCTCACTTACCGGAGGCTGCCTCAGGAGGATCAGTCTTCTTCATCCCTGGAAGTAAGTGGGGCTTTGCGGTTTCAGGGCAGGGCTGGGGGTGGAACTGGCGCGAGGATGTGTTGGGTGAGGCTTTCCCCAACACCTTTTCATCCCTCAACCCAGGCAGGCACATGGGGAGATGGGGGGGAAAATGGAGCATGTCCCGGGGCATGGCAGCAGAGGGGCGAAGGGCACTGCCAGCCCCCCACCTCAGCTCATTCTGTGCCCGCTCCCAGAAGCAGGGTTGGGGGAGGCAAGGGCAGCAGTGCCCCTTTGTGGGCCACATACATGGTTCTCAGCCGGGGGGAGGGGGAGCTCGCATGCGGCAGCTGCCACCACCACTGCACCACTGTCATTGCATCTTGTGCCACTTGCCAGTGGCTGGTGGTGGGAAAGCCACACAAGACACGGGGCCACACAGGACACAGGTGGTATGGTGGTGGCTACCATGTGCGAGTCCCTCCCCCCCGGCTGAGCAGGCATTTGAAGCCCGCAGAGGGACACTGCTGCCCTCCCCCCCTGCTCTGGGCAAGCAGTGTGGGGCATGGCAGCAGCGATGCTGGTGGCCCCCACCATGTGGTGGCAGAGGTGTAGTGTGGGGGCAGCTGCCAGTGGCAGTGGCAGGCACTGCATGTCAGCACCACTGCACCGCCACTGCCATGCCCCGTGCTGCTTGCCCAGAGCAGGGCTGGGGGGCAAGGGCAGTGGTGCCCCTCTGTGAGCTGCATGTGCCCACCCCACCAGGGGAGAGCAGGGGCTCACACACAGCAGGTGCTACTGCACCACTGTGTCCCATGCAGCTTTCTCACCGCCAGCCGTGGGCAAGTGACATGAGGTGCTATGTGGTGGTAGTGGTGGCTGCTACGTGCATCCCCACCCCTCCCCCCTGTCCAGACAGTACATGTGAGGCCCACAGAGGAGCACTGCTGCCCTCGCCCCCCAAGGCCCTGCTCCTGTGAACAGGCACAGAGTGACCAGAGGTGGGGGGTGGGGGAGGCACCATAGTGTGTTGTGTGGGGCTGGCAGTGCCCCACATAATGACTATGAGCATACTTTCCCCCTTCCCAACTTACCACTTGGCTCCAGAAGCTGAAACTTTAGGAAAAGCATGAACTATCACAAGACTTACATGGAAAAGGATAGAATTTTCAGTGCTGTCACTGGGGACGACCTGGCGGGGGAGGTGCTAGTACAAGGGAGTCTAGGGGACGGTGATCATGAAATGATCCATTTTGCTATTCAGAGAAAGGTGGGGAGGGTAACTAGCACAGCACAAATGCTTGACTTTAGGAAAGCCAACTTGGATGTGCTCAGGGCAGTAGTCAGGGAGGCACTCGGAGCCCAGGATGTAGCTAGTATGGGGGTCCAGGAAAGGTGGTCCTTCCTCAAGGAGGCTATCCTTGGGGCACAGCAGGACACAATTCCTCTGCACAAGAAGGCAGGAAAAGGGTCCAAGAAACCTTCATGGCTGAGCATGGATATCCAGGCTGGCCTGAGGGCAAAGAAAAAAGCGTACTGGCAGTGGAAGCAGGGGGCAGGGACAAAGGAGGAGTACACCTCCCTGACCCGAGCTTGTAGGGATTTGGTAAGGAAGGCTAAAGCAGCACTGGAGCTTAGATTAGCTTCTGGGATTAAGGATAACAAAAAGTCCTTTTTCAAGT
>NW_017729017.1:9319152-9324391 GCF_001723915.1 Gavialis gangeticus | reverse complement strand
CGGGGAAAGTCTGTTCACCAGGGCCCCCCTTGGAGTCACCAGGAACAATGGCCACAAGCTGAGGGAGGATAGGTTTAGGTTAGATATTAGGAAGAACTACTTCACTGTAAGGGTGGCCAGAGCCTGGAATAGGCTTCCCAGAGAGGTGGTGCTCTCACCTTCCCTGGAAATCTTCAAGATGAGACTGGACAAGCACCTGGCTGGGGTCTTATGACCCCTGCCTCCCCCAGTGCTCATTCCTGCCCATGGCAGGGGGTCGGACTAGATGACCTGTCTAGGTCCCTTCCCACTCATTGATTCTATGATTCTATGAAATGGTTATGGGGGTAGGGGTGGGATTGGGAGGTGTCATTCAAGCTCCTGTGGCAGGGGAGGGGAGGGAAGCAGATTGTAGCCATCAGCCTGAGCAATATGTTTAACCTTCTAAAGCTAAATCTGAAAACAAAAATAGCTAAAATCTGTTTCCAATTCTAGTTGATGGAATCTGGAGTAACTCAGGGTATTGCCCCAGAATTCCACTGCAACTTTGCCTAGAAGTTTCATCCACAAGCTAGAAATCTTCCTTTTTTTCTCCTTCCAGTCTTATTAGAAAAGAGCTTCTTTGGGGTTAGAAGCTATTTCTGAGATGTCATATGTCCAACCCTGCCCCACTACAGGAGTCTGAATGATACTTCCTAATCTTTTTTCTCCTGCACACTCCTTTTGTATACAGTTTGTACAGCACTGCAAGCTCTACCCTTTTCCATGCAAGTCTTGTGATAGTTCCTGCTTTTCCTAAAATTTCAGCTCCTGGGTGTCATCCTTGTGTTGCACTCTACTGAACCGCAGTTCTAGTCTCTGAATATCAGAAAAGCTAAAGTAGTGCCCTAATCACTGACATCTCTGTGGATGTAAGACTGTAGCTGTGGATGCCCTAAAATGAGAACATTTTACAATGCAGATGGCATAAGAATTAGAAAAGGTACAGAGAAGAGGGACCAAGGTAATCAGGGTTATGGAGCAGCTGCTATTCCAGGAGAGACGAAAAAGGCTAGGACTCCTCAGCTTAGAAAGGAGAAGGCTGAGAGGGAATATGATAAGAGGACTATCAAATCATGAAATGTATGGACAAGTGAATAGGGAACTGTTGCTTACCAAGTCCCAGGACATTAGAAGTAGGAGGCATCCACTGAAATTAATAGGAGACTGTTTTTAAATTCAAAAGAGGAAGTATGTTTTACAAAATATATAGTTAACTTGTGAACCTCACCACCACAGGAGACTGCAGAGGCAGATAGTGTATCCAAATTGAAAAAGGGACTAAACTCCATGGATGATCGATCCATTAATAGTTATTAAACAGAACAGTCAGGGATGTATCCTCTGATGTCTCTGAACCAATGATGGTGGATGCCAAGGAAGGTAATGAACCACATATCCACTTATCTAGAATAAATGGGTCACTTGAGATGCCCCGTTCAATGCTCTCCCGCTAAAGCATCTATTACTGCTAGTGTCAGGGATAGGATGCTGGGTGAAATGTACCACTGGTTTGAACCAGTATGGCATTTCTTATGTTTTATGTCAGCCCCTGCAAGTTCCCTGTGGCTCATCAATAACCAGAGCATAGTGGAAGGCCTTGTTTAAACAAATTCTTAGTCCAAGATAAAGGTTTCCTGCCAGGCTGCTTTGCCATGATCCTGTTTAGGTTTAAGTCAGTTGTACTGCCTCTGCCGAACTGCATTTCTCCCTTTGCTGTTGGGCTGCTAAATCAGTAAACAGGTTACCTTTATGGAATATGCATGCGTCTTAATTTTTATTTTGGTGATGTATGCATGCTCATTTGCTTTTGCAAGATCATAGCTGTTTCCCGTTTTACTGCTGGTATAATAGTAATGCCAGCAAGTGGATTGTAGTGAATATTATTTAAAAGGTTTGCAGCTACAATGTTGGTAGCTTTGGTGGGAGAGGGAAGTGCCTTTCAGTGCTGTTCTCCATACAAATAGTGCATGCCCCTTACTGAAGATTGGATATCTTTCCTTAGTCCAAGGGGCACAATCAACACTCGTTATCTTTCCCTCTCCTATTTAGCTCAGTGGGAGTTGCACATGCTCAGTGAAGAGGCTACTGACTCCAACTACACATTACTCTAAGTATGCTGATATTCCAACTGAAGCAAAGTAGAGTGTGGTAGGATAAATACTATTTAATTGCTTAGTGCCTCCCATTTTTTTTAAATATTAGTGCAGTGTAGAAAGCCATATAGATATTAGGAAGTTTATTCAGTGGTGGATGAACTCCAAGGCACAGAGAGGTTAGGTACAGATCCACAAAGGTAATTAGGTGGCTAACTTCCTACACTCATGGCACTTAAATAATTTTGTGGATCTGGGCTAGAGTGACTTGCCGCAGAGCAAAACAATGGTAAGACTGGAAAGTGAAGGCTGATGTCCTTATTCCCACTCCTTTGCCCTAATCACTGACATCTCTGTGGATGTGAGACTGTAGCTGTAGATGTCCTAAAATGAGGACATTTTATAAGGAAGATGGCAAAAGTGCTGTGGGTCCCAAAGTCTGCTGATGCCAATGGAAGTCATTCACTTCAAAGGATTTTGGGTCAGGCCCAGAGCAAAGTAGAGCAGCCCATAGTACTACTGTTGCACTCCTAGTGGAGTGTGGCATTAGTAACATGGTTCTAAGTTTGCTAAATAGCAGTTGTATAGTATTGTGCTTAGAGCAAATAACTGGGGAGTGAATTAGCTCCAATCTGTGTTGAGACTTTGATTCTGTATGACCTTTAACAGAGTAGATGGGCCTCTGTTCATAGTGCCAATGAAATGGTGAGAAACACAATTGATTTTACAGCAAGTTCTCACAGTTATGGACTTCCTTTCCACCATCAAAAAGCATACTCTGTAGTCTTACATATGCACCCTTTCTCCACAGTATAAGAGAGTACTAGTCTTTGGCAGAACTTGTTTTTTTTATTTTAAACAATATTTTCTAAAAAAAACAAAAA
This sequence comes from Gavialis gangeticus, assembly GCF_001723915.1. Taxonomy (NCBI): domain Eukaryota; kingdom Metazoa; phylum Chordata; order Crocodylia; family Gavialidae; genus Gavialis; species Gavialis gangeticus. The sequence goes on along the minus strand of NW_017729017.1, from coordinate 9,321,393 downwards.
CAAACCCTGGAGTTTTAGGGGTTAGGGTTAGGAAATTGTGAAATCAGTCAAATTTGGTGAAAAATGTTGGTTGAAGAATAAGAGGGTAAACATTTGGAACATCAAGTACACTAGGGAATCCTCTAGTAAAGCTGGTGTATTTTTCCCAGGAGGACTATGAGAGTTACATGGCCATGCTGGCTTGGAGAAACTGCACTGTGTGACCTGATAGAGCCATTATGATAAACTGCTCTTGGCCCCTTGTGCAGTACAGGCCAGAGAGATTTCCCTAGGAGTTCCTGCATGAATCCCTATAAAATCCTGAGGGGAAGTAAATGATCTGCTGTGAAATTTTTGGCCCATGGCCAGTGATACATTTAAGATGCAATTAATCTGTTAATCAGATCATAAATAGTAACCTGGTCACGTGTTCAGTGATCAGGAAATTAATGGTATGACAAAATGGGAAACCAGCCACACAAATATTTCACAAAATGTGTTATACTTCTATGGCTGGTGTCCATCATGTCTTAAATTGATTATGTGGCAGAGTAGTCCCACCATGCAGCCTGGTATTGGCTACATTGTAGGGCTTGCTTGTCAGCACTCGCTGTGTTGGCGGGTTGACAGCTGTGTGAGATGCAGCCCTATGTGGGACTGCATGCTGCTGTTTTCAGGTTGCCAAGTGGAAGGGAGCACATCAGTTGGGCTGGGGGGCCAAGTCATGAGGAGTCTTAACTCTTCCCCTTTCCCCTCAACCCCAACCATGCTTGGTGCTTGCCTTATCTTGCAGCTCCAGCATGTCTGAGAAACAAGGTACATTCTGGTGCTGGTTTTATGTCAGGTTTGCTGTCTTGCCCCACAGCCCCTTGGGAGCTGCAGAGCAAGGCACTTGACACATCCCAGACACAGGGAATCTGGGACTGGGAAGAGGTGCACTGGGACCTTTAAAAAATAAATAAATAAATAAGGTGTTCATTCCAGCTGCACATGCTTCTGATATCCCTGGCATATGGGGAACCTGAGATCAAGGAACTTCTCCTGGATCCCCGGGCCTGGGTGCCCTGGAAACATTCAAATATTAATAATAATAATATACATGATGCTTTAGGACATCCTGGTGCACAGACCTCTAGGACCAGCTCCAGTGTGGTCCCAGGGTTTATGCTAACAATTGGGTGATTGTTAGTACTGACCCCAAGACCAGATGGTTCATTCCGGGCTGCAGACACCTGGCTTTCAACTTGCCGGTACAGCCAGAGCCCAGAAGCATGACTCTGGGTTCCCCTTCACTGACACATAGCAATGACATAACTGGGATCTGATCCCTGATCCCAAAATCAAGGATCCTGCCATGCACGTGTGGCATGGCTGGAGGTGCGATTGTTGGGATCAGGGATTACATGCCATCGCATCATTAAATTAACATATGCCAAAGGCTTTTGTGACCTTTCACCGTATATTTGCATTCTGTTCCTGATTTCGGTTTAATCTTTGCGAAGTCGCCCACAGTAGTTGTGTGCTCCAGCCTCATTTTTTAAAAAAAGGGTGGAGGTTGGGGGGTAGTAGAGTTCCTGAATTTGGACAGAGCATGCTGCAATAATGGCAACACAGGGTTTGATCCTAGGCATATTAAAATTGGTGAAAATATGTCCATTGACTTCAGTGGGCTTTGCATCAGCCCTGTGGTAGGCTAGACATATGTCCACACTCCAGCCCCTTTGTATAACGCCCAAGACGTAGAAGAGCCAGTCTGATGGAGTGAGTGACCCAAGGAGGATTCTTGTGATACAGAGAGAACATCAGCTGGCCTAGAACCCAGCTGTCTCCCCTTCCCAGACATGCCTTTTTTCCCTACCCTGATTTAGGCATCCTGACAACCGTTTTATTAGTCCTTCCACAAGAATGTTTTGTCCTGGGTCCTGTTTTTACCCCTACATCTCACTCGCACTGTGGTTTGGGAGATTAGCAGGGGGGTTTTTTTCCTGGAATATTTGCATTAATGAAGTTACATCAGTGCAGATACTATAGAGACACTGCAAGTGCTATGTTTGGTCAGACCCCAGATACATCTCAGTCAGTGGGCTGCCTCAGAGGCAGAGGCATAGACACAGCCTGATAGCTCTGTCTGGGGCAGCGTTGGTTGCTGCCATGCCAACTGCACCAGCACAATCAGCCACCACAATGGTGGTGTCTATTTTTGCACCCTGCCATAAAGACAGTGGTTGGGGCTACTGCCCTGGTTACCCCCCCCCCCCCCCC
>NW_017729017.1:9317653-9319073 GCF_001723915.1 Gavialis gangeticus | reverse complement strand
CCCCCCCCCTCCCCCCTCAGTTATACTACTGCTCTGGGATGTTAGCACCGGTTACCTCAGAAGAAACAAGAAACCATGCTGTGGCCCTGTACGAGATGATCTGCCTCCATAAATATCTCGGCCAACCCATAATGTTTAGAGATTGACATAAACCCTGATCCACAAGGTTTTATGTCCCTCCACAAATTCACTCTCTTTAAAGGCTTGAATTCTATAACTCTATTCTTGTTATCCTTTTAAATACCTTTTAAGTCTTTCTTTGAAATTTACTCAATTCTTGGCCTCAAAAAGATCTTACAGCAGTGAGTTCCATAGTCTAACAATGCATTATGTGAAAAAGTGTTTCCTTTTATTGGGAATATTGTAGTGTAGACTTTGTCATCCCCAATCACTACAACAACTGTAGGACAAATTCTATTCCCTATTACATAGATATAATTCAGAAGTAAGTAATCTGATTTCACTGAAGCTACTGTTTACTTTCGTATAACAGAGAGCAGAATTAGGCTGCTTTAGGTTGCTGAAATACATCAACAGCAGCAACTAGCTGGCACAGAGAATGCTGCATAAAAGCATTGGCCTTGACAGAAAGTGCCGTAGCTTCTTATGCCATACCTATGCAAAACAGACAAGGCATCCTTTTATGATCTTGTCCAAAGAGAGATAATGAGTTAGCCCCACTAGGATGCAACCTGGAATTTCAAGGGATTACACACTCTGGATTCAGGGTCTCTACTCCATTTTACTTGCTGCTGCTAGTGCATTCTGCTGCCCAGACATTTAATTGCACTGTGAATTGTAAAGTGAAGATCTGGTCAAACAGGAGGACTAGATTCTAAAATCTGGAATGGGCTGCACATCTGGGCAGGTATCTTGAAGACAGGGACTAAGTGATGATGTGCAAAGGCTCAGTAGGCTGTCTCTAGACCATAAGTCCTTAATAGTAAGGACTATATAATTATACAGTGCCTAACACAATGGACTCCCAATCTGACTGGCCTCTAGTACTAATGCAGTAGGTTTATTGTTATAGCATGTATGGGCCACATCCAGGTTAGGCCCCGTCATGCTAGATGGAATTCAAAGGCAATAACTAAGCCCCATATCATTTAATTTATTGTAATCAGTGTATTGCTAAATTAATCTGCCCTATATAGCTGCACATATCTGAAACATATCAATCTAGCAGACTTTTTCCAAAGCCCTTTGAGGAATAGACAGTCTCTCTCTTTCTCTCTCTCCTCCCTCAACACCCCCTCCCCTCCCGAGCCTACCCAAGGCTCAATGATTCTACTAAATCCTCATGCAAAGTAAGCTTGCAGTTGCATAGAGATACAAACAAAACCCTTACCTACAAGTAAATGTTCCCATATGCTCCCTATCCAGCCATTCCCTCTACCTCTGCTGGAACCCGCCCCCC
>NW_017729017.1:9314643-9317449 GCF_001723915.1 Gavialis gangeticus | reverse complement strand
CAAAAAAAGAAAGAAAACCAAACTGGCTTTGTAATGTTCCTTGCTGCAGCTCTGTTGAATATGTTTGAATCCAGATGACTCTTATCTCCATGACATCTTGGACTCTTTCCACAGTAAAGAGGATTTACCATTAGAGCCGTCCGCATCCTGATGAGCAGGATCCCTGGAATGCGAAATTCATAAATTAAATCCACACACGTTTGCACAGGCACCTGTATTCCATCCATAAGGCCAGATTTGGTCTCAGCCATGTCAGTTCTGTTCACCCTAATGCATAATGCAAGGAATCCTAAGCTTTTTGTCCAGATGCAATTAAAGGAAGAAGATATTTTGATTTGTTTTATAATATTCACCCATAATTTTTATGGAGAAAAGAGGTTAGTAAAACTTCATTTCTCCCCATTTGCCTTTGGTTGGTGATGATTATTTTTAAATTACCAAGGATGCTGTGAGTTTCAGCTGTATTTTTTTTTTGAGTTGTCAAAATGTCAATTCTAATGAGAGTCTCCGCAGACAAGCTATACCTAAGTTGTTTAAGCCTTTAGGCTAAACAGGCTGCTGATAACATTTTGGATGAGTCAGAAAGGCTCATGTGTCTCTCCTTCTTTTTCTGTTTTTTATTTTTTCAACTGGAATGTCTTCATCAAATTAGAGATCTAAACTGAAATAAAACCAAATCTAAGATGCCTGGTTGTCAGCTAGCCACAGAGCTGTTTCAAATTCAGCATCCTACCATGCAGTCAGATTAGGAAAATAGGAAGTGCCTGTACAGTAACACTAAATGAAAATTATACACAATTAGAAAATGTTAATACTTCCTGCAAACAGAGGCTGATCCCTATAGAAGCTTTGAGAATTGAAGAATAAAACTGTTTGATGTCTTGTCTAAGTCCCATCTTTGCTCCAGCCTGCAGATCATTAAAGCAATTATAATTTCACAGAGGTTTGATCTGCAATTGATTTCTTTGTGATAATACAATTTAGAAGCTTGTTTCCTCTGGGATAAAAATGACGTATATAAGAAGATGAAGTATATAAATCCCGAGAGCTGTCCTTAGATGCACATGAAAGCTGGCAACCAACCAGCAAGGATTTGCTCAACAGATAGTCTTCCATTGACCTCATGGTTGGAGTGTCAGGCATTTTAGTGCTTAATTAGAAAATGATCAATATGGAACTTTTGCCAGGCTGTGTTGGATAGGGCACAGGCAGAGCACACAGCTACTTATCACCTGCTCCTTTGTCATACACAGAGGGATGCTAATAATGTACATTTTGCAAAGAACTCCATTAGTATGAAAGATTTCTGGATACAAATATCAACCATGCCATCATTTGTTATCCACCCTCCTGCAGAAAAGAAGTGGTATTACAGTAATAAGGGGTGAGTGTGGTGAAGGCAAATAAGGCTGGATTACAGGTCAGATTTCCCATGTGGGTAGATAGTGCCACAGGAGGCAGTAGACCATTGGGAAGGACTGGCTCCTTCACAAAGATGGAAAGAGCAAAACAATTAATATTATGGATGTTCTGGGCTGAGTGCTATGCTAGCAGAAGGTTTTTGGTCCAAGGGAGGTGTTTGAAGGGGTGATGCCAGAACAGGGCCGGGCTATTATTTCAACTGGAGGGCTGCTTAATGGGTTGTAGTGAGCTGTCCAGGGCCGTAAGTGTGGCCCTACCCCTTGACAGGTGCTCCGTCCCCTGGTCACCATTTTGGGACTGGAATTCCCACCCCTAATCCCTGACCTTTGCCACCAGAAGTCCCTCCCCTTGCCTCCCCAGAAATACCCCTTTTGGGAGGGGAGGGTTGCCATCTTGGAACCAGAAAAAAACCAAAGCATATACTAAAAGTAAAAAATTTACTATAATATGTTTTATTACAAAAAATATTTTTGTCATGATTTGTGTTTCCATAGTGTATACAGAGATGATTGAATAATAACTCAAAAATAAAGTCTTACTCTTGTATATTATATGTGTGGGGTGTGGTTGGGGTGGGGGGTGTCTGTGGTAGGGTGTGGAGACTGTGAGGTGGTGTGGCTGTGTGTGTGTGGGCAATAGGGTATGTTGTAGGGGGGTATATATGTGATGGGTTGTGGGAGCAGGTGTGTGAAGTTTGTGGGATGTGGGAGAGGGTGGGGGATGTAGGGACCCCTGACACACTACTCCCCCATGGTGCGCAGCCCCCACTGGTGGCAGCCGCAACAGCAGTTAGGGGCACTTAGGGCGCTTGTGCTTGGCGCAGGTGCTGCTATGGGCAGTGTGCAGTTCAAGCCAGCTCTGCACAGGGGAGCAAGCAGCACAGCCAGGTCAGCCCTCTTCTACTGTGTGGGGTTCCACATGGTGCATATGCAGCTCCTGCACTCATGCACCACCGGAAGAAGCCCTACATGATGGAACTGGCTGTCTTTGCCACTCCCTGCTGCATAGGTCCCAGGAATCCGTGTGGAAGCAGAGGATGGATCTCCCCTCCACTTTCGGCAGAGGCCCAGGACCTGCACAGCAGGGAGCAGTGAGGACAGCTGGTTCCATTGTATGGGGCTTCATCAGGTGCTGCATGAGTGTGGTAGCTGCACGTGCACCACACAGAGCCCCACATGATAGAGGCAGGCCAGCCTGGCTGCTCTCTTTGCCCCCATGTGCAGTGCTGGCAGCAGCACGTGTGGCAGGCATGAGCACCCCCACCTGCTGCTGCTGCTGCCACCAGCAGGGGGCTGTGTGCCATGGGGGGAGAGTGTGGGGGGGGTCCCCACCCCCCCCAATCCTCCCTCACACTTATGCCCTGCCCACGCAAGATCCACACTCC
>NW_017729017.1:9308212-9309643 GCF_001723915.1 Gavialis gangeticus | reverse complement strand
AGAGTGTGGGGGGGGTCCCCACCCCCCCCAATCCTCCCTCACACTTATGCCCTGCCCACGCAAGATCCACACTCCCGCCACCCCCTGCCCCCATCGCTTTCCTAGCTGGTGCTTGGAGCAAGCAGGATGCTGGGGAAACTTAGCAGGTCCCCAGGCAGCTGCAGCAGTGGCAGCAGCAACCCTGGCTGGAAGCTGTGTGCTGGCTGGGCCATGCCCTTCCACACACAAAGGTGGGAGTGAGACACAATAAGGTATATTTGGGGGGAGGGGTGTATATATATGGGCGCTTTGCTCCCACCCTCATGGGCAGAAGGGCTGGGTAGGGTACAATTTTTTGGTGGGCACCCACAGGTTAGATGAAATTGCCTGGTGAGCTGGGTCTGGCCTGTGGGCCATATTTTGTCCACTCCTATTCTAGGCAATGAATCATACCAAGTTATTTTCTTCATCCCTGTATATGTCATACCCCCAAGGCCACAGGCTTGGATTATATTGTCCTCTGCAAAAATAAGACAGCTAGAACTTGAGAATAGGAAAGACCTGTGAAGGCATTCAAATCATCCAGCTACCAAGAGAGGACCTGAATTAGCTGCAAGCTCTTCTCTCAGCTGCCAAGTTCTGTAGACCTTCAAAGGGAACGGTCCACTTGATGTCAATGTGAATGATATGAGCATATCTTTTACAGGATCATCCTATGTCCCTCCTCTGCCTTTACTGTAGGGCCATAACTGCAAACTGACAGATTCTTTTACTGAAGGACCACTAGTGCAGGATCCCATTTTTCCCCTCAAGCAGCCTCCAAAATCCTCGGCTGTTATGGGTGATCCAGAGCTCACTCAACTAAACAAGGAAATACAGAGTTCCCTGTGTATCAGCCCAGTAGGTCCCCCCCTTTCACATGCAGAGGAAGTATGGTGATCCCAGTTTTTTAACACTTGTTTCTGATGAGGAGTTTGAACCAGATGATTTGAGCTAAATCTTTTTTCACCTTTACATACCTTAATGTCAGTGGCTGTATGCTTTATGTAAGCAAGCAGGAAAGGAGGGTCCTTCTGATAGTTTTGTGCTAAGCGTACTCATCCAAGGAGCAGGAGACCTGAGTGCTAGCTCACCCTTACTTGAGTGGGTTTGTACCTGTGACTTGCAAAGCAATTACTAGTAATGTATGCTAACTGCTGGACTGCAGGATAGATACTGCTCCTTTTAAGGCTGGCCCCCATTTCCCACCTCTTTTTTACCTCCATTAAACTCTTGCTAGCTTAGGTGCCTCCTGAGTAAGCTCAGTAGGGAAGTACAGGGTGATTTTTAGCTCTGTGGGGTGCAAACTGTGCATAAATACCCCAAATTACAGTTACATGGCTATGCAAGTGCATAAACGTGAAACAGGATTTGTTCATAGATTCATAGATGTAGGGTCAGAAGGGACCTTGT
>NW_017729017.1:9307085-9307775 GCF_001723915.1 Gavialis gangeticus | reverse complement strand
TTTTAATGGTCTTAATGTTCAACTATTAAAACTATCTTTTCTTCTGCAATTTCACCATCTCCTAGCCATTCCTGGTAATGTCTCTTGTCTATTTAACAGCCCTGAAGATGTGTAGGTGTAATAATATTAATTTGGGTGTAGAAATGACTGACAGCAGAGTATTGGAGATACAATTGAGATTTCTTGAGTATCTTGACAGTATCTCATAGACCAGAGAAAGGCATATATTTAACTATGATAACTACAGGACCAATGGCACAACAGTGTTTGATTATTTTGACTATTTTTTCCCTAGTTTGTTGTGTGTGTGTTTAAACTTTATATATCATCCAGCAAAGTAGTTCACATTCCAGTAGTTATTGGTTTTTTGATTTGATAGTGGTGGTGGGGGTGGGCAGGAGATAAGGGGTGTGTGGGTGTTGGGGCAGGTGGGTTGGAGTGGGGAGTATAGAGGGAGGGGTCAGGCAGGGCTTCCTACAGCTAGTCCTGAGGCCTGGGTCAGGGTGGGACCTGCTGGGGCCAGCACTTTAGCCAGCAGGAGTATGGGGCACTAGTTGTCATTGGCAGGGGCCAGGCTAGAGCAGCAGGGTGCTGGGCATCACTGGCAGGGGATTCAGCAACCCTGACACAGGGGGGCAGGGTAGGCAAGGAGGGAGCTGCTGTGTGCTGCCACTGCACTGGATACATGGC
>NW_017729017.1:9306760-9307028 GCF_001723915.1 Gavialis gangeticus | reverse complement strand
GAGCTGCTGTGTGCTGCCACTGCACTGGATACATGGCTCCTAGGCAGGGAGGGGGTTGTCCAGGGATCAGAGTTTCCCAGATAGCTGCCAGTTGTTGGCAGCTGGCTCTGGCTTCAGCATGGGTGCCAAGTGCTGGCAGCCATGTGGCTGGAGCCTGGAGCTCCCCCTGGTAGCCACAGGGTCACATGGCCAGGCTGCAGGGACTTGATACTAACTTTAGTGTAGACACCTGCCAAAAAAAAAAAAAAAAAAAAAAAAAAAAAAAAAA
>NW_017729017.1:9301940-9306713 GCF_001723915.1 Gavialis gangeticus | reverse complement strand
AAAAAAAAAAAAAAAAAAAAAAAAAAAAAAAACACTTAGTGTGTATTAGCTTAATATGCATTAAATTTAGTCATGCTTAAAATATACTTGTAGATGCACCCAACAGCATTCAGTTTCCTGCTTGTTGTTCCATGCAATGTTTGTACTATTGACCTTACATCTGAACCCGATTTCTATGCTTCTCTGAACTCAGCTCACCAGCTAGGGTGAACCTGTATTGACACACATGCATTTCATGGACCTGAAAATATATTAGGATGGGAAAGGGGAAGAAAAATCACAGGGGCTGCTAGAGCTTAGGCATTTTAAAGATTAACAATTTGCTTTACGTGTCTTAAGTCTATCTTTTCTGCAAGTTTAGATCATCTAATTCTTAGCTACAGCCTGAAGGTATTCTTAATACATACTATCATTTCTTGAATCTCTCCACCTCAAACTTAAAATCTCGTAGGTGTTGAGAGAGGGAGAGGGAGAGATTCAGATTGACTGGTATGGCTTTAACTTACAATTAATCATAATATAAATTGCATAGGAAGCAGCCCAGCATCACTGTATCTGAAAACTACTCAACAATTGCTACTGCATTCCCCTGGCAATACTTCAGCTAGTGGGCAATAAAATAAAAGCCTTCAGATTCCTGCATGCCACAAACCAGGCACACTGTGTCCCAGGATGCTGGTTGTATAATGTTTCTGCTCTGTACTGAGGGCAGGGCAGTTGGCTCTTTACTGTCCAATGATAATAGGCAGCTGAAGGTTTGTTGGTATCTAGTCCAGTAAGTGGTAATAAAATATGATGTGGGAGAAAAATAGAGCACAGCAGAATAAAATCCACAAAGATGCAGTGAGTCTAACTCAGCAGAGAAAGTTGGGACCTACTGGAAAATAATGATAAAGTTTGCTAAGCAACTGCCATGCTGTATGACCCCCTTCCCAATTAAATTGTATTAGCAGAATGCAGAAAATAATATATCTAGTTGAAATTGGTGTGTATGGAGAGAAATATCCCCTTATTCATTTGCTTTTTTCCTGTTGGCTCCCATACTTCTTAATTTCTATTTTATGGCTGTACCTTCTCTTCTGAATTCTAAGGACATACATGTTTGAATCCTATTGGGAAAGGTATTCAGTTCTGCTTTTTCTGCTTCTCCCCATCAAATTGCATTTGGTAGAGTTTGCCTTCAGTTGTCTATACTTTTTGAGTCTTTTTTAAAGGTAATGGAACCTGTTTGAAATGGAGAAAATAAATTAAATTATGCTTTTACCTTTAATTGTCTTCATTAAGTTTGATTACTCTAATCAAAGAATATCAGGATATGATCAATAACAAAAAAATCCATTGTTTCAGTCAAAGGGAAGGAGTACAGGTCTAGGGCTGGGTTATGTAACATTTACATTAGCAAGCATTTATTTGTACAAGTGCACTTAATGATATCTGTGGAACTGCTTTTGTGAACAGGTGGCCACCCACTAATATCAGAGTTGTATAGTTTCACTTGTAGTGTTTTTTTGCTATTACTGTGTTTGCATTTTCTGTCTGTTATCTATAATATGGCAGCACTTAGAGCAGGGATGTCCAACCTTTTTCAACATGGGGCCAGATCATGAGCTTCTTATCACCCAGTGGGCCAGCAGGAGCAGGTGCTCACGGCGAGACTGGACAGGCCGCGCGGCCTGTGGGCACAGGGGTCAAGGGGCACCGCCTGACCCTGCCATGTCCTGACACCTTGGTGGCCTCGAGGATGCTCCCACATCTGCACACCTGGGCTTAGCAGCCAGGGGGACATGGGGGGACCCTAAGGGTGGTGCGGGATGTGCAGGGACACCCCCCCTGCTCCCTCTCCCCTGGGGCAGCCTGAGCCCAACTGGCAGGGCTCCCTCCCTCCCCAGGGCCCACAACTCACCACTCCCAGTGCGATGTCTGCGAGCGTGGGGAGATATGGGGAGGCAGGAGCGGTGCCAGCTTCCTGCCCTGACAGCCACAGCAGCAGCAGCAGCAGCAGCATCTCCTGCGGGCCCGGCCACAGCATCCCTTCGAGCCGGCATCCACGCCTACCCGCTGCACCTTGAGCTGCTCCAGCTTGCGCGGCCGGCATGCAAATGAGGAGGGGAGGGGCGGGGCTACGATGAGACAACATGAAATGAGGGGGGAGGGGAGAAGCCCATCGGCAACATCAAGCTGACACAGTGCATGTGGAAACCTCGTCTCTTCCCCAGCCCTTCAGCAGCCATTAGGAAGATGCTGAGGGGCTGGGGAGGGACAAGGGGTAGGAACAAAAGTAAACAGTGTTTACTTTAGTTTCCCGTTGCAGCACCGCAGGCCTCAGAAAATGGCTTGGTGGGCTGCATGTTGGACAAGCCTGACTTAGAGGCTGTAAATCAAGAACAGGGCCAGTGTCTGAGGTGCAGCCTGTACACACAGTAAGAGATGCCCAGTCCCCTAAAGAGAACAATCAAAACAGACAAAGGAAGTGATATAAGGTCTGTGTTTAATATGGGGAACTGAGGTACAGAAAAAGTTTTGCTACAGTTAAGGTTAACCCTAAGGTTGACTTCAGACCCTACTTGCAACCACCTGTTTTGCAAACCCTTAAGATCAATCCCTGGCAGCAGTCCATATGGGGTTTGGAACTCTGACTAACTTCTGTAGAAGAGGTTGACCTTGCCCCCTTTCTCCTCCAAACCCAGCTCTCCTTGAAGTACGTTTCAGATTTACCTGGAAGTGCAGGTCTCGACCACAGGAAATCTGCTAGCAGCCATCCCACTGTTCTAGATCCTGATTTCTGGACTTCCTTCCCCGCCATTTCTTCTCCCTACAGCACATAAGAGGAGGCAAAATAAGTTGGAAGAGATGAGTTAGTTCCTGGAAGGTTCTCTTTACACAGTGCAGAGGATTTGGGGATATACCTTACTACCATCATCAGGAAACACAATGTGGTTGGTTTTGTAGTGAGCTACAAGGTACAATATAGATGGGGAAAGACAATCTATATGGGTTTGTGGAGAACACCCTAAAAGGCAGCCCTAAATATCAATACAGACTTATTTTAAATGACTTGCCTAAAGTCACATGCAAAGTTTGTGACAGTAGCCTTAAAGTGCACAAAGGTGAAATAGGATTTGAACTTTAGTGACACTTTTCACAACTAAAGTGCTTGGACAGGGCTAAAAAAAGATAAGCTGGCAAAAATCTCATTTATTACCCTGGGATAAACTTGAAGCAACTTCTTATCAGTTACTGGAAATTTCATTAAGGAACCAGTGTCAGTAATCATCTGTTTTTATTAAGTGTTCTGGTCCCTGGAGTGGTCCTCCATAGACACAAGTAGTCAAGATACAACTAGACTTGAACTCCATAAGGTAACAAACCTATTGATCACAGGAAGAGAATATTTCAAGACAGATTTTCATACTGCTACAATACAGTGTCACTAGGAACAAGCTCTCTCTCAACATGTAACCGCAGCTAGATGTTTGGATGTTTATATGAAGGTTGTCTATTACAGATATAAAAAACTGTTTTTCTCCTTTTGACCCCTTCAAAGGAACAGTATACAAATTATATCCAGTTGCCAAAACGCAGATGCAGCTTGTTATTACATCCCAAACATGTTTTGAGCAGCAAAGTGCCAGAATCAAAAGAACTGTTTGGAAAAAGGGAATGTATTATCTTGCCAAAATGGCAGGAGAAGTTGAAATAGCAGAAACTTCCAAGGAATAAAATGTTTAGAATAATTCTGATTTGGAAATATAGAAACAGTCAATTTCAACATGTTTATTCAGAACTAAAAATTGTTTTGTTGTGTGGATTTGGGATGGATTGATGTACTTTGTGGAGCCTTTTGGTATTTCAAAATGTTGGCGTTTATGATGGCTTTGAAGTGAAAGCTGACAGAAAATGTATCATATTGAAAAAGTGTTTGAAATGAGCATTTTTTTCTGTGAAAAGATGTCAGCAGTGGCAAAATCCCTTATTTTACAGGTGGAAGGAATTTATTTTTATTTGTTGTGGGGGCAGGGGTCAAAAAGTCCAAACTAGCTCTAAAAAACCAACTGTGGTAGTTCTGCATTGAGCCAAATTAATACAGATGGACTAACTTTTTTGGCCTGTGTTTGTTTATCCCCTCCTTAGCACAAAATGTTATCTGTGGCAAAAGGTAGGAGCTCACCAGCCAGCCACCGTGCTGGTCTCCCACTACCTCTGGGCACACCACCTACCTAGCTCACCAGCCACAACTTGCTGTTAAGTAATTACAATCTTAATTAGGCAGAAAACTGCCCTTCCTGGGTCTTCGTGCTTAGGGTCTTGAATACATACTCCTACCTCCCCTTAGGTGTCCCATGCCTCACAGGTGGCTGGGCCCACTCATTACAGTATTAGGCCTCTCCCAACCTACCCTGCTATGGGCCACACTCACCACCCTCTCACTGAGGCGTCTCACATGGTCTCTCTCGTACTGCCCTTGCTGGGCCTCATTCATACCCCCCCTCCTTTTCCCCAGGGCCACACTCACCCTGCCTTCACTCGGGGGGTCTTCAGGCTTCATTCCCTTCACTCCGTGGCCAGCAAACGCACAACCTTTTGGGCCTCATCCAAGTGAGCACTGGGTGGTTCGCATAATACTACACTGACTCTGCCCCTGTCTCATAACAAGGTAACTCCCCACAACTGTTCTCCATACAGGGCTGTTGACTTGCCCCCTTATTCCTCCGTGGCTTCTCCTCTGCCACCCTCCAATTAGCCTCAGGCCTACCTGTGGCCTCAGGCACCTGA
>NW_017729017.1:9295124-9296940 GCF_001723915.1 Gavialis gangeticus | reverse complement strand
GGTCTTCAGGCTTCATTCCCTTCACTCCGTGGCCAGCAAACGCACAACCTTTTGGGCCTCATCCAAGTGAGCACTGGGTGGTTCGCATAATACTACACTGACTCTGCCCCTGTCTCATAACAAGGTAACTCCCCACAACTGTTCTCCATACAGGGCTGTTGACTTGCCCCCTTATTCCTCCGTGGCTTCTCCTCTGCCACCCTCCAATTAGCCTCAGGCCTACCTGTGGCCTCAGGCACCTGAAGGCTTACCTTGACCAACTTTGGTCCCCCAAGCTAACCAGACCTCAACTCAAGCCCCCTTTCTCACAGGGCCTCAACTGGTGCAATTACTTAGATGCAGCCCTTCAGGTGACTCTCTGCACCTTCACCTCCTCTGAGGCACATACTCTGCCCCTTCTCTGGGGCCTGGGGCCAAACACCCCCGCAGGCTCAGGTGCCCCTAGTCAGCATGCCTGGCCCACAACTCTCTTTCCCCCCCAGGGTCTTACACCCTAAAAGGGTTCAGGTGCCACCCATGGGCATGCCTGGCCACACTGCCCACTTCAGGCCTTGCACCCCATTTGGCCCAGGTGTCCCACATAGACATACCTGGCCTTAACTCCCTCCAGTGTTGCTAGTAACTCACCAGATGGTGGGGTCAGGGGTTTAGGTACCCCAATCCACCTTACACAAGGATGGTCCTCAAACCTGGCATTTACTGGCCCTTCCCCACTACAGACAGGACCACCAAGCCTCCCTACCCCAGTAAGGTGCAGTTTTAGGTCATGCCCAGGACCAGGAGCCTCCAAACCATCCCATAGCTCCTGCCCTTTCCTGTGTTGTCTTCAGAGCAGTATGTTGTTTTCAGAGCGGTAGCTCCACCAGGAGATACTCCTTCCTCAGCACCAGGCAGCAACTGCTGCCTCCCGCCCTGATGGCCTGAATCTTAAAATGGCTGCTTATCAGGACTGGACTGCACCTGCCTAGCCCAGTTCATGAAGTGGCAGAGCACCCTGAGTGCTCCGACACCCACCTTCCCCCTTAAAATGGTTCCTGGGGAAGGCTTTCCCTGCTGCTCAGACAACAAGCTCCCACAGAGCTTGAAATGTCCCTGAGTGGTGAGCAGCCCACTGGTGCTCTGCCATACTATCACTCAATGCTTCTGTGCTTGTTGTATACAAACTTCTTAACTCTCAAAAAGTGAACATTTTTCTCCCTGCAGTTTGCTTCTCATATACTATTCTCCACTCATTTATTATATCTAGGCTGAGCTTAAGCATTTTAAGGCTCTCTCCTTTCAGGGAAGGGGTTAACATTTTTCAAAGTATGTTTCTCAGTTTATCTACTTGCGGTTCATGCTGGAAACTTATACTTCTGGTATCTCTGCAGCTAGAACAGCTGTCCTCTCTGCAGGTATCATTACAAGGCCTCTTCATGAGCCAGAACAGAGACCCCTTGATAGTGAGATGCAATTATTTTTACTAGAAATCATTCTTTTTTTCTTGTATGTTCCTTTTCCATTTTCTTCTGCTCTTACTGATGGTGCAGCTCATATCTGGATGAGATCCCATGTCTACAGCTGAAATTTATATTCATAATAGAAATTGTGTATGTAATTCAAGTATATCTTCTATTAGGAATAGCATTTACAGTGTAGTAGCCGGTAAAGGCCTCATCTGAGATCAGGGTCCTATTGTACTCTGAAAACATATAATGAGAGGCTGTTGATGGTTTGAAGATTTTACAATCCAAAAACAGGACAAGAAAAAATGAGCATCATTAGTATTATTTAACTAGCAGGAAATTGAGGCAAAGAGAGATTATATCATCTGTGG
>NW_017729017.1:9290636-9295113 GCF_001723915.1 Gavialis gangeticus | reverse complement strand
GATTTTTGGGGAGAAACCAAGGTGGCTTTCTGCCACATCATCTGTCCAAGATTGCAAGTGAATCTGCGGCTAGTTTGGGAAGTAATGTCAAGTCATCTGAGTCTCAGTCTTGTGCTTAAAAACAAAGCTGTCCTTCCTGAAGCTGTAATCAGGTATTTATAGTATTAGCTAATCAGAGCTGTACCCACAGTCAAATCACCTGGGTAACAGGTGAACATGCATTCCTAAGCGTAAGGGAAGCATGTGTGCAAAAGCCACTCTGAGATAATATTTTACATGGGACCAAATTGAACTTGTATGATAACAAGCTTCAGTATATTAGAAAAATGTTGTTAGAATCATGCAGGTCAAGCCAAACTAATTAGAACCAACCTCAGTGAATCAATTCCCTGATTAATCAGTGTAATATGAGAAATATACAAAGGGCCAGTTTGAAAAGGGTTCACTGTCACATTGAAAGGTGCGTCACATCCAATAACTGGCCAGAAAAGATCACAGCTGATGGACCTCACACACATTTGGAACAAGAGTCAGCAATGTCCTTACACTGGTAACACGGGCTGGACAGAACATTTTCAGCAAAATGCATTTTAATAAAAATGTCCTGTTTCAATTCAACCAAGAAATTTTGCAAAGAAATACTATATAGGAGGAAGTTTTAATCTTTGGTCAAATGTGAAGTGATAGCAAGAGAGACTCGAATGGAGCAATTGATCTTTTACAAACAGAAAACAGAATTTCAATGCACTTCCATTTTGCAAACAGTTATCATTCCTAATTTCAGCATCTTGAAAGTAGCCACAAACTAGTATTCCCATTCTCCTGTCTTCTGCACTGTTAACTCTACATTTCTTTCTAGCAGCATTGATGGATCAATGAATTAAGAGGAAGGGTCCTAAACTGAAGAGGGGCAGACAAAAGTGACATTTTTTGCTGATCTGGCACTCTGTAGCCGTGGCCCATGACCACACACAAGACCACAGCTGCAGAGTGCCTTAAAAGGGCCCATTCCCATAACGATCTGAACCCTCATTATAGCAGGGTTGAAATGAAAGTACTCCCAAGTATCTTCATTACCATGTGTCTGTGTTCAGCCCAGCCGTGCTCCCAGTGCTGTTTTCAGAATGGGAGGGGTAGAAGGGAATAGACGGAGCTCTCTTCTCCCTTTCCCATCCTGAGACAGTACTGGGGGCTGGGAGAGAGGAGGCAGAGATGCAGCTCTCTCCCTGTATCAGCTCCAAATTGGAGTTCAATTACAAACCCAACAGCTAACATCAGTTGGGTGACAAGGATCAGTGTAACTCAGAGGTGAGCAATTATTTGGGCCCAAGGACCACATAGGGAGTTTTGGGGAGATGTTGCAGGCTGGTTCAGCACTCTCTCACCCCCACAACAGCTCACCAAAATCTCCCTATGTAGGATGGGGCTGTGGGTGTGGGGGTTGGGGGAGAGTTGGTGTGAACACGGGCAGCAGATTCACCATCTAGCCTGCCGTTCTACCCCAAGGAAGGGGTTGGGCAAATGCCCCATTCCCTTGGGGGAAGTTGCCACCTGTGTCTACAGCTGATGCCAGCCCCCACTTGCTGATGCTCCTGGCACATGGACTGGGAGCTGGGGTAAGCTGCGGGGCTGTGTTGGAGATGTGGCACAGTTGAGGGGGAGAAGGTGGGGGTGGAAATGAGGAGACAGAGCCCCTGCCCATGATGAGCAGTACCAGCTTCTGCTGGATGCTGGGCAAAAGCAGGACCCAGAAATGAGTGAGTTCACTGCTTCTGGGGCTCTTCTGGCTGCAGCTGCTCAGAGCCCATGCTGGGGCTACCCTGCAGCTCCTCCCTGCAGGTCTAGGGTGGCTGAGAGGTGGCACAGGGCAGCAGCAGCAGGGAGAAGCCTCAGGACAGCCCCGGCATGACTTTTGGGCAGCCACAGCCAGAAGGTCCCTGGAAGCAGCAAGCGCACTTGCTGCTGGGTCCTGCTTTTGCTCAGTGCTCAGCATGGCCACTACCACTCATCATTGGCAAGGCCACCTCTTTCTGTCTCCCCCTCCCCTCCCAACCATCCCATATCTCCAGCATGGCCCCACAACTTACACCAGCTCCTAGCCTGTGTACTAGAAGGAGCACCAGGTGGGTGCTGGCATCAGCTGCAGACACAGGTGGATGGTTCCTGGTGGGGATCAGAGTGTTCTCCCAGGTCCACAGGTGCTGCCACTGCATCCATGCATCAGCCGCAGTCCCAGGCAGTCACTCCAGTCCCTAGTAGGAACCTGCAGGCAGCGTCCAGAGCTGATGCCAACACACGTCCAGCTCTTTCTGACATATGGAGCAGGCGCCAGTGTAAGCTGCAGATGAGGCCAGGATGTACCCACCTGCCTGGCATGATGCAGCAGTCGGAACAGCCAGCCCCCTAAGGGCTGGATCCTGTGACTTTCCAGCTGCTGGCCCACAGGCCAGATATAATCAGTTGGTGGGCCAGATCTAGCCCACAGGCGGTATTTTGCCCACCTGAGGTCTAACTCATAGCATGTTCTGTGAAGTGCCATGAGTTAGACTGGGGAGCTGCACTTCTGTCTTTGCCTTAAGTGGCCTAAACTGTCATGCAAATTCAACTCCTTTAGTTCAGATTCTTCTGTCAAGGACTCATGAGCCTCTTGTTGCTTTGGAAGCAGGTCCTCTGGCTGGTTCCCTGGTACCATCTAGTGCTAACAGTCTTCAGTCTAAAGGAGGTCACCACAAGGTGTGAGTTTTTGACAATGTGATGAAAATGAGAGGGGAAAGTTTGCTGTTGTAGTCAAGGCATTTTTATGGGGTCAGAAAAGACAAGTTTTATTTCTGTCCCTCATGCAGGTAGACCAGGCTGCATCTACTTCTTTTTCAGACCTGAAGAAGAGTACTTCATGCTCCAAATCTTGGCTAAAATCTCTCTCAACTATGCAGATGGTCCAATAAAGGTATCTGTGCCCAAAATGTCCTTGCCTTTTACTAGATAGACCAAGTAATGTTTTTATGTTTTGCCTAAGTTTCATGCTTTTAAATTGGGGTAATGATGCCCACCTATGTCGCCAGGGTATTGTGCGGAAATAAGACTTAGTCAATTGTTGTAAATTCTATTTTGCAGCAATTCAATAAACGAAGTTAGTTAAGATGTCATTGAGATGAAAAGTACACTGAGAAATGCCAACATCTAATTATAAGGTCATTAAATCAGAATATATTTTACAGGTAAGGAAAAATTATTATAGTATATTATTTCCTCCCCACATACCTTCAACCATTGTGAGAGGACTTTTATAAAGGAAGCTAGTATTCACCTGCATTATCTTGAATTTATAATTAACAAAACAGAGGCACAGAGAGTTGAAGGGATTGGCCCAACATCATACAGCATCGCATAGACCACAGACAGGGTAATGGCATGAAAGGATCCATATTTGTAAAACCAAAATGGTTTCTAATTAAGGGACGGTTTGACAGAGTAGTTGCAGCTGCATGTTAACCAGGTACGGAGACTGCATTCCTAGTGTCACCTCCAAACTCCTCCCTCTTGCAACTCATGCTTCTCTGATTCCCTGCAGTTTGTTGCATCTACTCTTTTAACATTCTGATTGTTGTGTCTTTTGTGAAAGTATTTGCTGACTTGCTGGGTTCAAAGCTTACTAGTTATTAGCCCAGCCTAGCATGGTATTTGCCACCATCCCATGGTGGCCACAGGCCTTGTGGCCTTTCAGACATGATGATCTTCAAACCAGTCTCTCTCCTCTTTGTGAGGGACTTTACAGTTGTAGCCTTCCTTTTTTCCTGGTGGTATCCTGATAATGCAGCTTATGGCTATGTTTTCTACATCTTTCTGATTCTGGCTTGGCCTCATCTAACCAGGTATGCCAGCTGTCCACTGCTACCTTGTGACTACCCTTGGTTTTGTCTCCACTTCTGTCCTGTGTGTGATGATACCTTATGACTTGTGATCTACCCCTGCTTAAACTGTTGCTTTTTCTATTATCTGCTTGATGGTTGTAGCCAAACCTGCCTAGTTGTGTGCCATGCTCTCAGGTCCCTGACTCCTTGCTTACTTTGGTGTTCTTAGCTGCTTCTCTACCACCAATTATTCATCCATTAGGATGAACCCTTCATGGGGAGCTAAGGGTAGTCCCTTAGGGCTACGCTTCATTGGGAGCTGAGCCTTTCCTGTCCAGTCCATTGGTATCTGTGATGGACAGTTATTTAGTCAATGGAGGGTACATTGTGATAGTCCAGCACTGGTACATAGGGATTCCTTCATTTTTTGTCTTTGGCATTGGTCTCTTAGCTCTCTTTAGAAAGCTGCATTCCCATTGCTTTGCAGTTATCTTGTGCTCATTTGTGATTCATTTAAATTCTGTTGCAGTGAGCTGTGGGCCATTGGCTAAAGATAATGCATCCTCAGTGCCACACCTTCTGAAACATTTCGTAGATTTCATAGACATTAGGGCTGGAAGGGACCT
>NW_017729017.1:9290252-9290625 GCF_001723915.1 Gavialis gangeticus | reverse complement strand
TTTGTGTACAGACAGGCAAGTGTTCCCTTGGGGGCTCTTCCCATGCCCACAGATTGAACCAGGGCTGGGACAGGTGTGGGCTCCCTTAAGTGCCTTGGCCTGCTGGTTTTGTAAGGGTTGCTCAGCAGGCCAACAGTGACAGTGGTACCCCCACCCCCAACGGGCTTAGTTTAAAGCCCGGTGGAGCAGGTCAGCCAGTCTGGCTGAGAAGAGCCTCCTCCCCAGGGGAGAGAGGTGGAGGCCATCTCTTCCCAGCAGCTCACTGCCTCTCTCACCAATGAGCAGGCTGTGGTCATGGAAGCCAAAGCCTTCCTGATGACACCAGCGCTGCAGTCTTTGGTTGACTACGTGGATCCTCCTCTCACTCCTCAGC
>NW_017729017.1:9283714-9285252 GCF_001723915.1 Gavialis gangeticus | reverse complement strand
AGCCCATACCCCAAGACTGGGAGGATCAACCCCCACACCCTTTAGGCCCGGTCCCAAATCCCTGTAGCACCTCATGACCCGGCTGGGTGCACTCAGAGCCATGTCATTGGTGCCCACATGAATAAGGAGCATGGGATAGTGGTGTGTGGGCTGGAGGAGCTTAGGGATCTTCTCCACAATGTCTCGGATGTGGGCCCCCGGGAAACAGCAGAATTCCCGGGCTAAGGGTTTGGGGCAGCAGACTACCCCCTCAGTCTCCCTCAGGATGGACTCTCCCACAAAAAGCACTTTATGTTTTGTCTTGGGGAGAGCAGGGGCAGTAGCTGCAGTTGGGTCTGTGTTACCTGCAGGAGCTGACAACTCAGCAGGCTCTGCTAGGGCTGCAAGAGGTTCATACCTGTTGCTAAGCTCTGGTGGGGCAGGGGCCTTGGTGCGGTGGGCCTTAGGGCCCTTGACCACCTTGGTCCATCCCCCTGACTGGAAAGAAGGGGAGGTCCTGGAGTCCTCCCTTGTCCTGGAGGGAGACCGTGGTCTACCCTCCATCTCCCGGGGCAGAAGGCCCTGGCAGTAGAAGTCAGTCTCCTGCTCACAGTCCCTGATGGCACGCGGTCTCTGGACTGTGGCCTGGAGCTCCTCCAGCTGGTGCGCCAGAGACCCCAGTAGGGAGCAGACCCCACATGGGGAGGAAGCCATGCTCCCTGGCCCCAGAGCCCGAAAAAGCAACAGGCAGCCCCCGCAGCCAAGAGCCAGGGGCTCCATTTGCGTGGAGCCCGGAACCATGGGCTCTGTCTGGGTGGCGGTCTCTGAGGTGCCAGGGGTGGGGGGCCGGCTGTAGAGCCCAAGGAGACCCTCAGGGTGTGGCCTGTGCCCATCCACATCATGCCGCTGGTAGGCGGGCTGGGCCTGAGTCTGTCAACCCTAGGGGGCTTGTAGGCAGGGCCTCAGCCCTCCCATGCACCCTCCTGTGCAAACTCTGTGCTAACCCATGCGCCAGCAGACAAGCACGCCTGTTTGCACAGCCTGTTCACGCAGCTCCCTGAGGGGCTGGGCAAAGTAGGGACCTGGGAAGGGCGAGACCCGGCCCGGCTCCACTCAGCCACCTCCTCCCAATCTGTAAGGGTTAACCTTCCCCCCACCATGGGTTCTGCTTACCTCCGGCTGTGCTGGGGGCTCCACGGCTGCTGGGGGGGTCTCTGGGGGGCTTTGGGGGAGTAGGGGTGCAGCAGGCTTTCGCCTGCGCGTCTCTTGCTGCTCCAGAACCTAACTGAGGCTTTTTTGCTGTTAGCGGGCCCTTTTAAACTACACGCATGCACAGTGGGCCCACTGTCAATGAACTGCTTTCGGGCAACATGCCTTCAGTTTTCTGATTGCGATTTTTTCCTGAGTGTCCTCCAGATTACTTCCCTTCTAGAGACTGCAACAGTTATCTACTGTGACCATGCATCTTCTGTCATTAAAACCGATCAGGTTGATCCAACCATTTCCTAGGCTTGGTTTGGGATTTCATGAGGCTGTAGAATCTCCTGTGTTGCCTCATT
>NW_017729017.1:9269620-9278714 GCF_001723915.1 Gavialis gangeticus | reverse complement strand
GATTGAGATTTTTTCCTGAGTGTCCTCCAGATTACTTCCCTTCTAGAGACTGCAACAGTTATCTACTGTGACCATGCATCTTCTGTCATTAAAACCGATCAGGTTGATCCAACCATTTCCTAGGCTTGGTTTGGGATTTCATGAGGCTGTAGAATCTCCTGTGTTGCCTCATTATGCCCTTAACACACCTTACACTGTCCTAGGTAGATTGCTCCCTAAGCATTCATTTCTGGCCAGGAGAGACGGTCAGTTCAGGCAGGCCTTTTTTCCATCTCCTGTCAGCTCTTGTATCTGTCAGGATTACTGCTCAATCTCCTTCAAACTCCTATCTTACATGTGCAGATCATGCCTTCTCAAATGGTAGTGGGTAACCTCATGTGGACCTTGCTCATTGCCAGCTGGCCAGCCTTGGAAATCCTTCTACTGCTTGTAGCACCCATCCTTCCGAGTCATCATTGCACTGGCTGCAGCCTCCCAGGTATTGTAGCATGTTAGTGAACACTATCTCCCACAGGCATAACCGTGCAGCTCGGCACCTAGGGCAGCTGTGTGAGGGCTGGGGCAACACTGGCTCCTGTTGTACCCATTGTAGCAGTACAATCAGCTGCCACTGCAGCAATTGCTACTTAGGCACTACCTCCCTCCCCAACAAAGGCAGCACCTGGAGCTGCTGCTTTAGTCATCACACCCCAGTTATGCTGCTGTCTCCTGTTTATGGAGCTATCTGTGTTGCACCCTGTAATGCTTGCCCTGTTCAGCATGTCTGTCACCAGCAGCAAATTACCTGGGTGGTATAACGATCACAGGCTTCAATAAATACAAGCAAATGTGAATGAGAAAAACAATACACTTCAATTTGTAGAGCAATAGGCAAGCCTCTGCAGACCCTCCGTCTGCATCTTTCACCTTGACTAACCTGACTTAGGGACCATCTCCCAATTCCTAGCCTCTGTAGTCTTCTTAGCTAGGAAGTATCTCTATATTATAACTTCTATCATTACAGGCAGTACCTTTATCTTCTTAAAGCATCACAGTCTCAACTGTGTGGGTGCACTCAGTAGTGGCTTCCTCCTGTTGCTTTTTAATATTTTGTGATCAGATTGCAGTTCACCACATGCCCAAAAGGCAAAGTGATGGAATCATCCATGGCAAAGAGTGCAGCCAAGAACTCCTTTTCCTTCTGAGCAGATTCCCCCTCTGTGTTTATCAAAGGTTTTCTAGCAAGTGCCATTGGCTGCTGGCTTTGCATCAGTGCTACTCCTAGACCTACTGCTGAGGCATCCCATAATACTTCTGGCTGTAGGACTTACACTGCAGTAATGCTTTCCTTTCCTATCAAAGCTCTGTTCTTGGATCTTTGAAAATGCTCATGCTGCATCATTATGTGTGAAATGTCTCTTGGGCTCATGACCTTGTGACAGGTGTGTACTGAATCTGAAAAAAGAATTGTCCATCCCCATCAATTGTTGTATATCCAGCAGATCATGTTCTGGGCATTTGCTTGATGACTATATTTCTCAGAGTGGACCCACCATTCCTTAAAAGTCAACAGATGTCAGGTGTGTAGGAGACCTTCATTTTTCCCAACTTCAGCTTGTCAGTATTCAGCCTAACATTCCACTCTTGGTACCTATTTAGGATTTGCTCCAGGTCAGCATCAGGTTCCTCGATCATTTCTTCCTTGACATCTCAATTCCTAACAATAAGAATATTATCAGCTACAATCTTGATACCTAAAAACCACAGTAGTGCTTCATTCAGTTTTATGCTGGAGCCTCAGTCTTATACTGAGACTGGGAAAAGGCCCACAGTGTTCATATCTTGTGGTACCTGCCAAAAAGTGGGTCAAAGTTTTGTCCTGGTATGCCAGAACCTATTTTTGATATCTCAGACAGTGAACACTTTTTTTTTTTACCTTGGATAAATTGTATAGTATGTCCTCAGTCATAGGTAATAGGTAGTGACTTCTTTCCAGTGCTCTGTTTAATGACTTTGGATCAGTGCAGATTGTCAGATCATCTGAAGGTTTTCTCATAGTGACAAGGTAGCTAATCCACTGTTAGTTTCAATGGGTGCAGCGATTCTTCTTTTTTGTAGACTTGCCAGTTTCTCCTTCAAAGGCTCCACTACAGCTAATGGAACTCTGTTTCAGCAGTCTCAAGGGCAGCACATCAGGGACTATATGTACTTCAGCTTGCCCTGTAGGTATCCATCTCCTTGAAATATGTCTTTAATTATGGGAGCTTTAATGTACCTAAAGTTAAAAGTGAATTCCAGTCTTGTCTGCTCTGAAATGAAGTGAATTTTCCCTATTCTACTTTTTGGTTTTGAGTAAAAAAAAGAATAGTATCTCTTTCTAGTCTCATTTGGTCGGAGGTCACAGTACTCATTAAACACCTTTTATCAGCTGTTCTATTGTTTTGGGCATTATTCCTTGCAGCAGTGTCTCACTCACTACTCATTCTTTTTCCTCACAATTAAATAATACAAAAGCTTTGCTGTCATGTTGTCCTCTTTTTCCCCCATGGTCATCTCTGTGTGCACACTATTCTTCCTTGCACTGACTCCAAGTTTGTACAAGGGTTTTTGTCTGGAATGTCAGCATTCCCAATGGTCCCTTTGTGCTCCCTATATCATTTCACCTCCAGTTACTGCTTTGTTTGGCTGTTAATCACATGCTCTTCCTTGCTGTAGGTCCCATCGGAGTGACTGCTGCTACATGTTCCATTTACCATGTGTTGGGTAACAACACAAGAAGACTCCATGCTGGTGAAATTAACCTGCTTTTTTATTATGAGAACTATTTACAAAGGGGTGTCAAAGATATGGCCTGCAGGTCAGACCCAGCCCTTGGAGCCATTTTACCTGGCCTGAGGGACTCAGAGTTTTGGGGTAGAGTTCACCATCAGATTCCAAGCTAGGGAGCACTTTTGCTGATGCATATTGGTGTGGGGCATGGGGAGCAAGCAACATCTGCATTAACTCTGCCACTGCTTGCCCCATGACCATTGCCAGATCCAAAGTCAGCCCAGGGGGCCCAAGTGAATTTGACACCACTGGTTTACAGAGCTTCTGTACCACCTAATATTCTAGCCATGTGCACACAGATTGACTTCCCACTGTCTCCTACAGATGCTTCCCTTGTATAATGTGTGGTCTCCTCTCAAAGTTCCATGACATTGCTACATCCAGCAGAGAGAGATTATACTGCTTGGAATGCATCTTTAATGTAATCTTTGCAATGTACATCCATGTTTCTACTCGAGTGGCAAGAAACATGTATATGCCTCTAAAATTACTGGCAATTCTAAAGTAAATGAAATGCTGACCTCCTTTTTCAAACTAATTGCAACAAGGAAAATAAAGAAACTGAACAATTAGAGGTAGATTCTTTCATGTTCAGCTGGTCTTCATGCAGCCAAACCTGAATAGTTTGCTTGTATAGGTTGGAGAGTGAGACAAGCTTCCCTAGGACTTACAACAAGTGGCCACAACCTGGCTTGCTGCAGACAATGAGACAAGGTCAGAGAAGAATCAGAGCCAACAGATCTGTGATTAGAGTCTTGTCTTATCATGCCTTGAAAGTGGAGTGAAACCAACCACTCATTTCCTTTGTATGTGTTCTGACTCTGTAGTACAGGGACTTAGACACATGCATACAGATGTATCCTGGGTAGTACCTAATTATGTACTCCCTTCTCCAATTGAAGGGAATGTTAGCAAAGCAAGTGCGCTGTGGGGTGAAACTGGCTACTGCACGCAGTTCCCTCCTTCCCCTATAGAGTAAAGCTGGGACATGTCTTAAGACTTAACTATATACAAATTTATTAATATATAAGAAGAGTTAAAAATGAAACATATATAATAAAGACATGGGAACTATGTGCAATATATATACAACTCTATGCAAATACTCTGAATGCAGTTGAGGGATCTGGGAAATAAAGGTCTCAGTAGATGTCAATGCAATCTTATAGTCCAGTGAAATACTAATCTACAAAGCATGAAGGACAAGCTCACAAAATATAAAGCACAGGATTCACAAAATATAAGATGCAGGGCAATGGATAAACAAACTTAGATTCTCAAAAAACCCCAAAAGAATAGCGCGGGTTACCCTGGAGCAATAGTAGGACCCCAAAGATAAGAAGAGGGGAGACATGATCCTCAGTGCTCTTCAAGCCCTCTGCAACACAGCTTGAATAGCCCATGGTGAGTGCCTCCAATAAACCTGGGAAGCCCTTCTCCTTCAGGGCTTCCCCTCCAGCTGCTAGTCCCAAATGTTGGGGAGGAGATTCCCCCCTCCCCTGTGGGAATCCCTTAACTCAGCTCTCCTGAGATCTGGTGAGGTCTACCTTGCCATCCCTGGGTGAGACACTTCCTTCCCCAGCAGGGGGTCCCTCAGCTGATTTGGGCTCTCCTGGCCTCCGACCTAGCGGCACCACTCCATATACCTGTGGCCCTGCCTTGAGCCAGGGGTTGGAGTCCCAAGCTGCCTTGTGTGGTGCCGGGGTCTCAGTCTGCTCCCAGACCCTCTGTGCGCTGCCTGTGCACCATGTTCCCAGCCTCATGCCGGGGACTAGAGAACTGAGCTACCTTAAGGAGCTCCAGAATCCTGGTCTGCTCCTGGACCCTCCATACACCAACTTGTACACCACATGCCTGACCGTGTGCCAGGAGTTGGAGACCCGAGCTGCCACATGCAGCTTCCAGGGTCTCGGTCCCTCTTGGACCCTCTGTGCACTGACCCATGCACCGATAGCCTGGCTTTGTGCCAGGGCTTGAAGACCCGAGATGCCTCGTGCAGCTCTCAGGGTCTTGGACTCTCCATGCACCAACCCATGCACTGCTCACCATGCTCCCTCGCAGTGGGGCTGGGGGGACATGGCCACTTCACTGCTCCCTACCCAACAAGGAGGCTTCGGTCTCTTCCAGGACCACAGCTCTGCCACACTGACCAGCTCTGCCAGCTCTTCTTTGCCCTCTTCTCCATCCCTCTGCCTGTGTGCCAAGCAAGCTACCTGTTTGTTCTCTTTGGGGACTCTGCCCCCAAAATGGAAATGAACCAATCAGATAGAGGGGGGTGTTAGTCCCCTCTTAGATCTGGCTCTTCACCTTGCCCCAGAGTAGGGGTGGGGCAAGCCTCTCCCCTGCCTTCACCTGATTGGTGGGGGAAGGGGAAATACCCCACCAATTATTTCAACCTTTTCCAAAGCCAGCATACTAGAATGCCACCAGCAAGCCCACCACACAGAAAATAGGGAACTTGTATTCACTTTGTCCTGTTGCCATTTCCCACTCTTCCCTCCTACCCCCTAAGCTTTCTGCCTAAGACAACATGCTGCTTTGGTGTATACATGCAGTTGTCTTGCTTTATGGTGGATGCTTTTATTTTATCATTTCATTTGCAGAACAGAGAGATTGTTGAGTAGACTTGCAGTCTGTAATGGACAAACAGGCACATGACATGGAGTAGGGGAACTGGGTAGCTGGAGCAGGGACTCCTTTTGTTTTTCTATCAGTTATTTTTTGCAGTGGCTGCTCCCATGTCTGTAAAAGAAGGAGCATGCCTGAATATTGGGCTAAATCTGCCCTCAATGATGCCCATTGCAACCCCAATGGTGGTGGGAGATCCTGGTTAAAATGGAGAGAACATGCCCCGCTCTCTGCTATAACTAAATGTCTAAAGCAATGATTAGCATTTCTGAGCTGGGATCTCTTTTCTTCAAGCCAGTCTTTCCAGATTTCATGGTGATGGGTATATTTGAAATAAATCCTTAAATAAAGTGGAGGCAGTTGTGGAGTAAACCAGGAAGAAGAATTTCATGTATAGACCATTTACATATCCAGACTAGATGAAAATACTGGTCTGAGCCAATCCAGTATCCCATTAACAAAATCAACCAGTATTAGATGCTTTGTTCAAGTAGTATAACTCGTCCTCACAGAAAATTTATCTGTAATGCCCTATAGGCTGTCTCATGCTCTCAAACAAGAGGATTTATTTCATCATCCTGGTTTTTCTTTTTATCCATAGAAATGTTTGATCCCTTTTTGACCTCAAAACTATATGGAGGCTGTTCTGAAAGGAACCCCAGGGGCAATGGTATAGAAAAAAGGCCTTTGTGCCTTAAGTTGGCCAGGAATCAACAACTGTTTCAAGAAAAAAAAAAATGGAAAATCCACTTAAAACTGAGGTTTACAATGTTTCATTCTCCATTGGAGGAAAATTGAAACCTTTCAAATATATAATTGTAGCAGTGTATCAGACTGCCCCAGACTGCTGCTGCTGGCAGTCTGCTAGCTCCAGGGGCCTGGGAGCAAGCTGCAGGCAGTGAAACCAGATTACAGGTGGCCTAGGAGGACTGGGACATCTGATCCAGATGATTAACTGGCCCACAGGAAGTTAAGAGGGCTCCTGAGGAAGAAACCAGGGAGAGACATGCACAGAGAACTCAGAGGTAGAGAGTTAGGCTCCTAGGAAGAGGAGCTAGAGGCAGGCACACAGCCTGAAATCTGGATAGCTGAGAGGCTGTAAGAAGAAAATAGAGAGGGAGAGAACTAGTGGATCAGCTCATGGTGGAGCCTGGGGAGCATGCCTGGAGTGCTGTTATGCCAAGCATTGGTCTATGATTATGAAGACAACCATGGGGTGTAGAGAGGCCATAAGTGCATCAGAGACTGTATATGGCTTATATTTATTGATTCCTGCTGGGAGAGCTTGCCCAGGGAATTTTAGACAATAAACAGAGGCTGTGAACTAATAAGAGGGCAACAAAAGACTGTTTGTTGAGCAAATTAACCCTGAACCCACAATGTATAAATAACTTGTAAAAAATGGACAAAGAAGTAAGAATCAACACACCTGGGACTTGGGGGGAAGGAGGGAGGGACAAGCTCAAAAACTTGTTCCACCTGATTCAGAGAGGGAAACAGAACCTGGGTTTCCCACATACCACACAACTTCTTTAACCGCTAGGCTGGCAAGCCAGTTTCTCTTTCACTTTCCTATTAGTTTTTTTTCTGTTCCAGTGTTATTAATAATGTAAGTATTAAGTAGAACAGACAGAGAGATTATGTAAACCTCAAATTAGGCTAAGGAGAAGCTTGGATCTGGTTTTCCCAAGCTCTTAGCACCTTGGAAATTTTGCTAAAAAAACAAGGCTGCAACCTATACATCACCAACAAACATTTACATTTTGACAAAACACAGTTTGACAGAAAAAAAGTTTTGCTGAAAACTTTTTGAGCAGCTCTACCCAAAAATCTCTGCTTTGCTCCCTGCCCCAAATGCCCTATTTTACCATCTCTCCACTTTCAAAGGATCATGACTTGATTGCTTTAATAGGAAGCATTTGTGACAAGGCTAAGAAGACAGCAGACAGTTTTTGGTGTTGCAATAACCTCCCTCTTCCTGTACTAGGATGGCCTCCGTTTGTTACTTCTGTTCTATGATGGAAAGAACTTAATGGAATAGAATGGACAGTGAATGCCTAATAGTTCGAAAACTGCAAATGTGCCTCTGCCAATCACAACAATCTATTGAGGCAAAAATTCTTCCATTGCTTAGCAAGCCATCACCTTATTATCTGGATTTAAAAAATCCCAACTCCATGGAAACCTATTTCCAATGTCATAATAGGAGATTTTCTGAGTCTTGGTATAGGGAAAATATTTTGTTACTGCTCATTTGGGCTACTTGCTTTCCCATATCTGGAAAAGTACACATTTGAGGCTTTTGAGCTAACAGAATAGTGACAATGATGCTGATGTGCTTGGCGTGGCTCTAGTGCTTCTGCGTTAAGTGAAGAGCCAGAAACAAAAAGATCACAGTAAGATCCAAGGCAAAAAAAAATCCCTCACAACAAGCCCTATTCTGTGATTGTGAGATTGTTTAGGGTTTGGATTGAGGATTTTTGTGGTTCAGGTGCAGGCTTATCTGTTCTGTCCTGTGGCAACAGGGAACAGAATAAAGAATTACTTCAATAGGAAATAGGGAGAGCCAAATACAGAAAAATGATGTCCAACTGTCAGGAACTTAATAGTGGTACTGTAGAGCAGACATCATCCTGAAGCTCTCTCAAGCATCCAGGGAACACCTTGTAGTTACCAAACAGAAGAGCACATCTTAAGAATTTGTCTCAGGCTAAACAGTAAATCCAATGCCAGCAAGAACAGTACTTTAGGAGGTCAGTCAGTTATGTGTGGAGACCTATGCAGCAAAGCCCTGATTTAGTAAAGCTCATAATTTATGTATATTGCTATTCAGCATCTATGAAATAACAGAGGACATATGAATCTTTAAAACATTTTGACTCTGTCCACTATCTGGTGTCATATTTAATAGGGAAATATTTTATTCTTAACTATTAAGAAAGAAGAGGGAACCATATGTGAAAACTCCCAAATTCTCTCACATGGTATGGACATTTAGGCCAAAGGTTAGATGTTTTAAATACCACCCACTTTTTGCATTATAAAAATCAGAGGTGATGCACTCAGTTCTAATAAAATGGAACAGTCTCCAAGCACCAATTCAACTTCTTTTTTTTTCAAAGTCTGCATGATATGCAGGGCCTGAAAGAAAGATGTTTTTTACAGTGAAATCAACTAATGTTGGTAGTCATATCATTATAAAATCCTGATGAAGGCAAGACCCTAGGTGTATGTACCACAAAGTAGAAGGGTGAGCATTATACTGGAGCCTAGAGTTGGCCCCGTGTAGTTTTCATCATCATGGAGACAAGGTTCTATATTTTAATCAGGTTTTCCAGCAGCAGAGGTACAATGAAGCTGTCAGCCCAGATTATAATATACCTTTTTTTAACAAAGATATTATATAACAAGGGTCCTGAGAGAGTTGGTCGATGTGATTGCAGAGCTGTTAGCCATTATCTTTGAAAACTCATGGCAATTGGGAGAAGTCCCAGATGATTGGAAAAGGAAAAATAATGACCATCTTTAAGAAAAGGAAGGAGGGTCTGGGGAACTGCACAGAGGTCAGCTTCACCACAGTCCCTGGAAAAATCATAGAGAAGGTCCTCAAGAAATCCATTTCTAAGCACTTGGAGGACATAATGATGATTAGGAATAG
>NW_017729017.1:9263552-9264620 GCF_001723915.1 Gavialis gangeticus | reverse complement strand
GGAAAAATAATGACCATCTTTAAGAAAAGGAAGGAGGGTCTGGGGAACTGCACAGAGGTCAGCTTCACCACAGTCCCTGGAAAAATCATAGAGAAGGTCCTCAAGAAATCCATTTCTAAGCACTTGGAGGACATAATGATGATTAGGAATAGTCAGCATGGATTCACCAAGGGAAAGTCATGCCTGACCAACCTGATTGTCTTCTATGATGAGATGACTGACTTCAGCAAGACTTTTGATACCATCTCCCACAGCATTCTTCCAAGCAAGCTAAGGAAGTATGGGCTGGAAGACTGGACTCTAAGATGGACAGAAAACTGTCTAGATCATTAAGATCAGAGAGTTCTAAGCAATGGCTTGATATCTAGTTGGCAGCCAGTATCAAGTGGAATGCCTCAGGGGTCAGTCCTGGGGCCAATTTTTTTCAATATTTCATCAACGACCTGGAAGACGTAGAGTGCATCCTCAGCAAGTTTGCAGATGACATCAAGCTGAAAGCGGTAGCAGATATGCTGGAGGGGAGGGCTAGGATTCAGAGAGTCCTCAACAAAGTGGAGGATTTGACAAAAAGATATCTCATGATGTTCAGTAAGGAAAAGTACAAAGTTCTGCACTTAGGACAGAACAATCCCATGTACCAGTGCAGGCTGAGGACTGACTGGCTAAGCAGCAACTCTGCAGAAAAAGACCTGGGGGTTAAAGTAAACAATAATCTGAATATGAGCCAACAGTGTGCCCTTGCTGTGAAGAAGGCCTAATGGCACACTGGGCTACATCAGTAGTAACACTGCCAGCTGATTGAGTGAAGTGATTCTTCCCTCTATTTGGCACTGGTAAAGCCACATCTGGAGTACTGTGTCCCCACTAAAGAAAGGGTGTGTACAAATTGGAGAGAGTCCAATGGAGGGTGTGGTGGGCCAGTACGGGGCGCTCCGGTGTTGAGCCACCCACCTCACTGAGCCCGGCCACCTTCCAGGCTCCGAGTGCCTCCCTATGGGTGCCTCGAGTCCGGCTGACCCCCTTCCTGGGGCACACTCGCTAGCCTGGGGGTAACGTAAGCTGCCACCA
>NW_017729017.1:9254440-9263541 GCF_001723915.1 Gavialis gangeticus | reverse complement strand
GTCTCCTCTGCTGGGCCCATCCTAATCAAATTATCACAGCTCAGAGATTTTGGGGAGAAACAAAGGTGGCTTCCTGCCGCAGAGGGCAACACAAATGATCCAGGGGCTGGGGCTCATGACTTATGAGGAGAGGCTGAAGGAATTGATCTTATTTAGTCTGGAGAAGGGAAGACTGAGGAGGGATTTAATAGCAGCCTTCAATTAACTGAAGGGTGGTTCCAAAGAGGATGGAGCTAGACCAGGGGTGGGTAAAATACAGCCTATGGACCAGATCCAGCCCACCAAGGCATTTTGTCTAGCCTGCAGTGGGTTGCTTCAAGCCACTTGGTCCAGGCACGGGGGTGGGGTGGGGCGGGCGGGGGCAGCCTAGGCCCTGGTGTGTGTGGCTGGTCCCTCCACCCCAGGCACACAGCAGGGCTGGCCCAGCATGGTGGCTAGACTCCACTTCCTGGCAGCCCCAGCAGTAGCTCCTTCCAGCTGCCACTACCAGACCCAGCCCTGCTGCCTGGGCACCCCAGCCACTCTGCCCTGCACCCAGCATTGGAGGTAGAACCAGTGATGGCAGGGCATGCAGCTGAATAACTGGGATGGTCTGTGTTGGGATTGTGGAACAGTGACAGCACATGGCCAGGGCCCAAGGCAAAGCTACAATCTTCTCCCTGCAAGCCCCTGACACGGAACCAGCACCCGTTACAGGGCTGTGTGGACAGTGGATAGGAGCTTGGCCCTGGCACCAGCCTCATGCTGTTACTACCCCACAATCCCAATCCCAGCCCTGGCCCTGGCCCCAACTGCCTGTCCTGCTACCAGATGCTGCTTCCCACCCACCCATGCACAGAAGCACTTAAGGAGTTTTGATGAGCTGTGGGAGGGGCATGCTGACCAACCCCATGACAGCTCAGTAAAACTCCCTAAGTGGCCCTCTGGCCAAAATAATTTCCCACCCGTGAGCTAAACTGTTCTCAGAGGTGGTAGATGACAGAAAAAGGAGCAATGTTCTCAACTTGCAGCAAGGAAAGTTTAGGTTAGATATTAAGATAAACATTCTCACTAGGAGGATAGTAAAGCCCTGGAACAGGTTACCCAGAAAGGTTGTGGAATGTCCATCCTTGGAGGTTTTTAAGAGTAGGCTAGACAAAACCTTGGCTGGGGATGGTCCTGCTTTGAGCAGGAGGTTGGACTAGATGACCACCTGAGGTCCCTTCCAACCCTAATTTTCTATCATTCTATGATTCACCATTAAAATCCTTGTCCCATTGACCACAGACTGAAATCCTGCAGTTCCTTCAACCCCAGGGGGTGCATCTACATGAGACACTACTGAGCAGCCATAACTTGTTTTATCAAGTACCAAATAAATGTACAGTAACTGGAGTTACTGTGAAGTAGTGCCAGTGATGCTACTGCACAATAGCCTACTAATACTGTTCAGTAGGGTATTAGCACTGTCCATGCTGTGATGTGCTACTGCATAGTATTTTTTGGCTACTGTGCATTCAGTGTCTCATAGAGATGTGCCCAGTATCACAGCAAACGGAAAGGGAGCGTTGTTCCAAATCAGAACATAAGCATTTATCTTCCTAATGTAAATCAGTGGTCCTTGCTAGTCTTTTGTGAGGTCATGTTTCTGGGCAAAATGAAGTCAGCTATAATACTACGACAGTATTCAGTTATAAATCCATGGCCAAATACCCGTTTCTGTCTCTCTAGCTAAAGTACGTAATGGGTATCAGTATTCCCCAAGTTCTTGTCCTTGCAAGCTTCTTGTCATTCTTTCCAAGATTTATAAGTAGAATTTCATCAAGGGATCAGATATGCTACAGCTGCTTTCTGCATGCCACGCATGGAATGGATCAAAAATCACATGCCATTAGGTATTTAAACTTAACTGATGAGAGCAGCTGCTTTTGGTGCTGAAGGCCTTTGGTCCTGCAGAGAGAATCCTCCACATTGGTATATGTAGCTCAGTCACAACTGCCAAATACTGTATAACTCCTTGAGTGATGCTTTTTGGCAATGGGCAGCTGCATTAGGGAACAATTTTTTTCAGCTGGACCCATGTGGCATGAATTGGAGCAATGCAGTCTGAAGGTGTCAAGCTCATCCAAACTCTTGTGACTAGGACTGAATGAACATTCCCCATCAAAGCCATTTTTAATGACAACTTGTTTTTTCAAGTGAATTCTTTCTTTTTTTTACTATAAATGGCTACTTTCCAAAGAAATGTTCAAGTTTTTATTTCATAGTCTTGCAGTCTTAACCCCAAATGCTTTTCAGTCACAAACAGAAAAACAGAGGTTTTTGTGTGGAAAAAAAATCATTTTTCATTTTTATAACATAATTTTCTAGTGTCTAGTGTCCTTTCTGAGCCCAGCAGGATTTCTAAGTGTTTATACTTCCTTGAAAATGAAAACATAGGTCCCCTTTGTTAGACCCCAACTCCATGCAACACCCAAAGACTAGGGAGACGATGATCCAATTGCTCAGAGAGCAAACACCAGCACACGTTGCTAGCAACAGCTTTATTCAAAATAGAGACAGCTTTGAGCAGAAAACCGGGGAGCAGCCATGAACGTTAGTTCTTTCTACATTTATACACCTTGGTTCATACTCCTTAACATTTACTCCACCTTTGTCCCTCCTTTGTTCCACCCATGTTCCCTCCTATCTCAAGCTCTGCCTCTGTTTACTGTTTACTTCATTAGCATGTAATTGCCTATGCATTTTACTTATTTACATATCTTTTTGCTACGAGCGCATGCGTAAGACCCTGACCCCAGCTTCTTTCGGTCAATTGCAGTTTCTTCCTGATTTCTTCACCATCTCCAAGGTCTTGCTTCTGCTTTGTCTCCTAACGATAACCAGTGGTCTGCATCCTGTTCTCTTTACACAATGAGTTATATGTCCTACACACTTTGTTAGGAAAATGCTTGCCTAAGCATCTTGCAATGTTACTTTTTATATTGTTCTGCTTTGTGGTTAGCAGTTTTGCTGGGCCTTTTATTCAGCTGCAAATTCAATGCTCCCCAAGCTCCAAATACAGTTACCCTAATACACTTGATAGAGGATGAGGTGACTGTTCTTACAAGTCCTTCAAGGAGTTTTAACTCTTTGCATCAATATTACTTCAGTCTTTACCATTCTTTATCTACCTCCACCTGGGAGCATTTCATATCTCCCTTCTCAGCCTGTCAACACAGGTGAGAATCATGAAATCATAGGGCTGGAAGGGACCCCAAAGGATCATCGCGTCCAGCTCCCTGTATGAGCAGGAAAGTCATCTGAGGTCAGGTGACCCCAGCCAGATGACCATCCAGTCTTTTCTTGAAGACCTCTAGGGTAAGTGATTGCACCACCTCTGTGGGGAGCTTGTTCCATAGTCTGGACACTCTTGTTGTGAAGAAATTTTTCCTAACGTTCAGCCTGAAACTATCTTCCAGGAGTTTGTGGCTGTTGTTTCTAGTTTTCCCCCAGGGCACTCTGGTAAACAGTTGTTCACTGAGCCCCTGATATACGCCTCTGTTATAGCGGTCATTTAGTATCATGCCTTCTGCAAGTTTTTCACATATAGCCCTTTGATTAATGTTTCTAGTATTTTCCCTGGAATAGTAGTTAAGCTAAATGGCCTGTAGTTTCCCAGGTCCTCATGCTTCCCCTTCTTGAAGTTAGGCACAACATTGGCAATCTTCCAGTCCTCTGGGATTTCTCCATGATTTCTGAAAGACCTTTGCCAGGGGCTCTGTGATTACTTCAGCCAACTCTTGCAGCACTTTTGTGTGGAGTTCATCTGGTGTTACTGATTTATATACATCTAATTTCTTTAACTGATAGTACACCAGTTCTATGGCAATGGTGGGAATGGTATCAACCCCGCCCGGCTTGTTCTGTGCCCTACCTGGCGTGTTGTTCCCCTTGGTCTTGTGAAAGACCGAGGCAAAGTAGTCATTTAGGAGTTCCATTTTTTTCTGAGTGGTAGTGACCAGGTCTCCTGAGGCATTGAGCAGCAGCCCCACGCTCCCATTAGTTTTCCTTTTACTCCCTATGTAGCTAAAGAAGGACTTCTTGTTGTTCTTGATTCTTGTAGCTAGTTTTAGTTCAGTTTCTGCCTTAGCTGGCCTAATCTGGTTTCTACAAGTTTGGGCCTTTGTTAAGTAGTCTTCCGTAAAGGCTGTCCCAACCTTCCGTTGTTTGTACTCCTCTTTCTTTTTCTGTAGGAGGGCTGCAACTTCCCTGTTCAGCCAAGAGGGTTTTTTGACCCTTCTGCTACTTTTTCTTAGTAAGGGAATGGGTTTTCTCTGAGACTTAAGGATTGTGTCCTTAAGAAATTACCATTCTTCTCATGCCCCCTTTACCTGTGGTCCTAGGTCTGTCAGAGCATTCTCTACTAGTGACCTAAGCTTATTAAAATTGGCATTTTTGAAGTCTAAGTCTTTGAGCTTGGTATCTGTTTTGTTGACCTTGCGATGGACCATGAACATAATGATTTCTTGATCACTGTTGCCTAGGCTACCCTCTATGTTTAAGTTGGTCACCAGGTCATCCCCTTTGGCCAGGACCAGGTCAAAAAGTGCATTGCCTCTAGTTGGCCTATGAAACTCCTGAGTAACCCTACACCAATATTCTTGACCTTTTCAAGTAGGCAGCACCTTCTTTGAAGTTAAAAAAAAATCATCATTGCGCTCTTACTGTAAAACTAAGAGTTAAATTGGAATAAATTAAAACAATGCTAAGCCTATGTAACTTATGAGCATGCATATGTTTTGAGGGCCAGTAAAATGCACTTGACCTTCAAGGAAAAAAGTGCAATGGATGAATGGGGAAACAGTATTTTTTTTTTTTTTGTTTTAGACTAATGACACATTCAATGACTTGTGATCCTTTCCCTACCATGCGTTGCAACTCATGAGCTGAGAAACCTTGCCTCACATTTATCCCTTTCAAATGGTGCCACTCGCCTGGGGTCCCCTGTCTCCCAAGGCATCTAAGCCCTGGTGTTTTTCAAGCTCTCCAGAGTGTGTAAAGACAAAAGAACATCAAGGGTGAACTCAGATTCCTTATCCTCATTATTCTGAAAACATGTTTTTCATCCTCATACATAATGTTGCTTGTACATGCAAGGGGGACAGCAGGGGTGAACTATCAACAAAAAATATCCAATCAATCCTTGCCAAGAAAAGTCTGCAAAATAAAGGCAATTAATAACAGCATTCAGCAACGCCAAATGGAGCACTGATCCCTGGAGCCTACCCACTCCACTCCGAGCAATAGGTATTGTCTAAGGTTCTTGTTTCCTATCACCCAGTTAAGCTTTTATCCACATCACATTTTCCTTCTGCATCAGCTAATTGCCCATTTAGAAAGATCTGGGATATGACCTAACAGTAATAGTGCAGCTGCATTCTTAAAGGTATAAATGGAAACAGGGGTATAGGTTGTAGTTGTGTTGGTCTAAGAACATAGGCAGACAAGGTTCTTTGGGTAAATCTGATATCTTTTATTAGACCAACTCAAATAGTTGGAAAAATTCTTATTAGCAGGCTCTTAGCTCTAAATACCCTTCGTCAGGCTGAGGAAGCATCTGCAGTTGGTAGGTGCTCTTCCTGGATGGAATAAACAGAAACAAGTATTTGACCATCCTAACTCTCAGCAGAACATTATCCACCATCCAGCCTAGACCAGGGCTGATGATGATTCACAAAGATATTGTCATGGATTGTTCCACTTTCAAGAGGAAGCTCTGTTTTGGGATTCCCCAAAAGAAACCTAGTCTGATTGCCCTCTCCCATAAAACCCCTTGAAGCCAGTCTCTGGCCTAAGACCCTGGCTTCTTTTTGTCCCTGGCTTCTCTCACAGGTCTGTAACACTTATGTCTTAGAGAGCTCCTTCTTTGGTCAGCTCCTGTGAAGAGACAAGTGTTTTCCTTTTCAAAGTGGAATGCTGATGTCCCAAATAGCATAGCAGACTCCTGTCCTTCAAACAGCCTTTACTTTGCACCACAGTCCCCCCTGTCCTCAATCAGACCCTTTTCTGTCCTGCCTGGGACCCTCTTTTCTCTCCCCCACTGTCTCAAAGCCTCACTTCTTCTCCTTGGGCACAGTCAGCCATGCTAACAAAACTGTTACAAAAACTATAGTATTAACCTGGGGACTAATGCTTAACCACTCAAATGAAACATAATATTACGGGGAACTAATCAGGGAGCAATCTCTGCAGTCACCTCCCCTGGGGTGAAGGGGGCATCTAGATGTTCTACTTGTGAAACTATTTAAGCAGAATGCACTCATGCTGAGCCCACCAAAATGTTCCCCACCAGAACTCCAAGTTAAACCTCAGCCCACTTAGCCCCATCAGTCACAGACAGAGAACTGAATGGTCAAATGGTGATTTGGGGCTGGGCCTGAGCTCCTTTTTGAGGTGCTGAGCACCCAGAAGTCTCACTGAGATCAGAAGTAATTATGAGTACCAGCAGTTCATAAGAGGAGCCCCACACATTGATGGGTGTAACCCTGAGGCAGAAGAATGATCAATCAGAGTGCAACCCTACCAGGCATCCTGGGTACATACTTGGGATTGCTAATCCACACATCTGCATCTTTGTAGCTAGCTATAGAGGGGTAGTTAGCCATATTAGTCAGAAACCAGGCAGAAGGGAGGGTTGAAGTGCTCTTTATAGACTAATAGAATCAGAGTACCATAAGCTTTCATGAGCCATAGCTTATTTCATCAGCATGGCACCTGATGGAGCTAGCTGTGGTTCATGACAGTTTAGGCATGTTTGATTCTATAAGTCTATATTAAAGGTGCACTTCTAGCCTGTCTCATACTAGGTAGATTAAAGCTAGCATGGGAATATCTTAGTCCACTATGGTTACATTGTCATTTTGCCATGTTAGACATATACTTATTGTCCCTTTATGTTCCTAGAAATAAATATTTTGATGGACAGTATTTCTCTCCATCAGAGACGGTGGGAAATGGAAGGGGAATCTGTACAGAATCCTGACAAGCCAGCTTTTTGCTGCTGGATGGCTGCAGTAACAGAAATCAGCAGGTGGTGGCACATTCCTATTAATTCTTAGCACCTCTGGCTTAGTTAAAGTACACTACAATAGAAGCTGTGTAAAAGTGACATTGTAAGGATTCATCTTTACCCCATTCTGTGATATTTTAGCAAATATATCCAGTTTGCAAGTAAAATAGGTGCTTTTTTCTTGTCAGCTGCCAGCTTTGCAAGCTCCCCTAGGGATCTGAAAATCTAGTCATTCTCTTCACCATTGATGATAAAAGTTTCACCATTGGCACTTGGACAGCAGCTGAGGTAGTAATATTTTAGGACTCTGGGATCTGCTGTTGCTGAATTAGTTCCAGGGCCAGTCTCTAAGATTTACAGGGGCCTCCATCGAAGAAAACATTTGGGCTTTTAGTTGACTTCCATCATGCTGTAGATCTGGGGTGCAAGGATGTGGAAAATGAATATGAAAAGGACACTTGGATTTTTATGGTTTGCAGAAGAGCTGCCTGAAACTCATTGTTAATTAAGGAAGTGTGTGCTGGATAGAATTGAGAAGAACTTTGTTAACTCCCGTAGGGTCAGAAATCACCCCAAATGTTTCAGGATAGTGGCAGGATTATTTATTATGGAAGAGGCACATCTTGAGCGTTGATGAAGTAGATGCCCCACCAATGCATGAGCCTTCATGAGAAAGCACATTGAGTACCCACCTACACTGCCTCTCTTTGTCTCTACAAATCTAATGGGACCCCAAGTTTCTTTGCATCAATAAAATGAGTGGATGTAATGCTGAGTAAGAAGGGGCCATTTTTAGACATATCAGTTCCTGGCTTAGACTGCACTTTCCTGTTACATGCTGCTCAGTTCTCTCACCCAGTTATGAATGGTCATATACTTATTAGGACTCTTAAGAGAAGACAATACACAAGCTAGAGTTCAGGGTTGGGGAGCAGAGGTTGACTAGCACCTTCTCTTATGAAACATTTTCTGCCTTTTTTTTTAAGTTGCCTTTTCTGTTACAATTTTAACATTCTTGGAGGCAGTATGATGCCTTTTTGCTTTCTTTGTGAAAATCCATTCAGATTGAGCTGGGCTATGAACAGTTGAAAATCCCCACTTTCAATCTGTTTTCTTTATTTAATTTTTTTTTGCTCAGTAGACCTAGGAGCCTTGATTCAGGCATTGTTTAACTTTTGAGGGCAAGACTGCAATCTTAGGGCATTTATACATGTGCTCTGGGAAGGGGGAGGCGCTTTAATTAAAGCCACTCTGAGAGCAGCTTTAATTAAAGTGCCAACAGCATCACATGCATTTAGTGTCCCATGCTTCAAAATGGCAGTGGGGACCCTTTAACTATAGTTAAAGCACCCCTACAGCCATTTTGAAATGCAGAGATGCTGAATACATGTGGTGGGGAGGCAGACTTGCAGCATAGAGTCTTCTGAGTTGCGTGCTAATTAACAAACATGGGAATAGAGGTCCATCACATGTATAGGTGCCATTAATGTCCTGTCTTGTGTTTGATACTTATTTATATCACAATAGTGCCCAGTTAGGATAAGGGCCCACAGTCAATGTTATGCTGTATAAATGCATGGACAGTTCTTGCCCTGAGAGACTTAGACCTTAATTTGAAGAAAATCTTTAATTAGAAATACTTTCTAATGCACCTGCCTTCTGTATGACTACAGAGAGTTCATTTAATATCTTTTAGATGGTGCCCAGACAAGCAGTTCAAGGGGTGGAGCAAGCCTGTCCTACTTGAACCTGGCTGGGGTAAATTCCTTTTGATATATTTGTCCTTCTTCCAAATTATGTCTGGAAATGCTACTGTGACTCACCCTGGCCCCAGATTCATCCCAAGTGCACCTTTGAGACACATGCTTGGGGTGCTTCCTTGCCTTTGGGCTATGTACAAACAGTCAAAAAGCCTGAGGCTGAATCAATTCAGTCTTTAAAGTCTAGTTAGAAGCATGGAATTAAACCGAAACAGAAGTGAACAGACATTTACCTTTGATTCAGGAAATGCAGCCACATGCCTGCAGTGGCTCACGCCAGAAGTCAGGGGGCACTAGTGCATGGATCTCTG
>NW_017729017.1:9240630-9249440 GCF_001723915.1 Gavialis gangeticus | reverse complement strand
ATTCAGGAAATGCAGCCACATGCCTGCAGTGGCTCACGCCAGAAGTCAGGGGGCACTAGTGCATGGATCTCTGGCTATGTGTTCACTTCCTCTTCCTGCTGCCCCTGAGGTCTCTAGGATTTGCAGTCCAGAATTACAGCAGCAGGACTCTGCAGGGTTGCTCATCCCTTCTTCTTTCTGATTCCAGATGCCTCTGGGATTTGTAATCCACAGTTGCACCCAGCAGTAAATTTGAGCAGGGGAAGGGGTGTTTAACAGCCCTCCCTGGCCCCAGACCCTACGTGGGGTTTGCCTGGGGGGGGAAAGGTCCCCCCTGTAGACTAGCTGCATCCCCAGTCAGGTTTGCCCCACCTCTCACCACCTTGTCAGCCAAACTTCACTGCTCCAGCTAGGGAGTAGAGGGATGGGGCCAGTCCTGCTCTCTGGAGCAGACAGCACAGCCCAGCCAAGGGCTGGAAACAATGATGGGGACTGTGACTTAATTTGAACCAGGAAGGGGTCTGGGATAGAAGTTTCGTAAACTGGTTTGACCCAAATCAGTTAAGTCTAATACTACATTCAACCAGGTTTATCTTAAAGCAGTTTCAGCATTTTGAAACTGGTTTATGTGCACTGAACTTATGTTCTGGTACAGGTTTAAACCAGTTTATGTGTAACTTCTGTCCCTAGCCTTGGAGTTCCGTTCTGCTCCAAGCCCCTCACCACAGTCTGCTGCTTGACCACTGAGAACCTGCTGAGATGCACCAGAGGCCAACGCCTTGCCCTGTGGTGCCTCAGCACTACTACCTGTCTCCCTCAGGCCTTGCTAGCTCTTAGCAGAAGGGAGTTTGCCAACTAGAAGGATCACATCCTTTTCCAGCCATGAGATCAGAGAAGATGGAATCTGTTTTCCATAGGACAGGTGAGCCTGTATGATCAAATACTCTGGAATCACAAGTGTTGCTGACAAGTGGTCTGTAAAAAGATAACAACAAGGATTCATTATAGAAAGCAAGAACCAGCATAAGAAATCAGTAACCATATGCTGAGAGTTAAATAAATCAGTATGATAAGCAGTGGTCTCAGCACAACACTGGTTATTTTGATTTTGGTTTTTATAGTCATCATGGCTAAGGGAAGTTGGAAGGATTTGAAAGAAAAGAGAGACATAACTTTCTTACTATTTTTCAGGGAGCTCTTTCAAAGCTTGAGGGGCTGTATGAGGGAAAGCACTAATGTTCTTGCTTGAAAAACTAACAAGTGGCCAATGAAGTCTTCTGTCATGGCCTGAAAAGTTGTAGGAGCCAACCTTTCAGTACTGTAGGAAATGATAGGTTGGGTAGGAATTACCTGCAAAGGGTTTTGAGAAAGAAGACAAGTAATTTGATACAACAGGGTAGGAGGAGCCAGTGGAGGGATGAAAAGAGAGAAAAGATCTAATCAAAGTGACGGTCTAGAAATGATCTTACAATAGCATTCTGGATTCGTACATGTGGAGAACAGTGTATTTATCAAGAGTAGGGAACAGATAGCTGCAGTAACTGAACAGGAGATGATAAGAAGCTGGATAAAATGTTTAGGTGTGTAGATAGATAAGGAAGCCCATATCATAGAGATATTTTGCAGGATTTAGGTAGTACCTGATTGGGAAGACATACAGAGATTTGAACTGGAGACGATGCCCCAGTAACAGGTCTGAGAGACAGCCAGGATAGAAGTAAGGTCTTCAGGAAACAAGAAAGGAAGTTGAAGGGACGACTTGTCAGGGAAGATTAAGGCTCTGTTTAAAGCCATATGGAGTTTGAAATGACAATTAGTCATCCCTGATGAGATGTCAGAGAGATGGGTCATGCTTTTAGTTCAGACAGAAGACAGGTCTGGTGTAGAGAGGCAGAACAATGTTTCAGCATGAAAAAATGATTGTATTTGTACCTTTCTTCCTTGCCATTAAAATGGCTCAGAAAACAGGTTTTTCATGTAAAACAGAATTCTGTTTGGGTGAAGCTCATGTGTCTGTGCTCCTCTTACTCTCTCTGAGGTTTCCTTCCTTGTCTCGGGCATGAGGAAAGTTACTGATCTCCTTTCTCTGTTCTTTTGAGTGTGAAAACTTGATTTGCTTTCTCTCTATGGGAACTGGGATTGATCCAACTAGCTACTAGGGGTGTGAAAAACGGGCCATATTCGATTCAGATTCAGATTTGGCCCAAACTGGGGACAGCGATTCGATTCATTGATTTGGATCGCTGTCCCCAATTCAATTTGGCCAAAATCAAATCTGAAGTTTTGATGCTGATTCAAAGAATCAGCAATTTGGCCACAGACACAGCTTTAAATGTTTTTTCTACATACCTTGAAGTACCAGCCACAGCTCATGAATGCTGCAATGCTGGCGTGGATGAAGCATCTCACAGAAGCGTGCCCCCCGCCCCCCTTGTGCTCAGTAGTAAACCTGGAAGTGGACTGGAAGTACTTCCAGTCCACTTCCAGGTCTTCCGGAGAGTGTGCTGGGGGCCTCTGCATGCCCTTCCAGCTTGGCGATCAGCTGAGGGGTGACCCTGGGTGCCCCCCCAGACCCAGGAGGCACGAGTCATTGAGCCGGGGAGATGCAGGGGAGGCCCCCTGTGTGCTCCCTGGTGGACACGGAAGTGGACTGGAAGTGCTTCTGGTCCACTTCCAGGTCTACTGCCAAGCGTGCTGGAGAGCCCCCTGCACTTCTGTGGGATGCTCCATCCATCCCAGCATCACAGCATTCATGAGCCACCTGCTACCTTGAGGTGTGTAGAAAAAACATTTACAGCTGTGTCTATGTCTGAATCTCCGAATCTTTCTGGATCTCTCTGAATCAATTAGGAGGGTTCTGATTTGATTTGGAGAGATTAAAGGGTCTCCTGATTCAATTTGAATGTGGAGATTCAGCCACCGAATCAGGCTGAATCTTTTCCAAATCAAATCAGCAACCAA
Organism: Gavialis gangeticus; assembly: GCF_001723915.1. NCBI lineage: Eukaryota > Metazoa > Chordata > Crocodylia > Gavialidae > Gavialis > Gavialis gangeticus. The sequence continues at coordinate 9,246,500 of NW_017729017.1, read as the reverse complement.
AGCTTCGCACAGTCCTATTAGCTACCACTCCTCTTGGGCTTAACCTGTGAGGGCTTCCTGATTGGCTCTTCTCTTCTTTGCTTGCCACTCCTCCTACATGAATTCTATAATCTCTTCTCACAAGAGGATGGGTAACACCAGACATGGAGCTCATAATTCTCTAACTGTTCTTTTGTAGCCTTTCTTCTGGCCCCATCTTCTGCAGCTGGATGCTCATCAGAATATCCATCTGCCATTTTATTTGTAATCGTATGATAACCCAGATGCTATTTTATTTGTAATCTTTTCAAGGTTACAGCTTGTGGGAAGGAGAAACCCAAGATGTTTATGTGAAAACAGTTATTTTACATTGTATGTGATAGATTATGTATCTGCCATATCCCTGCCACATTGGACAGAGCTAAGAGGCAAGTTAAATGCTTCATTTTTTCAGAGCCCGTTGTGTGGTTTTAACATATGAAGTTTTACATGATTGTTACTTAGTTGTGACTAGGGGAAACGAATAACAACATACTTATTTTCAGGGTGTTAAAATTAAATCACTCAAAACATGGCTGCTTGAAAAGGTGAAAACTACAAGTCTAACAAGTTGATCAGTTTCCTGCCAGTTGTCTCCACCATTGACTGTAACCAAATGCCAGTTGCTTGATGCTGTTACCATTGCTGAGGTACCTCATCAACCATGACTCCAGTATTTCTCTGTTCTCTCCCCATTCATCCTGGTTGGAAGTTTTTCAACCATTCCATTACTCTGATGCTTGGAAAAACATCAGTGCAAGTTCCAACAGAATATTTTTTAAAAAAAAACATATTCTGGAATTTCTTGTTTTAGGACATTAAAAGAAATCCTTTTAGAATTATGATGCTTTGTTTCAATTTTTATTTTATCCTATTAGAACTCTTAATTTTATCCTACTTACCTAATTATTATATTATTCATGAAGTATATTTTAGATTTTCAGAGAAAAATTTGGGATTCTACAATTACATTTTCTGAAACCATATCTTTTTAGAATTTTCATTTTGTGGCAAATTTTGAAATGTCAGTAATGTATCTGAACCCAAGTTTTGGTTAGTTCTGGTGCCTGCAACTTTATTCAACTGTTTTGTTTGCCAGCAGAATATGACCTTGATATTTCAGTATGACTAAAAAGAGGCAAGACAAATTCCAGTTAATCGAGCCAAAATAATTAGAATTATCCCATTGTTAGGATATTTTGAGATTTTGTCTGGAAAGTATTGTACAGTAATGGTAGATGTAACAAAAGATTTCTTCAGTAAATAGCAGATGGCTTTATGCTTGCAATATGTGCATGATGACATAAATGTCATGAAAAGTTCACTGGAACATATACAATGTTGTCTGTGTGTGGGTGGATGTAATGTTTCAGTAATTAAGGTTATATCATTACATTTACATCCTCAGATCAACTACCATCCAGTAATGCTATGATGGTATTACCAAAACTACAAGCTTAACATAAGATCTAGCAAAAAATGAATGTCTGTTTTTTTCCAAAGGGGTGACATTAACAAAAATGTAGTGCTGACCAGCAGTGCTGACTGCAAATGAATGCAATTTCTGTGCACTGAATTGCATTAAAACATGACTTTGATCCACAAGGGGTATACTTTTACAGGTCAACATTCTCTCAAGCCTTGTGGCCCATCAGGGTAGTTAAAGCACACCAGTTTTTGCAACCAATAAACCAAAAGAAAATGAGGTAGCTAGTACCATATCCAGCTGCCTTTGACTCTCCAACACAAACAAAGATGTATTATTTTACAGCTAGGTCAACTGGTTTAACTGTTCTGCCATTGTGCCCTGATTTTCCAGGTGCAAAAGGACAAAGCTTGACTTACAGTTTACAGATGCTGCAGAAAAAATAATTTCAGGAAACTTGGGGCTGAAATCATTTTCTGGACATTTCAGAATTAAAATAGCATTTCACTTACACATTTGGAAAGCAATGCTTTAATAAGTAGCTTTGTACAATGACTAAACTTGTTCACTTAGTAAAGTGTTATAAAAGAATGGCTGTTCTAAATGTTTCCTTTATTTATTAACATAATACCAAAGAATCAGGATACTTCCCAGGGTTAGGGTCCCAGCCCCCCTGTAAAGGTGAGGATTTAAAAAGTATCCAGAGCCACAGCAAACACTGCTGAGGTGCTGCAGCTTTTATTTCAAAGGGCACCACTCCTCTGATCAGCTGCCTAGGACCACTGATGAGCTGACCACTGACCGGGGGGTGAAAAAGTGGCGTACTTTGAAGTGCAAGCTGCAACAGAGAACTGAGTAATTTGTTCTAAATTCAGCAACTGTCTGCAAATTAAATGGGTTGCAAACTACAAGGATATGAACAATCAGTTTCAATTGTATTATTTATGGAAGAGCTAATGTCACCAGTTATCTATGCCCACGCATAGCACAGAATGACCCATGTGTCATTTTCTCACCCCTATTAACAGAGAAGTGCCTAATACATCTAGTAGCTGCTACCAGACTTGTTCCTTTAATTCACACTGCAGAAGCTTGTAATTTTAATTCTGTTGGTAATGGCTGTTCAGTCTTTGGTCACTAAGAAGACAGTGATATATTTACATAAGGTGTTTATTTGAGATCGACAGCATAAAGAAAGAGTGATCTAATGAATGAAGCACTGGACTGGGTTCAGTGCAGATTCTGTTTCCCACTTGGTCACTGTTTAACCTTATGTGAGTCATGTTTGCCCTCCTCCCCATGCCTGCATTTTCCTTTCTGTAAAAAGTGGAGGTAGTGATGCTTGGTTATTTAATGCTTTTAGATCTACTGATGAAATATGCTGTATAGAAACTGGATATAATTATTATTTAGCAGAAATCACATGTTTGGAAGCTCACCAGAAGTTGGCCAGGGCTCCTGGGTGCAGTTAAGGAGGCAATTTTATAATTTTTTTTTTTCAGTTCTGCCATGGCTTCTTTTCACTCCTGTCCTCTTTTTTGTACATATTGGGCAGAATTCTGCTTCACCTAGCAATTGACCAAAATGCAGCTTGCGACAATTCTGAATTACCCAACTAAAGTGTAGGAGCAATTCTATGACCCCTCTGGGCATGTAAGTGGTGCAGTCATAGGACTCGAATCACCTCTGGAGATGCACTGATTTCTCTATATTCCTATAGTTTGGCACTTAGGGACCCAGACAGAGGTAATACAATCAGTTCTATACTTTAATCAGGCCACTTAGAGTTACTCATTCATCAAGTTAGAATTCTGCCCATTACATGGTAGCCGGACAGAGCAGGAGTGAGCAACTACAGTCCTTGGTCTGGAACTGGAACTGAGTGGATAATTTTCCATGATTAATTTTCCAATATATGTAGCTTTTTCTGCTCCAGAATCCCTATGAGAAGGTGATATATTCCTCAGATTTGTTATTGAAATGATTTTGATGAAGAGCTTGGTGTTGTAGGATCTGAATCAGTCTGTGCCATTTAGTTGTGATTGGTTTGATAAGTTAAAGGATTTCTGAGTCCTACAGCTTCTGTTTCATGTTTGGACGAGCACACAAAAACTTCTGGCCTGACTGCTTGTAGGTGGGAAGAAAAAAAATGACTGTTGTGAATAAGATTTCCAGTGCCTTTAGCAGCATCTACAGTACTTAGGAAGATGTGAAGAAGAGAAAAAAACAAGATGTTGATCCATAACTTGAGTCCCACCTGCCTGTTCAAATAAACATTTGTTTGAATTAATTTCAGATATTATGGCAAACATATATTAGGACTGATTCAAATGCTTTTAAGGAGTTTCTTTAGAGTGCTCTTTAATCAAACACTCTTATCACATAAAGTTACTAGCCTGTATAAATAATTGCTGCTTATTTTCTGTGTTCCTGTCTGAGAGAGGCAATTAAATGCAAAAACTTTAGTTGGAAAGCTGCAATTTCAGGGGCTTAGTATCACAGTAGATTAGTCCTTACACTTCCCATTTTTGCCAACCTTTCTTCAAATCCAGTAGTCAAGAATAGGGAGAGGCTCAGGTCCCAAGTTATAGAATTCATATTTCATCCCTTCCAAAACTTAGGGCAAGTTGGCTTTGAATTTCTAGTTAAGATGTATACTTAGTCCCAAGTGAGAAGGAATTTGATGCATCCCATCCTATTATGCAGAGTTACAAAATAAAACTTTCTGAGCAGTGTACCCCAGCATGCAGGTTCTGCTTAGGCAGGGAAGTGAAACATTAGAAGCCACATATTTATAGGCAACTGTTTACACCTTAGTCTAGAACATCAGTGTTCAACCTTCTGGCCCTGTGGCCTGGATGAATGGCTCTGGGTTGGTCTATGGACTTGATCCAGCATGAGTTCAATCAACAGGTGCCAGGGGCGGATCTAGGATTTGGCAAGCAGGCTGCAGAAGCTGTCATCCATGCTGCAGAGGCAGCTGCACACCTATTCCCAGCCTCCTCCCCATCTCCACTCACTGATATGGGCAGCCCATGCTGTGGGAGCCTTTATAGACTTTTTCTAAAGTCCCCTAAGAATATAAAAATACTCCCTCCCCTCCATGTTCAAAGGCACAGCTCTTCCCCTTCCCCTCCCCCTCCCCCTCACCAGCCTTCCGCTTCTCCTTTTCCTGTTGTCCTACGCATGAAGGAAGCCTGAAAGCTGTTCCTTGCCAGCTCCAGACAGGCTGCACGGAGACTGGAGCCAGCTGGGAACAGTAACGGCACAGTCCACTGTCCAGTCCAGAGGTTCCCACAGCATTGTAGTCTGGAAAGCGGGGGTGTAGTTGTACCACTGCACCCCTTCTAGATCCACTTCTGACAAGTGCAATCCAGCTCAATGTCCTGACTTCATACATCAGAATCAGCCTCATGCTAGCCTGATTCTGTGCACAGCCTAATCAGAGGATTGTGGCATAGGCAAGTAAAGTTGAAAGGGACCTCAGGAGGTCATCTAGTCCAGTCCCCTGGTCAAGGCAGAATCATGCCTGACTAAACCATCTGTAACAGGGGGCCTACTCCAGGCCAGTTTCACTGTGGCTCACCCACCTGTTTCTGGCCTAACCACCCATGTTCTCGCCCACCACACCTTGTTGTTAATTAATTGATCTTAAAGTGGGAGGCTGCCCATTTCTTGCCCTGATGCCAGGGGGCACTATCTACGGCTCCATTCTTCCCCAACACTGCAGCCCAAGCCTCGCAGATGGTATCCCGATGTTATCAATATCACTGGCCCCACACTGGGACCCAGAATACTACTAGTTGAACCCCTCCTAGATTCCTCTCTTCAGGCAGCCTATTCCACCTTCATCCTGGGCTGCATAGCTCCCTGAACTGCTTCCCCCTTATTGGTGTGGTCCCCCTGAGACCTTTGGCTACTAGCCCTGGCCCACCTCCCCGCCAGTCGGAACCCCAGGGCCTCAGCTCTTGGGCATTCCTCGTGGTGGGCCCCTGGCCTTTGACCCTTCCAGTCCCAGCCCCAGCATTGACCAGTCGGGGGATGTCCAGACAGGTGTGAGTCTATGGCCCCACTCTCTCTCTGGGGTCCACCTTCCAGACCCTACAAAGGGGGTAACCCACCTGGTTGTGGGGGCTAGGGGTTAAGGCACCCTGACCCACCTTTCACCGGGGTGGTAACTGGCCTGGTATTTCCTGGGGGCTCCCGCACCACTGAGAGCCCCACCAGGCCACCCACTCCCAGCAGTGTGCAGTTCTAGGTCATGCCTAAGACCAGGAGCCTCCTGACCATCCCCTACAGCTCCTCCCTTACATCCAGATGATACCTGCAGCCAGGCAATGTTGTTTCCTGGCCTCCCAGCAGCAAAAATGCCCTGTTAATATGGGTAGACCTAACTAAAATGGCTGCCCTCATCAGGCACCTGCCC
>NW_017729017.1:9231856-9235630 GCF_001723915.1 Gavialis gangeticus | reverse complement strand
TCTCTCTGGGGTCCACCTTCCAGACCCTACAAAGGGGGTAACCTTTGCTGCTGTCTTCTGGCCCTTAAAGTGGCAGGCACAAATAGTGTCCTGCCACACCATCCTAGCCAAGTAGATGCTTAGCCTCCTCTTGAAACCATGCTCTGGACCAACCCAGTGAGCAGTGTAATTCCACATGCCAGCCTGACCCCAAACACTGGATCTGCCACAGAGTCACCTCATGTGCCAGCTAATCTAGTGTGTGGACCATGTCATCCAGCCTGGGGGGGTTCCCCATGGTTCCATAAATTTGGCAACATAAAAGCTGCAATTAACTCTGGCACTGCTTCCCTGCTGCCAAATTGTTGGACCTGTGGGAATATCTATGGGAGGGATGACATGGCCTCATGGGCCAGTTTTGACCCATGGGCCAGAGGTTGAGCATCACTAATTTAGAATGATCATAAAACCGGCAATTACCAGTTGCTGACTCTCTAAATGGTCCTGGCTTCTTAGTCTCTCTCTGCCTCAATTCTCTTGTCAGTAAAAATGGGCTGGATGTTTCAAAGGAGTCTAAGGGGGTTGGGTGTTCTTATTTTCCTCTGAAAGACCCAACGTTAACTCACCCAGAGGAGAACAGTAAAGATAAATTACTTTGCTCTGAATATGTAACGAGCCATATTATATTTATTTCAGACTCCTAACATGGATAACTTCATTTGTTACTTGCTGTCTTAGATTGTGTGCTACTTAAGGCTGGGACTGCATCTCATGATGGATACAGTAGGGGACAATAAGCTCGTTATTGTATCACAAAAAGGACAGTTAAGATCTGCTTCTGCCTCCACTACAGACTTGTTGTTTGACCTGGGGTGAGAATTGCAACAATTGTTGTTCTTGGTGTCCTCATCTGTACCATGGAAACAAAAATACATCACTGGAGCACTGCTTAATAAAGATCCCCAGGGGCAGGCTGCATTGGAAATGAAGAGTGAATTTATTATTTTATTATTATTATTTAAATGTATTCATCAATTTCATGACCGTTCATTTGTATATATAAATAATTGCATTTGCCTGGTGCTCAGGTACACAATCTTCCATGGTACATTTGCTTGTACAAAAGGATGGGCCTGCAACTGTGGCCAGTGGAATACCATTTTGGTTGCCAGTGTACCGGAGTGATTTGCATCCCAATTGCCAGGCAACTATGGTTCAGACATTAGCTAATGTATAGGAAAGTTTCAGCCATTCTTCTTCCCATCCCTAAAATGTCCCATGTTGTGTGCCCGCCCACCCCCCACCCTGGTCTGTAGCTTAATTTGTTAACTGTGCCATTTATACAGACAGCATAAAGTATTTTGGGAGGGCTCAATCTCTGGTTTATTGCTACAGTAGAGAGGTCATCAATAGATAGAATTCCTTGAGTCACATGGATGAGAGAAAACATTTTTCTTACCAAGCCCAAATAAAGCAGCATACCTGTGACAGCAGAAAGGAAGAAAGGTAGAACAGAATGAACAATATTAATGTTACTCACACAGTCTATCCTCTACAGAGAGACCCGAAGTGGGTGAAACAGGTCAGTCATCATCTTAGTTGTTCTTCTCCCCCTGCTGGGACTATATATTAGGAAGCATTATGTGTAATATATTACACTAATCCCCCTTGATCTGTGCATAATCATATTGGGTACATTTCTGCTTCACCTTATTTAAACATCTACAGCCAGACTTTGTTAGGCTCCCCAGTTCTGATAGGTTAATTTTCCATGTTACTTATTAAGCATTGACATTTATATCAGCTGGTTGCTGTGGTATTATTATGATTAATACGTGTCCCTTCAATTATATACAATTCTTAAAATATCCCGAAGTAGCTGTAACTTGTGTTTGTAGTTTTGTGCTTCATGCCTATTAGCTGCCTTAGCATTGTGCTTATCTGTTACTTGCACCTTACTTTTGTGATCCTGTGACTTAAGGTTACTTGCTTGTTATCTACTTTTGTCAATGTTTGAGACCTTTTGCCTTTTTTACTCAGGCTAAGTATACTTTCAAGAAAGGTCCTTAGAGACTTGTGGGTTTACAGCAAGAACTATGCCCTTAATCTTACTATAGGTCTCCTGGGAAGAAGGGAAAGATATGCCTGCCAGAGAAAATCTGAAGGGTCTATGAGGCTGTTTTAGAAACACTGCAGTGGAACAGACAGTGCAGAGTGGCAGCAGGCACTAATGAATTCAGTCCCTGAAATTTTGTCCATGCTCCAATACTGAAGTTCAGACTCTTCAGAGAGTAGTGGCCATTTGAAGCAACATCAGATATCTTGCCTAGCATGGCCCATTTTCAATACCTATCCCAGGCATTGGTTTTCAGCAGAATGCTGAGGACAGGTTTTTGAAATAGGACTGCCCCAATGAAAACAGGACTGTTTCTCCTTCACCCTCATTCCCCAGTGCACTGCCCCTCATCCTTGACTGAGACCAGAGCTCAGCTTAAGACTAAACCCCGACCCCTCCCCCACTCTCATTTTCCAACAAATTCAACTGAGACCAGAGCTCAGAAACAACTCCCCATTTTGTGACCCAGGAAATATGGTCACCCTACTTTCGGCAACTTTGGGAAGCATCCCACCTCTCTTCCTGCTCCCTGAGCCTCACTTTTCTGCCAGATTTCCTCATGACTCTTAGGTACTTTATAAAATCAAGTCAAGTCAGTCCCAAGGCTGGTGAGACTGTTGGGGCACCTTAAATGCTGTAAAAACCCTCCTAGGTTAGTTGAGTTCCTTTGCATCATTGGTGATTCTTTGGGCAGAGTGACCTGCTGGCACCCATCTCCTCTCCAGGTATGGATGGCCATTGGCTCACAATGAGCTCATCTGCCCTTTGACAGATATTATTTTTAGTCCTGCTAGGTGTCCACACATCCTCCTCACCCAGGCTAGCTAAGATGGGGGTACCTGTTTAGTTGCTAACAACCCAACTATGGAGAAGGCTGTACTAGTTTACATGATACCAGATAGTAGAACAAGAAAGTCCTGGCCTGACAGGGAGGTATTTTATTGGCATTGATAAATTCCACAAGCACAAAAGAAGAATGTTGTTATAGTTAAGGAATAACTGCCACCCCTAATTTAATATACATGTAAAATCCTTATGGAACCAGATAGCAGAAACAGTAGTTACCTCCATCCAAAGTTCCAGCATGTCACTGCCCAAGACAGTGGCACATGCAAGGCACATCAGTGGAGAGGTTTGACTAGCTATTGTTTTGTGAAGGTTTGGATATCTGTGAAAGAGATGCAGAAAAAGCAGAGAATTGAAAGAGAAAACAGCACCAGACATGGCCCAAAATACATTTTCCATTGTTAAACTGCTAAAACTGAAACTCTTCTGCATCCCTACATCTAGAGTAGTACAGGCTGCATAGTAGTAGTAGTACAGGCAGTCCTCACACTTACAGTGGGTTACCTTCCTGGAAAAGGTGCTGTAAGTCGAAACGATGCAAGTCAAATCTGATTTTCCCATAGAAACAATGTTATAATAGGGGGTCATGTTCCTGACCAAGGGCTTGATGCCCAACTTTTTATAGAAATGACCATAAACACCATATTTAAATCAACAATTTAATTTTATTTAATCAAAAGGTGAAACCCCTGCACTAAGAAACATCAGGAAACACAGATGGTTATACACAATACAGGCAGTGTCAAAGGCCAGCTGGACACTGTGAGTGTATCAATTTGCAGGCTGACTGGGCGCTGCAACTGTATCAGCCACTGGCCTGTTTTGTTCGGGAT
>NW_017729017.1:9226611-9226856 GCF_001723915.1 Gavialis gangeticus | reverse complement strand
TACTTCACGCCATTCCTTTAGCTGGGGCATATCTACATTTTAACCCAGGATTTTGGAAGACTTAGGTTAAGGGTGACACTTTCTAATTGGGTTTTTGGCCACATTAAGGTGGTTTCCTGGTTTTGGACATGTAGGGTAGCTGATGCCCCTTGGAAATATTGAGCTGCTGCACAACAGCTGGTGCAGGACGTCCAAAATGTGCTGTTAGGATGATATAAGTGGCCAGGAGCTTCCCAGCAAACTTG
>NW_017729017.1:9219240-9221611 GCF_001723915.1 Gavialis gangeticus | reverse complement strand
ACACACACACACAACAGCTAACAAAAAGATAAATGCAATAAGCAGATAATGCAGTATTAAAGAGCTAATAGCAAATAATAACAACAGATAATAACAACAGATAGATCGATCAATTCTGTCGCAGGCCAACTGGGCACTGCGAGGGTATCAACCACTGGGCTGTTAAAACAACAGATAGACAGGCATGGGTTGGCAACTTATCGATAGTCCCTCAATGCCTAGGTACGTGTCAAGTGAGTCCAGCGAAGTCAGGAGTCCCCAATCCACGCTGTCAGATGGATTACCGGGGAAGGTCACTTGATCAGGATCTGATCCTCACTCACGCCAGGAGTCTGGGGTCCGGGCATGGAACACCAATGACTGTTCTGTTCCCTCCTTCCTGCTGGTCACCTGATGCACGCACTTTTTATACTTGGTCTTATGCTAATCTGTTGGCTTTAGAGCCACTCACAATCTTGCCCTATAGCTGTTACCCTATGGGATTAAAAGGTGTTAAAAATTATCATAAAAGGTTATTACCTAGACTTGGGTTTATCCAATAAGCAAATTACAATGCAGCACCTTTAGTTTTGAAATTGACATTGCTCCGCCTAAGCCCAACCCTTTTAGGTTTCTCTGAATATGCTTTCTTGGGATGTGCTTTCCTGGAATGTGTTGGGTGTGCCAGGTGGTTGGATTCAGTTTTATTGTCAAGGCTGAACCCTGAGCAAAAAACCATTAGGTCAGCTAATCTTGCAGCTACAGCTTTGCCTATGGGGCCCAGTCAGTTCCACGAACAGTTAATTTATCATTTTGGTTAAACTTATGACAGACAAGTTACATTTGTGGGTTACGAATTTACAAGCTTTATATTAGCTAATATCACCTGTTCAGGCAAAATACCAAATGCCTCCAAGAAGCACATATTTATTGCTTATTAATCCCTCTGGTTCTGGCCGTCACAATCCACCCCTTGCTTGTTTGGAGCATTTGGTAAGGCCTACAAATATGATTTCCGCCAAGTGGCGTATATATGGTTGGCAGAAGCAACAACATTTACTTTGGCATAGGTATTAGATTTAATTTTATAACAACAACATTTAAAGATTATATTGAATAATATTATTCCTATGACTAAACTTATTACTACTACAAACCAGGGAAAAGGAGCACCTTTAATAAAGGTATACATTTGCACAGTACAGGCCACTTCATACCACTTACATAGCGGGGGAATATTAGTAGTGCATTTAATAATTTGCCCTCCCGCTTGGTCTATGAGGGCAAGTTGTTTTCCTTTTCGGGCATCTTCAAACAAACCTTTAATGTAGGCCGCTACTTCACGCCATTCCTTTAGCTGGGGCATATCTACATTTTAACCCAGGATTTTGGAAGACTTAGGTTAAGGGTGACACTTTCTAATTGGGTTTTTGGCCACATTAAGGTGGTTTCCTGGTTTTGGACATGTAGGGTAGCTGATGCCCCTTGGAAATATTGAGCTGCTGCACAACAGCTGGTGCAGGACGTCCAAAATGTGCTGTTAGGATGATATAAGTGGCCAGGAGCTTCCCAGCAAACTTGCTGGGCTAGGGTAATATAGGGAGTTGCTGGTAGGGGTGTTACACAAACCATGTTGGGGGGACTATTAGGCTGCTGTCTCCATAAAGTTCCCAAGCCTATTAGAATGCCATTTACAGAGTACACCGGGGATTGGGCCAAATACTTGGGAACTTTGGGGGTTACAATTTCCCAAATGGGACGATGTAAGTCCCAGTCCCAGATGCACCCACCCCCTAGCCCTATTGTCAAGAGATGGGCAGTGGACCACGTGCTACCCCGTGTAGAATGAAAAAGCATTTTTTCTTGCCACACCCCTCCCAGTGTGTGCTCCATGTGACTCAGTAAACTAACCGTTGGACTAAAGCTGGGGGTAGTCCATGGTGCTCTAAGCCAACAGGTCATTCTTTGTGTCTGAGATCACTCATCACCTGGGAAAAATGAAGGTTAAGTGAAAGCTGCACTTGGGCACCAGCAGTGCTCCAGGTTTGATTAGCATTGGCTTGGAAGGTTGCATGCATCAAAAGGTAACTTATTTGTGCTGCTTTTCGGCCAGTAGTTGCCACTAACTCATCAATGTATTCTAAGGCCATGTTATCAATCATACCTCCCTTAGTGAGAAAACCTATGGCTCACCATATATCCATGATTCCTTGGGTGTTTTTCTGGCATTTATCTATGTTCCAAACTCCCATGGCTGAATTGAGCCCATTCCACACATGGTCTAGGGTATCCCTTTTTTTCCAGGAAATTGGAGACTGGGCTGCGGGTTGGAAAACAGTTGACCAGGCCCAGCGCAGCATATTTTCTGCCAACTGAGTGCTGGCAGAGAAGG
>NW_017729017.1:9194430-9214240 GCF_001723915.1 Gavialis gangeticus | reverse complement strand
TATTTATTGCTTATTAATCCCTCTGGTTCTGGCCGTCACAATCCACCCCTTGCTTGTTTGGAGCATTTGGTAAGGCCTACAAATATGATTTCCGCCAAGTGGCGTATATATGGTTGGCAGAAGCAACAACATTTACTTTGGCATAGGTATTAGATTTAATTTTATAACAACAACATTTAAAGATTATATTGAATAATATTATTCCTATGACTAAACTTATTACTACTACAAACCAGGGAAAAGGAGCACCTTTAATAAAGGTATACATTTGCACAGTACAGGCCACTTCATACCACTTACATAGCGGGGGAATATTAGTAGTGCATTTAATAATTTGCCCTCCCGCTTGGTCTATGAGGGCAAGTTGTTTTCCTTTTCGGGCATCTTCAAACAAACCTTTAATGTAGGCCGCTACTTCACGCCATTCCTTTAGCTGGGGCATATCTACATTTTAACCCAGGATTTTGGAAGACTTAGGTTAAGGGTGACACTTTCTAATTGGGTTTTTGGCCACATTAAGGTGGTTTCCTGGTTTTGGACATGTAGGGTAGCTGATGCCCCTTGGAAATATTGAGCTGCTGCACAACAGCTGGTGCAGGACGTCCAAAATGTGCTGTTAGGATGATATAAGTGGCCAGGAGCTTCCCAGCAAACTTGCTGGGCTAGGGTAATATAGGGAGTTGCTGGTAGGGGTGTTACACAAACCATGTTGGGGGGACTATTAGGCTGCTGTCTCCATAAAGTTCCCAAGCCTATTAGAATGCCATTTACAGAGTACACCGGGGATTGGGCCAAATACTTGGGAACTTTGGGGGTTACAATTTCCCAAATGGGACGATGTAAGTCCCAGTCCCAGATGCACCCACCCCCTAGCCCTATTGTCAAGAGATGGGCAGTGGACCACGTGCTACCCCGTGTAGAATGAAAAAGCATTTTTTCTTGCCACACCCCTCCCAGTGTGTGCTCCATGTGACTCAGTAAACTAACCGTTGGACTAAAGCTGGGGGTAGTCCATGGTGCTCTAAGCCAACAGGTCATTCTTTGTGTCTGAGATCACTCATCACCTGGGAAAAATGAAGGTTAAGTGAAAGCTGCACTTGGGCACCAGCAGTGCTCCAGGTTTGATTAGCATTGGCTTGGAAGGTTGCATGCATCAAAAGGTAACTTATTTGTGCTGCTTTTCGGCCAGTAGTTGCCACTAACTCATCAATGTATTCTAAGGCCATGTTATCAATCATACCTCCCTTAGTGAGAAAACCTATGGCTCACCATATATCCATGATTCCTTGGGTGTTTTTCTGGCATTTATCTATGTTCCAAACTCCCATGGCTGAATTGAGCCCATTCCACACATGGTCTAGGGTATCCCTTTTTTTCCAGGAAATTGGAGACTGGGCTGCGGGTTGGAAAACAGTTGACCAGGCCCAGCGCAGCATATTTTCTGCCAACTGAGTGCTGGCAGAGAAGGTAGGAAATGCTGTTCTGACAAACCATTGCTTGGGGTTAAATGTGATATGGGCATTGAACAAGGAGGCATTAAGGAGGACTGGAGCCCTGGTTTGGGACTTCCACCAGGGAGTAACGTTAGATAAGCAAGGTAGCAGGTACACCTGTGGTAGCTCCTTCTGGATTAACAATGTACATCCCTGCTTAATGCAAAAAACAGCTAGGGGTTCTCCTGTTTGGGTGTTTAACCATCTTCCTTCTTCCCTTTGGGATTGGTAAATCTCCCAATCAGGTTGGTCAAAGGAGGATATTCACTCGGGTGTGTCCCCATCTGTGTACTTAAATGCACACTACCCAGGTACGACTATGGCTATGGTATCTTGCAGAAATGATTTTGGCACAGTGCCCCCCATGGGCTCAGCCAGTTGTTCTGGGTTGACCAGGGTTGTGCCCTGCAGATTTTCCCAGACTGATTGGTGATATTCAGCTATTGTGTATTCAATTCTGTGAGCGTGCCCCCCTTCATCCATATGGGAACCACAAAATACCCAGAACATGGGATGTGTTGGCCTCCCATTCTGTGGGCCACCATTTGACAGCATAAGAGCCATTTTTAAACCACCACAGTACCTTGCTGTACCTGGAGGACCGGTGTATTTGGTGAGCCTTACACTGTTGTACCAAAGTGTCGTCGGGCAGGGGAACCACTGGAGCTAACGTCTCCCATGGAGGTGGAGTTGGAGGGTTTTGTCGCCTCCTCGGGCTCCGGGTGCTTGTAGAACTTTGAGCTGCAGGTGCGGTTGCAGCAGTGGTCACGTCAGGACCCAGGGAGGGCAGCATACCTGCAGGCAGAATATAACAGCACCAGGGCCATTGGAAGAAACCACAACAATCCCCTCCTGTCCCACACTTGTTTTTCCCGATCCTGGCATATGGGAGGAAACCAAGCAACCACCCTGTCCCACAGTAACATTGACAGATTCCTCCTTGCCAGTCCACAATCCTCTGTAGGCAGCTCTAGGGCCAGTTTTGCACTTCTTCAATTGTGGTTGGGCGTTCCCAGTATCCCAGCTTGTCTGAGGCTTTAGCAGTGGGTGCAATCCGGGGCGTGGGAACACATGAATGCCCCACAGTAATCAAACAGTAGGAAACGACCAGCAGTCCTGTCATAATGGCATTCCACCTCTTCATTGTTAGGTGAGGGTGGTGACGTCGATCTGGAGCAGGGTGATGATTCCAGGCCACCTCGGGGCCACTATGGCTGTGCCTGAGGATGGACTCAATCTGCAGGAACAAGAAAAAATGGAGTCTGACTCCCGTTAGATGGATCCAACCTTGACACCCACCATGAGTTATGTATGTCCCGTGCCATTAGCACCCCTTCCCATTTGTCCCCCTGCGGATGCTTAACTACTACCTGGTCCCCTGCCTGCAGTTTCCCCCAGCCACCCCTTGGCCATTCCACCACCGGCTTGTGGGGTCTGCCCTGACTGAAGGCTTGCTGCATGGGGCTTCCTCTGGGGTGGGGCCAATTGTTGGCCCAGTTGACTGAGTGACTTAGGTGCAAGTCCCAGTCCTTGAGGGCCAGGCCAGCGGCCATTTGCAGGTTGCAATTTAGGATACTGTTGGCCCATTCTACTAGCCCATTAGATTGTGGGTGATAGGGAATGTGATAGGTCCACAGCACATGATATCTTGTGGCCCATTCATAGACAAGATGATTATGAAAATGTGAACCGTTGTCACTTTGCAGCTTTACGGGAGGTGGGTAGATGGCTAGCAGGTCTCCTAGTGCTGCACAGGTGTCCTGCGCAGTGGCCTTGGCATAGGCCCGGGTGAACATCATTCTGTTGACCATTTCTACAGCTACAGACACATACTGTCACTTTCTAGGAGTGCGGGGAAGCAGGCCTATAAAGTCACATTGCCAAATTTGCCATATTACCTTTCCATCGCGCAGCAACAAAGGGCTAGTCAAGGCAGGGGTTAGTTGAGCTTTGACCTCCTGGCAGGTGATACAGGAGTAGGCTAATTCCTGCACATCCCTTTTAGTTAGGTGAATGCCCCAGGTGGCTGCTAGGTGACCAGTGCCATTGTGGCCAGGGTGCCCATGCTGCCAATGCAGCCATTCTGTGGCTAGCACTCCAGGGGTTTGCCGGAGGGAGGGGCCAGGTGCCTTCTCTGGGGGTGGTTGAGCCTCTGCTTCAGCAACAAAGCTTCTGTGTTGCCTCTGGCTAGCTCATCCACTTGCCTGTTCCACTTTGCCTCAGGCCCCTCAGCCTTTCTGCTCCCATGCGCTGCACTGACATGCTGTATGTATAAGGGAAGGCCTTCCTGTGCCATTTCCCACAAAGCTTCCCACTTTTCAATGCTCCAGATGTCTCTTCCTTGCCTTTTGAAGTTCTCCCTTTTCCACAGGGGTAGCCACTTGGTGCAACCCTCCACTACCATCCATGAATCACAGTAAATATAGGCGGCCTGGTCCCTCTACCAGTTCATACTCAGCCCCATTGACTACAGTGGTTAGGTCAGCATATTGTGCACTTTGACCATCTCCCCCCAGGGTGAGTTGCTTACCATCTCGGATTCGTATGGCAGCCCCCCTCCAGGTACGACCTTTGGCTGAGCCGTTGGTAAACCAGACCTCTATGTCTTCTGTCGTTTCCATGTCAAGTGAAAAGGGGGGTGCTTCCTTGATGGGAGATGGCTCATCTGGGTTGGCTGTGTCTAGGTGTATGTTAATTGTGCTCTCTGTGACCTTTTCTATCAATGCTGGACATCCCTTTGTGGTTCCCCGCTGAGCTTGACTTAAGATATAATAGACCCATTTTTGGACTGTGGTTTCTTGGGCTCACCCCCCTGGCAGGAGGTGTCTGTCGGACAATGCCATTCCTAGGATGGGCACCAGAGTGGTTATGACAGTGGGAAGCTCCCCTCTCAGGGCCTCTGTGGCTGCTAAAGCTGCGGCTGCTGTACATAGCATTTGTTCCAGCAGGGTGTCTCGGCCTTCAGCCCCTTTCCAGCCTCGGCTCCAGAACCCAAGGGGTTTTCCCTCTGTCTCAGGTGTGTCCCTTTGCCACAAGCTCCAATGGGGCCCCTCTTTGGACATGTGTACATGGAGCCAGAGCTCCCCTTCTGAGCACTGTGCTGCTAGGGAGGCGTGGGTGATCACTGCCTCCTTGAGGGCCCGCATAGCATGTTGGTGCTTGGGGCCCCATTCCCACTGTGTTTTTTTCTTGCATAGATTATACAGATCCTGGGCCAACACACTAAACTAAGGGACATGCAGGCTCCAGAAGTTAAGCGCACCCAGCTGGTCTTGCAGCTCTTTTACATTGTTAGGGGCAGGAGTATCTACCAGAGTCTGCAGCTCTTTGGCTGGTTGGTGGGTCCACCTTGCTGCCACTGGATTCCCAGGAATTCACACTGGGGCCCAACTTCTTGGATCTTTTTGCTGGACAGTGTGAACCCAAATGCTTGCACCTTCTCCTTTAGGGCCTCAAAAGCACAAATGGTTAATTCCCGGCCTTGACCTCCCGCCATGACATCATCAATGTATTGCCAGACATGTACCTCTGGACGACTCAATTGGACTTTATGGACTCCATGGGCCAGGGTGGGGCTGTGCACCCAGCCCTGGGGTAGGACTGTGTAGGTGTACTGCTGTCCTAGCCATGTGAAGGCAAACAAAGGCCAGTGATTTTCATGGATGGGGATATCAAAGAATAAGTCCTTAATGTCTATGGATCCCATCCACTGGGGGCCATAGCACCTAATGCTTTCCATCAGTGTAGGCATGGATGGGACCGCAGCCATCAGATGGTCGGTGTTGGCATCAAAGCCCTAAAATCAACAGTCAATCGCCAATCCCCATTTGGTTTACATAGCAGCCACACCAGGTTGTTGTATGGGGAATGAGTTCAAATGATGGTTCCATCCACCAGCTGCCAAATGATAGTGTCTTGAATGGGTTGCATTGCCTCGGGGGAGGGGGTGGTATTGAGGTCGGTGTACTCCCTTCATGGCCAGCAGGGTGAGCGGGGTCATGGAACATCGGGCTACTGCCATCATTTCATCCTTCTGCTTGCCCTCCTGAACCATGGCACATCCAAACTGCCAGGTTTCCTGCTTAAGGATAAACCGCTGCCCCTGTAACAGTGGGCAAACTGACTGGATGATGTATGGCACTGGATCCTCACACTTACAGCATGTCGTAGGTGCGAGGATCCAGCACTGAAAGTAATAACATGTGTAAATGGCAGAGCACTGCAAATGCAGATCACCACAAGTCAAGGTGCTGCAAGTCAAGGACTGCCTGTATAAGCAATAGTGCGATAGAAGCAGAAGTATAAGCAATAGTGCTATAGAGGCAGCATTCCCCTCTTACATGCACTCTGGCTTATGGGGTCAATAAGGAATTAGTTTCTTTGCACCTTGACCTGACCCTCTGGGAAGCAGAAGAGCTTTTACAAATGTAGTTAATCTTCCTTTCACTAAGGAGAATAGGGAAGTCAGTACTGTTTTTCACACAGAGTGTTTGCAGATGTGAAAAAAAAAACCAAGCCTGCGCGTTAAACTTGGCACGTTCCCACGCTAAGCCCTGTGCATGCCCATAAGAGGCAGTGTATTACCTCAACCCAGCTCTGCAGCATCTGTATAGAATGGGCACTTTAGTGGGGATTTTTTGTTGCTTTTATCTAATAGCTGATTGAATCAGCTTTAGCTAAAGCCCCAAAAAGCCCCACTGAAGCGCTCAAACCTTATAGATGCTGCAGAGCTGAGTTGAAGTAAGTAATGTACTGCTTCTTCCAGTAAAGAGCTTTTTTTTAATGTCTGCAAGAAGCCTTAAAGAACCACAGAAGAGGGGTGGATGGATAAGTCAGGGCTCAGGCTTGTGGGACTCCAAAATGGTTCATTGGGGTAGCTAAGACAGCACTATAAGCCATGCTATGTTGGTGTCTCCTTTATGGCTTTTTTCACATAAAAGCCCATTTCACAGCCCATTTCAAAAGTGATGTATGAGTTAGATTTTCTTAGGCTCACCTGAGACCTGATCCACAGCCTAGTAAAGTCACTGGGAGTCTGTGTCAACTTCAATGGGTTTTGGACCAGGCCCTTTGATGCACTGATATCCAGATATTTTGGAGGCCACTGCAAAGGTGAGTTTAAGCTGGAATAGCTTACACCTTCTTTCAGCCACATCAACATGTAAGTTACACCAGTGTAGGCACCCTTAGATTCATATGCACTTATCAGTGTTTAACTCTCATCCTCCCCAGTCTGGGTGATTCTGGTAGTGAAACTTATCAGCAGTAATAGTCCCACAGTTAGTTTAGCTTTAGTTCAAAAGCATAACTAGGACTGCAAATGGCTGCTTCTTTCACACACAGAATACTGTGGGCCATTACCATATTTACCCAAATCTAAGACAACATCCAATTTTAGACAACCCCTCCAATAATTTGATTCTAGACATGGAAAATTATACCAAATTTGTAACACAATTATTATAAATCTGTTATAATTTTCCATATCTATCATCTAGTTATTGGGGAGTTATCTGAAATTTGTCCTTCCCACAGCTGCAGCAGGAAAACAGTAAGAGGGAGGCAGGCAATGGGGAAGGCAGAGGTCAGGGGGCAGGTGGGGAGAAAGCAGGGGTAGAGGAAAAGGTGAGAAGAAGCAGATGTGGTGGTAAACTTTGGTAAAAGGAGGGGGAGAGGAGGGTGAGGAAGGGCAGGCAGTAGGGGGAAAGCAGAGTTGGCGTGGGGGGAAGCAGAGGTAGAGGAAAGCAGGTCAGGGAAGCAAGCATCCTGATCCTCATCCCTTGCCACTCTGGTGACTGCCCTCCTTCCCCACAACCCCTCCTCACCACTTACCCACCACCATTTATCTCTGCCTTCTGCTGCTTTCCCTGCTGATCCAGGCACAAATGGAGCCCCAGAAAAGTTCCTGCCCTGCATTGCAGGGAGCAGCAGTGTTGGAAGCCCAGATCAACAAGTGCAAGTTCTTACCTCTCTTCCCTGCTCCCCTTCCATCTCCCCTGCTGGCCAAGCCTACTCCTGGCCAGGAGGGGAGACAAGGGAAGAAGAAGAAGAGACAGGCATTGAGCAGAGCTAGAAGCAGGAATCTCCATGCTGCTGATGCTGTCCCTGCCCCAGCTAGGCTTCCTGCACAGTGCTCCTCACAACTCCTAGCTGGAGCTGTGTGATACTTGATTCTAAGACAAAGCTTTGTTTTCCCTATGACAAATAGGGAAAAAAACCTCATCCTGAAATCAAGTAAATATGGTATTTTAAGCTACCCAGCAAGTTATGCAACATTTCCATTATGTAAAGGACAAGAGTTTCTCTATCAAACTTAGACATATTCCTCCAAAAAGGACCAATTTAGGGAAAAGCTCTGTGTCCAGATATATCGATAGAAGATAGATCTGATAAACCCTTTACACTATCAGTTCTGGTTTTGTTATGTTTTTTATGGCTTATCTTGGAATTAATTAACTCATCTCCTACAGAGCTTCTGGTACCTGCGGGATCCATAGTAGACAGAGAGGATATTGTTCTAAAGGGAAGCACTTGTTTCAGAAAGGGCAGTGAGGAGATGAAACGTAATTAGATGTTTTTGTCAGGAGGTCATGGGGAAACTGCATGCACACTCTCTCTCACACACACACACACACACACACACACACACGCAGACACGTTTGCTGTACACCTTGACATTCAGCACAAATTACATTTATTGGAACTAATATCCTGTCTCCCCTATCTTTTCTGATAGGGTTTGGGGAAAAGTGAGGGTGTATTCCTGGATATGATTTAGGAAAAAGAGGCATTTCTGTTTTTTTCTCTGTTTTTCTTATATACTGGCTAAACTCATCTGGTATCTCTAACTGATTATCTATGACTGCTGGTTGGCAAATTTAGCTTACTTGTATATCAGTATTAACACTGATAGATGGCTTTTAGCCTAATTATCAATGACAGGATCTGATGAGATGAGCTTGGCCTCATGAAAGCTTATGCATATCTGATTTAGTTTATAAGGTACATCTCTACTCTGCTTTCAGTCTAATTACTGCCAGAGCACTCGAGCTTTTGTATTAACATTGCTCTTCTAACATCAAACCTAAAATAATAATAACTGAGAGCACCCCTACTTTTATGCCAACATCATGTATCGGTAGTAGACATTCCATTGCATTGCCAAGAAAAATAAGCTGGCATTTAAACCCAAATAATTCTAAGGTTGAGGAATTGTTTTCTTCTCCAATTCTAGCAAATGTAATTCACAGCTGTAAAATCTGAGTCTGTAGCTTTGTGTATTGCTTTATCAGACAAAATAGTGCCATGTAGAGATACCCATGGTAGCTCAGGTACCAGAAAAAGTGTAGCCACAATGGTATGAGGCCCCACCCATGCTGATTTACTCCATTGAAAGCAGGGTAAATTAGTCTAAAAGGGATGCATTTGTACAATATATTTACTGCACAGCAAATTATACAGCTGCATAGTAGGGCTGTGTGAAGCTTCGGTCACTGATTCAATTCGGCCAGATTCGGTGGCCAAATCTCCGCATTTGAATTGAATCGGGAAACCCTTTAATCTCTCCAAAATGAATCGGAACCCTACTAATCAATTCAGAGAGATTCGGAAAGATTCAGAGATTCAGACATAGACACAGCTTTAAATATTTTTTCTTCATACCTCAAGGTACCAGGCGGCTCATGAATGCAGTGATGCAGGGGCACATGGAGTGTCCCACAAGAGTGTGGGGTGGGGTCTCCAGCATGTTCAGCAGCAGACCCAGAAATGGACCAGAAGCACTTCTGGTCCATTTCCAGGTCTGCTGCACCGCCCCCCCTGGAGGTCCCTGGCTGGTGCCTCTTAGGTCTGGGGGGCAACCAGTATCCCCCTGCAGCTGATTGCCAAGCTTGGGGAGGGCACAGGGGGGCTCTCCCCTGCGCTCTCCAGCGGACCCAGAAGTGAACCAAAAGTACTTCTGGTTTACTTCTGGGTTTGCCGCCAAGCATGCAGGGGCGGGGGGAGGGCCCACAGTCCTGTGCAATGCTCCATCTGCCCCAGCATCGCAGTGTTCACATGTGCCTGGTACCTGGAGGTATATAGAAAAAACATTTAAAACTGTGTCTATGTCCGAATTGCTGATTCTCCAAATCAGCATTGAATCTTCAGATTTGGCACTGTCCCTGATTTGGACCAAAACCTAATCCAAATCAAATACAGCCCATTTCACACACCCCTACTGCATAGTAAACATCTCAGCATCTACATGTGAGCCCATATTAGACTGGACTAAACTAAGTTACTTGTAACTAAAAGTACTATCCCACTGTGGAGTAGAAAAACTCCACAGCCGCACACGTATAGATGCTGCTGTGGCTGCCTGCCAGCTAGCCCTGCACTGAAGCACCTTTGTGCCCCAGTCAACCCCTCCACAGCATATTGTGTTGGGGAGAGTAGCCCCAGGCTAGCAGGGTGATCCCTCAGGCATCCTACCAGCTGGGGCTGCTCTGAGCCAACTCAATGTGCTGTAGTCCTGAGTACACATTCAAACAGCACATCTAGGAACAATAATCTCTGGAATTTATTGCTTCGCATTAATTGCACATGTAGATGTGCCCAAGGAGCCTCTGTCTAATGCACCTATACTGCTTGTAGGGAGCTGGCTAACGTACCTCTAGATAGCACTGCACTGTGCAAGGGAAACATGCCCTTTGAGAAAGCAAACTCAAATCAACAGTGGGAACTGGTTACTATAGTTTTAGGTCTATAACTGTCTCATTTTCATCTACATTATTCATATAAAGGCCACAAAAACCCCAGTCTTGCATGCAAACACTTAGAGTCAGAGCCTTTTCTACCTATTAGGCATCTAAGTGTGACCCTATTCCTTATGCTTGACTCCCTGAAAAATTGTTAAAGTACATACATTTGGAATATACTTTCAAATTAGTGTTAAAACTAGATGACAACAAGCAATAAGGAAAAGGAGGTCCCACCTTATCTTTTATATTAATGGGTTTTTATAGTCTCTAGCAGGGTGGAATAGCATCTCATTTAGATGTGTCGGGCCCCTAGCAGACTTTAATTTAAAGGTGTGATGGCATCTGAGGAATTTTATCCTGAATCCCTCGTGCATTGTTTTATGCCAGCTGTTCATGATCTGGCATAGTAGGATGTACAATTTTGGAGATAGAAATCATACAAAATTATGGAGGAGGTCATCTAGCCCAACCTCCTGCTCAAAGCAGAGCCACCCCCAACTAGATCATCCCAGCCAAAACTTTGTCTAGCTGGGTCTTGAAAACCTCCAAGGATGGAGAGCCCACAACCACTCTGGTAACCTGTTCCAGTTTTTTACTACCCTCTTAGTGAGAACATTCTTCCTAACATCTAGCCTAAACTTCCCTTGCTGCAACTTGAGACCATTGCTCCTTATTCTGTCATCTGTCACCACTGAGAACAGTCCAGCTCCATCCTCTTTTGAACTCCCCTTCAGGTAGTTGAAGGCTGCTATTAAATCCTCCCTCAGTCTTCTCTTCTGAAGACTAAATAAGCTCAGTTCCCTCAGCCTCTCTTCATAAGACATGTCCCCAGTCCCCTCACCACTTTAGTTGCCCTCTGCTGCACTCTCTCCAATTTGTCCATATCCTTTCTGTAGTGGGGGGCCCAAAACTGAACACAGTACTCCAGGTGTGGCCTTACTAGTGCTGCATAGAAGGAAATAACCACTTCCCTTGGCCTACTGGCAAGACACCTACCAATACAGCCCAGTCTGCTGTTTGCCTTCTAGGCAACAAGGGCACACTGTTGGCTTATATTCAGCTTATTGTCCAGTGTAAACCCCAGGCCCTTTTCTGCACAGCTGCTGCCCAGCCAGTGAACCCACAACCTGTAGCAATGCATGGGATTGTTCCATCCTAAGTGCAGGATTTTGCATTTGTTCTTGTTGAACCTCATAAGATTTCTTTTGGCCCAATCCTCCAATTTGTTTAAGTCACTCTGAATCCTAGCCCTACCCTCTAGCATATCTACTACTCCCCCCAGCTTGGTGTTATCTGCAGACTTGCTGAGGATGCACTCTATGCCATCTTCCAGGCCATTGATGAAGACATTGAACAAAACCAGCCCCAGGACCAACTCCTGAGGCCCTCCACTTGATGCCAACTGCCCACTTGACGTTGAGTCATTAATTACTACTCTCTGATTCCGATGCTCCAGCCAGTTTTCTATCCACCTCATCATTCATTTGTCCAGCCCATACTTCCTTAGCTTGCCTGTGAGAATGTTGTGGGAGACTGTATCCAAATCATTACAAAGATCAAGGTATACCACATCCACCAGTTTCCCCACATCCACAGAGCCAGTCACCTCATCATAGAAGGCAATCAGATTGGTCAGGCATGACTTGCCCCGGTGAATCCATGCTGACTGTTCCTAATCACCTTTTTCTCCTCCAAATGCTTAGAAATGGATTCCTTGAGGATCTGCTTCATGATTTTTCCAGGGACTGATGTAAGGCTAGCCATTCTGTAGTTCCCTAGATCCTCCTTTCCCCTTTTTTAAATATGGGCACTATGTTTGCCCTCTTTCAGTTATCTGGGATCTCTCCTAATCACCATGAGTTTTCAAAGATGATAGCCAGTGGCTCTGCAATCACATCAGCCAACTTCCTCAGCACGCGCAGGTGCATTCCATCCTGCCTCATGGATTTGTACACATCCAGCTTTTCTAAGTAGTCCCTAACCTGTTCTTTCACCACTGAGGGCTGCTCACCTCCTCCCCAAACTGTGCTGCCAGGTGTGGGAGCTAACCTTGCATGTAAAGACAGAGGAAAAAAGGCATTGAGCACTGCAGACTTTTCTGCATCCTGTCACAAGATTGCCTCCCTATTCAGGAAAGAACCCACACTTTCCCTGATCCTCCTTTTGCTACTGACATATTTGTAGAAATGCTTCTTGTTACTCTTCACATGCCTTGTTAGCTGCAACTCTAATTGCTTTTTGGCCTTCCTGATTGCATCCCTGCATGCCTGAGCAATGTTCTTATATTCTTTCCTAGTTATTTGTCCAAGTTTCCACTTCTTATAAGCTTCCTTTTTGTGATTTAGTTTACTGAGGTGTTCCCTGCTAAGCCAAGCTGGTCTTCTGCCATACTTGCTCGTCTTCCTGTGCATCTTAATGGTTTGTTTCTGTACTCTCAGTAAGGCTTCTTTAAAGTACAGACAGCTCTCCTGGACTCCCCTCCCCCTCAGCCTGGCTTCCCAGGGGATTCTGTTCATGAGTTCCCTGAGAAAGTCAAAGTCTGCTTTTCTGAAGCCCAGGGTCCTAACTCTGCTGCTCTCCATCCTCCCTTTCCACAGGATCCTGAACTCAATCATTTTGTGGTCACTGCTGCCCAAGTTTCCACCCACTACTACATTCCCCACCAATTCATCCCTGTTTTTGTGCAGCAGGTCAAGAAGAGCATGGCCTCTAGTTGGCTGCACCAGCACTTGCACCAGGAAGTTGTCCCCAACAATCTGAGGATAAAAATCCTCAGATCCCAGTGTATATCTGCCAGTGCTGAGGTACCCCAATACCAGACTACCCACAGCACCATTTAAACTTAGTGGCATGTGGGAAGCTTGACAGCAGGAACCTGCTTTATGATCCCTTACTCCCCAAGAACCTGGACCTTTGCAGGACTGCTCTAGCAGCCCTGTTGCCATTGCTGCTATGTGGCAACATGATAAGGTAGCTTCTCTGACAGCTCCAGCTGTGCCATGTTTCAATTTATTGTGCAATTAACATAACACCTGCCAATGCCTGCATGCCAGCAGATTCCTAAAAGATATCTGTAAGATTAGGCTCATAGAGTCTTCAAAATCAAAGATACCAAAGATGCCAGCAATTCACCATGATCTATTGTAGGTTTCTCTAATATTCCTATCACAATAGCATATATATAGCCAAGTAAACAGTGATGCTTTTTCTACTGATCAATATCATTCAACAAGTTCCTAACTGCACAAATATAATTAGATTTAACATAACCACTATGCCTGATCATAATATTACACCCATAGCATTAAAATAGAAAGTATGATAATGAGCCCTCAGAATTAATATGGATCTAGTAACTTACACATATATGTGTTGTAGCTGTGCATAAACACATCCTCATTTGCAGGTTGGTCCATCTAAACCAGGTGTATTCTCAAATGTTTCTGAAAAGTTAGCTAAAAGCATGACCTAATGATTCTTTCATGACATAGAGGCTGCAATTACACAAGATGCTGACTGCTTGGTAGCTCATTACTACTGTGCAGTAGCATCACATGGCACAAAGCACAACATGACACTACTGTGCAGTAGTAATGAGCTAGTGCTCAGTCAGCACCAAAAAGCCATGTGGGGATGCTACTGTGCAGTAGCAGTCATTTAGTACCTGTGCATAGACAAGTACTAAATGACTGCACAGTAACAACTGTGCAGACAGCATCTTGTGTAGACACAGCCAGCGTCTCAAAGGTTTGGGAATAGAAAAGGCCCTTTTTCTTAGTCAAAGGGCATCCTGTTTTAAGAAACTGAGACCTATTATATCATACTTCATGCCCCCTGGTTGGGCACTGGGCTCCCAAACCCTGTGAATCTTGAAATTTTTTGTTTCTGAAGTTCATGAATGGGAGAGCAGTGAATGTGTTTCTGTGAGACTTTGTTTTCAATTCTGCTTCAAGTTCCCATTTGCTCTTAAAGACAGATGTAGCATATTTTTTACCCCAGGCCAAAGATCTTTTCTTCCAAGTTATGATTTTCATTTATCTAAGCAAAGCTAGAAATTGACTCTGTCTGATTAAAGTACATTTTGTGAAACTTCTCAGCTCAGTTTTTTCTAGAGAGTTGTGTCTGACATAAGCAAGGAGATAACAGTGAATAACCAACTTGAGCCGCGTCAGGCAACAGTCAGTAAACTAATACCAGTCATGCCAGCCAGGTGCCAGATAGCTTGTCAGCTTTTTGCTAACTGATACACTGGTCTATTGATTCTTCCTATCAGCTGTGATACAGTGTCCACTTGTACAAGGGCTCCAGCAGCATTCATATCAAAATGAAACAGTTTTTTATAGCAAAGCACACATTTAAAGCCATTCAAGGTATAGAGTGAGTTGGGGAAGGAAACGGATGCACTTGCAGGCCTGAGTGGAGTTTTTTATTAATATTTCTGCAGCATGGTTTACACTGAAGTCACTCCTGCAAAAACAGCATCACCTTTCTCCTATCATGGCTTTAAACTTTGCAAATTTCTCTAAAAGTTTATCCTATGGCACAAAGCCCAGATTTTCTAGTAGGTCTGCAGGTCTCAGCCTGCAGGCACCCAGGTGAGCAAGC
Organism: Gavialis gangeticus; assembly: GCF_001723915.1. Taxonomy (NCBI): domain Eukaryota; kingdom Metazoa; phylum Chordata; order Crocodylia; family Gavialidae; genus Gavialis; species Gavialis gangeticus. Next base: position 9,199,401 of record NW_017729017.1, on the reverse strand, counting down.
AAATATAAGAGACATAAGGAAGAATAACAGGGCAATGAGGTTCAATAGATATGGAATTTATTTCTTCAATACAAATATGGACAGATTCTGAACTCAAAGATATGGGGGTTAATTGCCTGAAGCCAATGAATTCACTTACCATGAATTTACTTGGCTTCCAGCCATGTAACTGTGAGCAAAATTGCAAACACAATCTGATTCATGATATGAGTCTGAGTCTGTGTAGTAGCAGTCTTGTTCCCTCACACTGCATTTCTTACCCAGATAAGTAGACTCGGACCCAAGCCACAATATATCTCTCCCATTCAAATGTTGATGTTGTACAAGTAGTGATTTTTTGTCCAAACAATACCAAAGTAGTATGTTGGCATTACTGCAGAAAAGGACTGAAGAGTCTGAAAATTAAGTTCAAGTCAATATGTTGCGAAAAGGCTAGTGATAGATTGTTCACCATATCCAATGGGTAGGACAAGAAGAAATCAGTTTAATTTGCAGCAAGGATTTTGTTAGATATTAGGAAGAGCATTTTAATGATAAAGGTAGTGAAACTTGCCCAGCTGCTTCTGGGCCTTGTGAAATTTCCTTCACTGAAGCTGTTTCAGAATATATTAGACAAAGATCTATCAGGGATGTTCTCGACATATATGATTTTGCCTCTGTATAGGGGTCAGACTGAAAGATCTCCTCAGGAACCTTCCTAGCTCTGCATTTCTCTGATTCTGTGCCTAAGGGGCATTACAATTTGCTGCTAATAAGTATTTTTGGATGATTTGTCAGAAATTTATCGCTGAAGTTGTCACGGCATTTTTTACTAGTTAGATTTGTTGTCTGAATTACATTCTAAAGTGGGTAATTATATTCTGCCTACATTCCTTCCTGTGAGTTAAACAAGGCAACATGTTGTATCTCACTTCTCATCCTGGGCAGGTGGAGGGCAGGTGTGTGCTGATAGCTGCTGCATATTCATGATGGCAATGGACGTAACTGATTTATCCACAAAGTTTATCAGAATGCTCTGGAATAAAAGATGATTTTTAAATTGTTCATGAGGGACAATATGTGTACAGCTGAAATTTGCAACTTATTCTAGAGTGTCTTGTTTGCATATCTGTTATGAGAGTCAAAAGCAGGGCTGCATTGTTGTAGGTGTATACATACAGGAAGAAACAATATTTGCCTTCCTGTTCTAAATAGGAAAAACAAAGGGTGGAGGAAGAAGTGACTTGCCCAATGTCATATAGAAGGCAGTGAGAAATCCAGGAGTAAAACCAAGGATTCCTGACTCCCAGTCTAGTATCCTATCTATTGAACGACAGTACTTACCAACTACAGCATTTGTATGCTGCCTTTGGAATAGTGACGATCAGTTCCAAGGCTTGGGCTCTTTCACCTGCTAGTCAGTTCACAGCATCTGATGAAGTAGGCTGTTAGCTATGAAAGCTTATGGCTCACTGAACCAGTTAGTCTCTAAGGGTTTTTATACACTTGTTCTGGGAAGTGGGGATTGGCACTTTAATTAGAGTGGCCCTAGGAGGCTCCTAGAACCACTGTAATTAAAGTACCCAGAGTGTCTCTTGTATCAGCATTCCCACTCTAAAAAATGGCAGTGGGGGCACTTTAAAGTTTGTCAAATGAGCTTTAGTTAAAGCACCATTTTTCAGTGTGGGGATGCCGATACACATGATACTGGAGTCTGGTGGAGCGCACTACTTACCACGCTCCAGCAGACTTGATTGCGTCTGCTCTGAAACACTGTAATTGCAGTGTGTTGGAGCAGACTCGCTGCATGTGTATGGGTACCCTACGATGTCACCCTACCCCGCCTTCTGCCTGACTTCAAAGTAGTATGGCTAACTACCTTACTCTAATCCTTGTAGCAGTCAGTAAAGGAAGACAAGGTGGGGCAAAATATTAGGGCTGAGGGAAGCTTCAGCAGCTGATTCAATTCGGAGGAGATTCGGCCCAATTCGGCCACACCTGCATCACATACTGCCCTCCACCATGCGCTGGCTAGGCACGCGGCAGCAGGGCAGAGCCCCCAGTCCCAGCACTGCCGCAGCCGCATCCTGCATCCCCCTTCTCCTGCCCTGAGTCCCACACCACCCCCCGCCCCAGCTGGGCAGCTTGTCCCAGCCCCAATTCATCCCTCCCCAATGCCTCTAACCCTCCCCCCTTCTCCAACTCACAACCCCAACAGACTTACCAGCTCAAGGCAGCTGTGTCAGCTGCCTGTTTAGTCTATGGCTGAATCTTTCAGATTTGATTTGGCTGAATTGAATCAGGAGAGTGATTTGAACCTCTGAATTGAATCACCGCCCTGCAAATCGGTCGAATCTGAAGTGAATACTTGCCGCTTCACACAGGCCTACAAAATATATGTTTGATGTAAAGTCTTAAGGGTGACCTAGCACTGGCAGTGTTAAGGCAAAATAGCATCCCTTCACAGTATCTGATAAAATAAACCTTGACCCATGAAAGTTTGTGTTATACTTTGGTTAGTCTATAAGGTGCAAATCTACCCTGCCTCCTCCTAAATGCATGATAGTCACATGTGCCAGCTTCTTGACAAGACTGCAAGAGATCACTGTTAAAGATTTGTGTTAGAAAGCAAGTTCAATGAAAGATGGGGTATAGATTGCTTTTTGTTATCTGTTGGAAGTGAGAGTACTACAAATTGGTAGAGTGCATTATTGGAAATTTTGTGGGCAATACATTCATGGCAAATGATGCAGGAGATATATGCCTCAGCTTTGTTTTCCAGGCTTTAAAAAGTTTAGGTGGATGGAGTGCTCTGATCCTGCTTTTCTTCTCACAGAATGAATTGTTTGTTTGAAATAAGTAGCTATTTATGGTACTATAGACCAAATCCAACCCTGAAGAAAATGGAAGCTGTGCCCTCTCATATCATAGCTGATTTCACTCCTCTGTTTACACACTCTCTAATTACATGGGATGAAGTATCATTAAGTTCCATACACACTGTGGCCTCAAGTATGATAGGGATGGATGTTAACTGTATGAAGTTGTTTCGAGGGCATCCAGCACTCAGTAGAACGGAATTTTTTCCCATATGAGTTGCAACATGCTTGGATTAGCAGGCACTTGATACAAGCTCCATCAGGAGAATATGTTATCTTACCATTTTGCCATGTTATAGCATTGATTTCAATAGTTTCCCTCCTAGCTTTACAGCTAGTTATGTGGAGTGGTCAAATTAAGGTCAAAGGCTTTCTCAAGTGTAGTTGGCCCATTGGACCAGTATGGTGAAGACACATCAGTTTTTGTAACTGTTTTGCACATGTTGCAGTGATGTGGCTAGCATCACATCTGTGCACCTGACTCCCCAGCATGAGTGCCCAGGCGCCCTTTAAGAGCTCTGTCAACTGGGGGTAGACTTTTAGCCTGGTCCAGGTGCTCAGGTCTTTTGTTCTCGTAGTCAGTTGTGCCTGGTTTTGTTAAAGCACCAATGTCTAGTATAAATAATACTATTAAATCATGCTCATCTCCCTCCCATCGATAGTCCCTCCCTATAGTTAATTCTGAAATATATTTTGCAGTCTATTTTTAATGACTTCAAGTGATCAACTTCAAGACCTTCCTAGAGACACTTATTCCATACTTCTAATAGATCTCACCATGAAGGTTAATGAGCAATTCATTCAGTACATCTTCTCAGTGACAACAGGAATCCAACACAGATTTTCTGCCTACATTATCTTTTGTAATAACAAAAGGTTTGCCTTTTTACATGAAGCTGACACTGTGGGTTTGGGCTTAGTGTATTCCTTTTCTTTCTGAAGCTGCTACATTCTGAAACCTGCTGGCATCTGGCCTCTGACATGGCACTGTTTAACTTCATTAAATAAAATTTAGCAGGTGTTTCCAGGAAAAAAATACTTGGCCAATTTCCACTCCCTTGGACCTAATCCGGGTTTCCTCACTCAGGTGTTACCCACGCCCTTCTCAGCCAGACTTCTCTGAATTAGGACTGAGTAATATCTAGTGAGGAACTCCAGAATTTGTCCACAATTTTTAAGAACTTTTTTGGGAAAATCAAAGGGATTAATGCTTACTTTCCAACAGTTTCATGCAGTCTAGCTCCACTGACTTTAGTACCCTTGCTCCAAATTTCCATTGGTATACATGAGTGGAGAACCAGATCTGTCTGATCCAGCAAATGAAGGCTGAAAGACACCATGGAAATAAAAGGAGAAGGTTTTAGAACTATGTGTCATTCAGTTTGAAGTAGCAGGGAAGAAAGATGATAGGGAATTGGAAAACTGTGGAAGAGAAGCAGCTGAGCTGATGGAGAAAAAAGAGATAGTACAGATGGAGTGTAAAAGAGAAGGTTCTGGATGGAGGAGGCAGCTGAGGAGTTAGAGGCTGGAAATGGTGTTATCATGTATCCTAATGTAGGGCTCAGGCATTGATCAAAAATCAGTTTAAGTGTTGCCTCTCTGATTCTTTTCATGGTCTTGCTGCTTGACTAACTCATTTCTGAACCAAGTGTCCCTGTATCTTGCTAATCCTTGTAAACTGAGCAAGGACAGAAGTGGTGAAGAAATTATCCCTCTAGCAGGGGGATGTGAAGTAGCACAGCACACTAGAGCAACGGGGCCTTTCTAACCATGCCACAATAGCCCTGCACCCTCTCCAAGTACTGCTTTGATCCCTTCTCTTGCCCATTTTGCTTTATTTTTCCTCCCCTGTGTTCCCTGCCTGACTTGCTGCTTTGCATTCATTTCCAGCCCTATCTGCCACTGTGCTGCTTGCCTTTTCCCTGATCTCCTGTAGGCCACACACAGGTTGCTTATGCCACTTAGTGTCATAGTGTCATAGTAGTTAGGGGTCAGAAGGGACCTGAATAGATCATCTAGTCTAACCCCCTGCCACTGGCTGGAGCACGCACTGGGATCACACGACCCGACAGCTGTTCATCCAACCTCTTTCTGAATTTACCCAAGGTAGGAG
>NW_017729017.1:9183233-9194257 GCF_001723915.1 Gavialis gangeticus | reverse complement strand
GCAAACTTGGACAACATGTTTTCCACCCCCTTGTCCAAGTCACTGATGAAGATGTTGAACAGTGTAGGCCCCAGGACTGAGCCCTGGGGACCCCACTGTTCACATCCCACCAGGTTGAGTACGACCCATCCACCACCACTCTCTGGGTGCACCCCATCAGCCAATTTTTGACCTATCCAACTGTCATAGTCGCTCAATTTATTAATGAGAATAGGGTGAGAGACAGAGTCAAAGGCCTTCTTAAAGTCCAGAAAGACTACGTCCATGGTGACACCATCATCCAGGGATTTAGTTACCTGGTCATAAAAGGCCATCAGGTTGGTCTGGCAGGACCTGCCTTTGATGAACCCATGTTGATTCCCCTGGGCATGATCTCCCCTGCTGGCCCCTCACAGATGTGATCCTTGATAATTTTTTCAAGGATTTTCCCCAAGACCGATGTGAAGCTTATGGGCCTATAGTTTCCTGGTCCTCCTTTCTCCCTTTCTTATAAATGGGGACCACATTAGCTAGTTTCCAATCTCCAGGCACCTGGCCCATGGACCATGATCGCTTGTACAGCCAGGCCAAGAGCACAGCAATGACCCCGCCAGCTTCCTCAACACCCATGGGACACTTGTGGCACCCATGCCTCTGGTTAGCCACCGCTGCTCTAGAGGAAGGGGAGCTGACTACAACTGGTGCTTAATTAAACTCCATGGCTATTCTTATGACTTCTGGCATTGAAAATTTTCCTTTAAACAGAATTGGCACATGGGTGTTGCTCCAAGAAGATATAAATATGATACTCATCCCCGCTCTCTCCTCGCACCCCTTTGCTCCCTGGCAAGATATAAGTTTGCGTATCAAAATCCTGCAGCTGGATACAGATTTTTCAGTACTACTTCATATACTTGACATACCACCTTGAAAGTGCTGCTTATGCTGAGTTTCAATACATTCCACTAATACCTATAATAAACAGAAACAGAAAAACAAAGAAAGACCTGTCAGGGAGGAATCAGTAAGCCCACCTCACAATGAAATGGCGGGTAGTTGATGTCAAAGCAAGGCAAACTACAGCAGAAGCATCCACTTTCACCCCTGCCATTTCACCACATTCCTACACATTATTCTATTTCATGCTGCAGCTAAAAAGAATTAAAAAGCAAAGATACAAGCCTGAGATGGGGAAAGGAGAGAGGGAAGCCCCTGTGTTCAGTTGGGAAATCTGACTCCTGCAGCTGGTAGGAGCCTGTCAGTCATGTAAGCAGCATGTGTGAGAAGGTTTCAGTCTCACTCACTGGAAAATCTTTGGCTAAACAAATGAACTGATTCTGTTTTTGTCTTCAAGCACTCTACAAATACCTCTTGCTAGCCTTGAATTTCTGCTTGCCCCTATACACAACACCCTGTCCCAAACTTGGAGGCATCCTAGGTTAAGCAACTGATTGTGAGTGCTCAAAATGCTATATTTTTAAACATTTGGGATCAATTTTCACCCCCTTTATCATAATCTGATAAAAATCTAGTCTACTTCTCCAGAGTTGTTTTAGATTCATACCACTATGGCAGTGAAGCAAGGACCATAGACCTTAACAAAGGAGTTTTTTAAGCCCTTTATGCATAAGTAGCCTAACAGACTTACAGAAAACCACTGTCTATTCTCTTCCTTCCATAGAGCCCTGTGCAGAACTGGATGGAATTTTCTGTCTGAAAAGAAAAATATCCATCAATTTTTATTTTAAAAAAATGAAAAATGTGAAAGACTGCTAGAGTCTGTTTGGGCTCAAAATGAAATCATTCAACCTGAAATGACTTTTTTTTTAAATTCTCTGTCAAAAAAGTTAGAAAATTTTTCATGTTGGGTCACTACCTTTTGTTGTTGTTGTTGTTATTTTCCAGAATTTCCACTGAACCAAAAAATCCGTTTTGTTCCACTTCTTGTCCCGAGGCCAGATCAACATTTTATTAGCCAGGCAGAGACCTGAGGTTTATGACATATCAGTTGCTCCACAGTTATTGTTACCAAGCTAAAACATGGTTTCTTGCCCCTGTTTCACTGCAGGCTAAGCTACACTGGACTGAGTTCCATTTACTGTCGAATGAAAGTAGTGCCATGGGCACTTACCACAGAACAGTTGATGCATAGTACAACCTGGCCCCCTTTTACCACATAGTAAACTGTTTGTCTGTACCCTGATTCCTTTCTCACCTAAACCAGGTTTACGTTAATGTTAGGCCCACTGTTCAGGAAAGTCCTCTCTCATTTACACCATCAAAATGAAATGCAATATGTTCAAGCTGCCCAAATGCCCAATGGGAATTTTTCTAAGATTCATCTCCCTCATATTTTCAACAGCATAATTTCATTGGTTCATGAAAGGAACATGAAATAAGGCTCTTTGGACCAAGCTCTATTCACTGTTCACATACTTAAGTGACAGGTATAGAGCTGTGTAACAATTAAATGCATTTTTTGGCATTCAGAATTGCTTGTGCTAATATACTCAGCATACTCAGTATGGCTGTGCTCCAGTGGGGCTGCCATCCAAGGGAAACAGAATTGCCCAGCTATGTGTGTACATCCAAGTAAATCTGCAAATAGAAGCTGGAGAAACACCACAACTGAGTGCAAGCTTCTCCTATCTTTTAGCTCAACAGCCTGGTGGTTGTAACACTCACTGATAAAGCAGAAGACCCAGTTCTAGGCCCCTGACTCAGAGAGGGTTTCTCTTACCTACTAGTACTCTGTAGCCCTCCTCTTGAAACTGACTTACTGCACAGCCAAGGAGAGGCCAGATGTGTGACTTGGGGGGAAATGACAGAGGATTTGTGGGGCAGGTGCTGCCCTAGAAGAAAGGGGGCCCTGGGTTTTAGCCTGAGTCCCCACTCACAATAGAGAAGAAACTTTCCCAATGTTGTTAATCCATTTTATCCAATGAATGTCAGATTAACAAGGAGAGTTGGGATGACATCTGAATAATGCCTAGCTGGTGGCTTCATGGCTAGAAAGCAAGGTGTGTAGATTCCAACTCTCTCATGGGGTGCAGAGCTTTGAACTGGAATCATATTTGCTGAGCAAGTGTTCGAACCACTGGACTAAAAGATGGTAGGACTGTTCTCTACCAGGTGTACACACTGGGTAATTATGTTTCCTTGTGGGGATACAGGGTGTCTATACATGGGCTCTGGGGTGGGGGGCCCACTTTAGTTAGACTGGTTGAAAGAGCTGCTCTAATTTAAAGTGTCCATAGAGTCGCATCTATTCAGCATCCTGCACTTTAAAATGGCAGTGGGGCACTTTAATTAAAGTTCATTCTACGAGCTTTAGTTATAGTGACCCTGCCGCCATTTTGAAATATGGGGATGCTGAATACACATGACATGGAGGCTGCTGGAGCATGCTCATTAGCACACTCCAGCAAACTCACAGCAGACTCAGTTAATTAAGTCTGCTCTGGCGTGTGCTAATTAGGACACATCAGAGCAGAGATCTGTCATGTATATGGATGCCCACAGAATCCCAATCTGAGCACAGGTGCTAAAAAACTAGTTATGTGCCTACATACATGCCACTGACATGCATGGGGAGTAACTGGTATATGGCCTTTTGTGTTTACAGACCCCTCTAGAAATTATACCTGCCTTTATTTTATTGTCAATTGGTGAAGGAATGATGTTCAAATATAGAAATACTCAAAAACCCTTACCTTTGTTGTTTCTTTGCTCCTTTTTGATCTCCAATTCCATATTTATTGAGCAGTATTTCAGCTGGAACATGCTGCCTTTTATTCCTAAATGTGTGTTCTGTTGATGTACCTCGTAAGTGTGAATAATTGATTTTTCAGTTCAGTGAATGAACCAAAAATTGGAAAAAACATTCATTTTACGTTGACCTGAAATAATTGCATTTGTTTGTTCTTCTCAAGCAAACTAAAAATAAACACAAAATAAAACATGATTTTGAAATAAAACGTTAAAATAGTTGCCAAGACCCTTCTTTGAATTCAAGCCAAAATCACTGTGCCCACCTCCACTCAATGATCCACTCCCATGCCGCCTTTGCACAGGCAGCTGGCCTTACGCACCAAGGAGCCTCGTATAGGCCCCAGAGGGTTCCTCAGTCACCTTCAGAGTGGCCCCCAAACTCTCCTGCCATGACTTCAGATGGATCTTCAGTGTAGGGGGTCTCCTTTGAGGGCACCTACAGAGTTGTCACATACCTTGGCAAGTGTCTGCAGGGCTCCAACCTCCCCTGCACCCCGGCCGTATGCCACCCTTTGAGATGGGCCACCGGATCTCTTTGCAACTGACCATTGGACGATGTCCTCCTCGGCACCTTTGTCCCCTTCGTTGCGGAAGAACGTCTGAGTCAGGGAAAGAAAACAAAATGAGGAAAAAAAAGGAAAACTAAAGAATCTATGCCACCACCATGCCACAAGCCCACCAGTGAGGACCCCCAAACCCCACCAGTGAAGACCAAGAGGGAACAAAACAGGGGAAAGCACAATAAGGACAAAAAGAAGAAGGAACGGTGTGGGGGGAAGGAAAGGCACCCTAGTGATGTAGGCTTACCGACTCCCCTTCCCCGGTGCCCTCAGTGGGCGTGTCCCCCAGGCTGGGACCCTCACTCCCGCCCTGATAAGGGTCTCCTTCTGCTCTTGCGTGAGCTCTCTCTAGCTCAACGCCTTTGTTCCACCCATTACCACTGCACTTGGCAGCTGCTGCTGCCGCTGATCTCTTGTCCAGCCCCACCAGCTCTCTGATCCACCCCTACCAGCTCTTTGGCTCCCTGCTGGCACTGGGAGCCTCCTCCACAGCGGCTCCCTGTTGTGCTCTTTGTTGCTGAGGGTGTCCCTCTTCCCACGCTCCCGGAGCTGTCTTTTATCCCCACCGAGTAATGTCTCTTGATGACATCACCCGACTGCAGCTGTAGATGAGCACGGCTGATAAACCACACGGGCGGTTTTCCCCAGCATGCCTCTTCATCTCTTTGGAGCCCTGGGGTTTTTCCCTTTGTCCTTTGTCTGGGGTCTGCCTATGGGTGCGGCTTCCCCATTGCCTAATCCAGAGTCCCTGGGACAATCACAAATAATTTCAGTCAACCTACTCTATTATTTCTCAAAGAATAATCTATGTAAAATAATGTCATGCCACCCTACGTTTGTGGCCCATTAATTATTTGCACATCTCCCACTTGTTAATGTGCCTGTCCTCGCAGTGCCTATGTGAGGTAAAATCTGAAATCTTGTAAATTTGGATCCTTTGTTCCATACTCTAAGTCTTCTTACAATAGCATCCTGATTCAGGAAAATGCTTCAATTTAAACACTCAGGGAAGCTCCATTGACTTCAGTAAGGCTCTCATTAAGCACTTAAGTGCTTTGCTGGATTGAGGCCTGAAAACACATTTATCTCAACCAAGCAGTAAAATAGGTTATATAGAACTTTGAGCCTGGTGACCCCTCCCTACCCCCACACACACATGCCCACTAAATACCTGCTAGTGTAAGATGACCCTAGAATTGTGGCTGCTTAGTGTTGTTTTCTATTTTAAACTAAATGTTTTGCATTCTGGTGTTTAGACTGTACTGACATATGTTGCTGTAAGATTGTATGACTGTCCTGTCCCCAGAGAGAGCCACATAAGGTTGCATCTCTCACAGGCTAGCTTCTTCACTTCCAGCAAGCCAGCAACTCGTGTAGTCAGCCAAGAATCTGGTATTGTGTGACATACAAGCATGAACGCCATGTGCCTCCTGAGGCTAGGAGGGCATGGTGACCACCTGCAGGCAGCGGGGGCATGGTGGCAGTGAGCAGGGAGCTTCCGCAGGTGGTCGCAGCAGTGTCAGCAGTGGAGGTGGGCCAAGTGGGGAGCTCCCGCAGGCAGCTGTGGCAGTGTTGGTGGTGAGGGGGGGAGAGGGTGGCAGGTGCCAACTGGCAATTGGCAATCACCTGCAACACTGCCAGCAGCGGTGGCAGCGGCTGGCAGTGAGAAGTGGCTGCCTTCAGATGCCACCAGCAGTGTCGGCAGCGAGGGGGGGATGGCAAGCAGCATCCGCCCACAGGCACCACCAGCAGCAGTGGCCAGTCTCAAGGGGTGCACTACTAATCTCACATGCACCCGCGTGCACCCCCTACACATCGCCAATGTGTACAAGTGAACTACATGTATGCATGGCTGCAGGAAAGACTAACGGCTGGCTTTGAACACCTGCTCACGTGCCACCTTGGCATGGATAGTAGAGGATGTATACTCTCTGGCTTTGTGGGTTCCCCAAGATGGTCTTCGGTTGTTCCTCTGGCCTTTCCTGGACTCGCCTGCCATATCTTTGAATGTTAAGTCAGTGTGGGGTTCAGCCTCGAAGTTCCCCTCAGGGATGACCACTTTGCTTGTGGGATGTTTGTGGGGCTCCACCTCTCCTACACCCCAACCTTACACCAGCCTCTGGCAGGACACCTGGTCTTGAAACAGCCACCCCTCCAGTGTGGATATTCCTCACACGTGCCCTGTAGTATCATCACTCCTTATGGCCTTAGGTGATATTCCCCCTGCTCCTTGGGGAAGCATGGTCAGTCACCTCAGGCCCTAGGTCTGGAACCCCCATGAGTGGGTCGGCTCTATTCCTGAAGCCAGTGGGGGTGCCCCTGTTGGGCAAGGGTAAAGAAAATAAAATGAAGAAAAGAAGAAAAAAAAATAGGAGGAGAAAGCCCAACAGGCCTTCCAGTCCAATGTCCTATCGGCTGGCTCTCCAAGACCTCCTGCTCATGCTTGGCAGTGCTCCTTTGACGCTGGTCCCTCGGGGTGCCCATTCCCTTTCTGCCCCCAGCCCAGCTCCCCGACCTAGTACCTGGGAACAACCGTGCAAGGAAACTCCTGTTCTCTCGGGGTTGGCTTCAGCCTCCCCCTCCGGGTCACTGCACCCATCATGCCGTTGTTCGATGACGCCACCGCCATGCTTCCCTGGCAGTTTTAGGGGTGAGTCACCCCAAATGCTCCTCCCCTTTTGGGGCTCAGTCTCAGTACCCCGGGTGGGGAGATCCTTTGAAGCCTCTGCTGCCGCTTGCTGTCCGGGCAGTCCCTGATCACTCTGGCTCTGTCCATTGCCGGCGTGGAGAGCCTCCACCTCCTTACTCACTCTCCCCTCCCTACTGCTGGCAGCTGCTTTTATTCTTGCCGGCTGGTGCGTCCTTGTGACATCACCCACCAGCCTTAATTGCATAAAGGTGTGGCTTGTAAACCACGTGGGCTTTTCCCTCCAGCATTCTGGCGTTGCTCCTCCTGTGGGTAAGTAAATGTTTTGCCTTTCTTTCTCTATTTTGGTGTTTCTTATGGCACCAAGCCCTGTAGGCAGAGCTCCCCGGTCCTGCTTCTCGCTATCCCTGGGACAACTCACAAATCCAATTTAAATGGCACAAGTTAAATTAGTGTTGCCACAGCAAAAAGAAAACACAGCCTCTCTGGTGTCTGTCACAGGTGGGATCTGTTTCATGCTACTATATTCGGAAAATAATCCTCTATGTCTACACATATTCAATACCTGCAGGATTCCTCTGCATAAGGAAGAGGACTAATTAATGGGACATGTGGTAGGGTGAAGGGGTGGGGCATGCAGTTCCATGGGAAAGAAGTTCAGCACTCAGGGCAAAGCCTGCAGCAGCTGCCTGCCCTCATTGCATGCACAGATCTGGGGGGCATGTGCCCCCCCATGCTTACCCGGGAGTGCACACAGCGGCAGGAGCCACACTCCCCCTGTCCCTGCACCCCCCTTCCATCCTGCGTCTTACCCTAGCTGGGCAGCTCCTATTGGTCCCCTTTTGCTTTGGCACCTGAGGTAGTCTCTGTGGAGGAATCACCCCCGCCCCCCAGTCTGCTTTACTGTTGTAAGCAGGCAGCACCTCCCTCCATCTGTTTCATTTACCACTGAGCTGTGACCTGGGCTGGAGACATTCCTAAGGGCGGGGGGACCTGCTGCCTTTGTTTCAGTTTCCTGCCCTTGCAGGTCATGTGACTAGTTCTCTCATCTGGTCAGTCTTATGTCATTTGGAAGCACTGGTCAGCTTCCAATGGGACTGCTTCTGGTGGAAACTTAGTGATGAGGTTACGACAGAGATATATAAGGTTCCTTCTTCCTGGAAGAAGGGAAGACATGTTTTGGGGACACAGCCAGCTAGCCGTGAGGCCTCTAGAGCATGCTTAGTCAGCCCCTGGATGGAATTGTGAGTAACTTACATGAAATGTAGCAGGAAACTTAGAACCTAGTGTTTTAGTCACTTGTCAAAAGGCTACCAAGCCATTTCTGTTTGCTCTGGTATTTTTTTGTTTATACTTCTCTGACTTGTACCTATCCCCAAGTCTGCCCTTGGTACCCAATAAAGCTATCCATTAGCTAGCCTTGTGGTACGTGTTTGAGAGGGTTTGGGTATGCCTTTTTGCTCCCTTCACTTGGCTGACTAAAGGAGGCTACTTTCTATGCTTCAGGCTAATAGAAGCACTCCAAGATCCCAAGTTCTACAGGGTCTGTGTATCCCGGGTGGCACAGGGCCCAGACAAAGACCAGAGTCCAGGTGGTGGCAGTGCTACCCCAGGCTTGCAGGTGTGCTGCAGGAAGGGGGTTGGCTATATGTAGGTGCCCCAATGGAGACACTTGAAGCTTGGTTTTTGGCTAGGCACAGTGAGGCAGGTGGCTCAGCACAGGAGCGCCCCCTACTGGCCTGCCATAGTTGCCCCGTTCGCCACCCCCCCGTGCTACAGCACTGGGGCATGTATCCAAATGACCTTCTTTGTAGCCTAACCAGAAGGTTCCTATAGTATAATTACATTTAGCACATGTTATATTTAGGTCATATTAAACATTAATATAGCTTAGAAAATTTTCTGAGCAATTGCATGGTAATGTTAAATATGAACTGTAGTACCGCACCAGCATTTTAAAATGGTTCCAGTGCAGTCCCAGAGCTGAGACCAAACATCAGCTGATTTTCAGTCTCAGTCCTGGGATCACATTGGAGCTAGTTCAAGGTTTTTGTGTGGTGCAGTGGCTGAGATTGACACAGGCATGACTTGGGAGCCAGTCCCAGCCTCCGCACTACACCAGAATCCTGAACTGGCTCCTTGCAGTGCAGGGTCTGGGACCAGCTCCTGTGCCATGCCAGTGTCATTCCCAGTGTCACTGCCAGCAAGACTGATGCATGCTTTGTTGGGCTCTGACCTTCCCTACTGCACCAGAGTCCCCTAATCCTATTATCTCTGTGAAGAAGTCCAGTGTTAGCTTAAATCATGTTAGGTACAATCTGGAGATACTCCTTGCTAGAAAAGGCCTAACTTTACTAAGCTGCTTCACTCTCTGAATACTGAAGTACTAATGTTGTAAGTACAGTACGCATGATATAAGTGTAATGTGTAACAATACCCCTATTTGTAGCACAGCTGCTCATCGATGACCTAAGTAGCTACAGCAGTGGAAAAGTGGTGTTGTGCACTCAGTAAATCAGTAGACTTTAGCAAGTAAAGGAAGAAATGGCTGCAAAAGCTGGGATTCTTCCCTTCAGTTCCTGGGACTATGGTAAAAGAAAGATGGAGCTATTTATCTTTTTATCCCAGTACCTATAGGCCAGGAAGAAGCCTTCCTGTGCAAAGACTGTGACAAATCTTAGCCTTTGCTGTTCCAGACAAAGCTGACTTTTAATTAAAGAAGGAAATATTTTTTTACCACAGGCAGCCACATGGGTCTTTAATGAGCTGTCGGTGCTAGATGTGCATGGGCGATATTATCTGACCTTCCTGTGCAGCTGGCACAAACTGAGCTAATAATTTCATATCTGAGCGCCAATCAGAGCAGCCAAGGCATTTTTGCATTTTTTAATGTCTATCTACTGAGTCTGAATTAATGAAAAATGAACTTAAAGTAAGACAAGGGTATTGAAAGGTAGGGAGTGACGGATTGGTTCCACTTCACGGCAACAACAGGCACTGTCATGGGTTCAGACACTGACCTTTATCTAAACAGAACTGTATGTAACAGATAAGAATATTTAACAGTAATTAATGTCACAGCAGCACAGGGAACAAAATGACTACATCAAGCAAGCTAAAATTCCACCACAAATTACTCAAAGACAAATGTCAGCCTCTTCGTAGCTGCACCTAGCCTTATGCCAATGCCTCTGGAATTGAGAGGGGTGGGAGAATGAGCTATTAAAAAGATTTAATAGATGAAAAAGGTGTATATAACAGTATATATGTTATATATAATATACACACATATGTATGTGTTTGTATATGGAAGTACAGGCATACCTCGGAGATACTGCGGGTTCGGTTCCAGACCACCGCAATAAAGTGAATATCGCAATAAAGCGAGTCACACGAATTTTTTGGTTTCTCAGTGCATATAAAAGTTACGTTTACACTATACTGTAGTCTAGTAAGCGTGCAATAGCATTATGTCTAAAAAAACAATGTACATACCTTAATTAAAAAATACTTTATTGCTAAAAAATGATAACCGTCATCTGAGCCTTCAGCGAGTCGTAATCTTTTTGCTGGTGGAGGGTCTTGCCTCAATTTGTAAAAAACGCAATATCTGCGAAGCGCAATAAAGCAAAGCGCAATAAAACAAGGTATGCCTGTACATGTATATATATGTATGCATACGAGAGAGAAAATCAGCAGAACAATGGACTTGGACTTCCTTAAAATCAAACATTAATTGGAGCTGATAATTACATGCAGGGATAAATGCATATAAACCAATTATTGCCACCGTTAAACTTATGACAGGTGGGTGTTTTCCTTGACTCTGTGTGGTCCTTGTACACTACATTTAGCAGCTAGTTCTTTGCATTTAAGGCAGAGCATTGGGGTTTGATAGTTATGCAAAATTAATATGATACAAAAATTAATATCCAAAGTAGGTTTGTGAATGTTTCTTACAGAATGGGCTTGTCACCTTTCTTTCCTAGAAATTGGTCAAGGGTGCTACTGAAATTGGTTAGAAGCCTGTGGTGTGGTGTGGTGTGGTGTGGTGTGGTGTGGTGTGG
>NW_017729017.1:9164908-9183222 GCF_001723915.1 Gavialis gangeticus | reverse complement strand
GTCCGGCTTCTATCACAGCAGGGAAGTCCCGGTCCCTGCTGTGATAGAAGTCCCGGTACAAACCTCAGTATATCACCGTGCTGTAGATGTTCCCTGAAATCATGTTTCTCTTTTAGAAGACTCCTCTTTCCATCAGCATATAGTGTTTGCTCAGGGCAAATGTTTTGAAGCACTCAGTTCAGGCTCCAATGGGATGTTTGAGTTTTTATTGCACAGTAAGTGAGAGTCTGAAGTCCCTAATTTAATTTAAAAAACAATTATAGGCAGTGTGCATCCTTTCATCAGTGACTTGTCTCATTGCAGGTTTTATCAGTTCAAATGAACAGTAGAAAATGACTTAACCCTTTCCTTGCTAGAGGCCTGCTGCCCCAGCATGTTGTAACTAGATAGTAATTTAGAATCAAGGCCTCAGGATAGTCAGGCTCACAGCTCTTGCAGAAGGTATACTGTACCTGGAGCATTCAGCGGCACATCTGGCATAATCCCACCTGGTACATTTGACAGAGCAGTTGCTGTGCTGTATTTGGAATATTCAGCAGGCTAAGTGATTTTGAAGACTGCCTGAAGCTTGGGGAAGAAAGCTGCCTTGTGCCATTACAATCTGGAGGGAAAAGCATCCCTTCCCTCACTGTAATGATGAGAGGACTTAGTGCTTTTAGAGGGAAGACTGTCCATGGGCAATACACTTTATGGGCACAGAGCTCCATATTCCATTGCCCTGCACATTGTACAATCATTTACCTCTGTGTAGAATGAGTATAAAATGCTACCCATTTGGCATGACATCCTAGTCACTGTACTGTGGTATAATTGACTACAACAGGGAAAAAGCAAAACACAGTCTGGCCTCTTGTGTCCAGTAGGAACTGAGAGTACTCAGCATTTCTAACAATCAGGTGACTGCTGT
The DNA here is from genome assembly GCF_001723915.1 of Gavialis gangeticus. Classification (NCBI taxonomy): domain Eukaryota; kingdom Metazoa; phylum Chordata; order Crocodylia; family Gavialidae; genus Gavialis; species Gavialis gangeticus. Next base: position 9,182,315 of record NW_017729017.1, on the reverse strand, counting down.
TTCATAGATTTCACAGATTTCATGGACATTAGGGCTGGATGGGACCTCGGAAGATCATTGAGTCCAGCCCCCTGCCCCAGGGGCAGGAAGTCAGCAGGGATCATAGGGTCCCAGCAAGATAAACATCCAGATGTGTTTTGAAGGCGTTCAGAGTAGGTGCTTGAACCACCTCTGGCGGCAGTCTATTCCAAACCTTGGGGGCTCGAACAGTAAAGGAGTTCTTCCTTATGTCCAGCCTGAAACGGTCATGGAGGAGTTTGTACCCGTTTGACCTTGTCATCCCTTGGGGCGCTCTGGTGAACAGATATTCTCCCAGATCCTGGTAAGCACCCCTGATAAACTTATAGGTGGCCACCAAATCACCCCTGAACCTGTGTTTTTCCAGGCAGAAGAGTCCCATAGCTCTCGGCCTCTCTTCATAAGGTCTGCTTTCCTGACCTTGGTCTTACACGTAGCTCTCCTCTTCACCATCTCAAGCTTCTCCACATCTTTTTGAATCATGGAGCCCAGAATTGGATGCAGTACTCCAGCTGTGGCCTCACCAAGGCTAAATACAACGGGAGAATGATATCCTGGGATTTACTTGAGAAGCATCTGTGGATGCAAGCAAATGTTTTGCTTGCTTTGCTAACAGCAGTATCACACTGCAGGCTCATGTTCATCTTGTCAATCATAACCCCCAAGTCCCTTTCATCCGTAGTGCTAGCCAGCGTAGCCACGCCGACCCTATAAGACTGCTGCAGGTTTTTCTTCCCAAGGTGGAGAACCTTGCATTTTTAAGTGTTAAATACCATCAGGTTCTCATCGCCCATTTCCTGAGCCTATCAAGGTCAGCTTGAATCATCCTCCTGTCCTCTGGTGTGAACACTTTACCCCAGAGTTTGGTGTCATTGGCAAACTTGGCCAGTCCGCTTCTGACACCAATGTCCACATCATTAATGAAGATGTCAAACAGTATAGGCCCAAGGACAGAGCCTTGGTGGACCCCACTGGTCACAGGGCACCATGATGATTGACTTCCATCAACCACCACCCACTGGGTCCTACCACGGAGCCAGTTCCCCAGCCAGCGGATCATGATGTGCCCAAGGCCGCAGTTAGCCAGTTTTACTAAGAGGTGAACATGGGATACCAGATCGAAGGCCTTTTTAAAGTCAAGATATACAACATCAATCTCTTCCGCCTTGGCCAGGTGATAGGTCACCTGGTCATAGAAGGAAATGAGATTGGTCAAGTAAAACCTACCCGCAACAAACCCACACTGGCTATCCCCCAGGATGTTGCCATTGGCCAGTCTGTTAAGAATGGACTCTTTGATAATCTCTCAATCTCTTCTCCCTTGTCCAGGTGATAGGTCACCTGGTCGTAAAAGGAAATGAGATTGGTCAAGCAAGACCTACCAGCAACAAACCCATGCTGGCTATCCCTCAGAATGTTGGCATTGGCCAGTCCATTAAGGATGGCCTCTTTAATAAACTTTTCTAAGACCTTCCCTGGGATAGAGGTCAGGCTGATGGGCCTATAGTTTGCTGGATCCACTTTCCTCCCTTTCATGAAGATAGGCGCCACATTAGCTTTCTTCCAGTTATCAGCGCCAGGAATTCTCGAAGATCCATGCCAGGGGCTGAGCTATGATGCTAGCCAGCTCCGTGAGTATCCTGAGGTGTAAACTGTCGGTGCCAGCTGACTTGACAGTGTCCAGCCTCTCAAGGTGTTCCTTCACGAGGTCAGCATTGATGACGTGTAAGGAATTTCCCTCACCTGGGCCTTGCTGTCCCATAATGGGCAGGGGCGTCCCATGGGACTGGTGAAAGACCAAAGCAAAGTTCCCATTTACCAAGTTGGCTTTTTCCTGGGCATTGGTTGTCTGTTGTTCCATCTGGTTTAGCAGGGGTCCAACGTTGGCCTTGCTTTTCCTCCAGCTCCCCACATATCTAAAAGAGGACTTTTTATTGTCCTTGATACTTGTAGCTAGTTAGAGTTCCGTCACAGCCTTGGATTTCCTGGATTGCTCCCTGCAGGTCTGGAGCAGTGCAGAGTATAGCTATCTATACCTGTGGCCCAGTCATGGGTGGAGTCCCACCAGGTCTCTATTATCCCTATAACATCGTAATTATTTGTATTAAGCAGGAGGACTAGTTCCTTCTGTTTATTCCCCAAGCTCCTGGCATTTGTGCACAGGTAGGCAAGTGTCTCTTTGGGGTCCCTTGCCTTGCCCGCAGCTCACTCCAGGGCTGGGGCAGGGGTGGGATCCCTTAAATGCCTTGGCCTGATGGCTTTGCAGGGGTTGCTCAGTGGGCCAGCAGTGGCGGTGGTCCTCCCATTCTCTGGTGGGCTTAGTTTAAAGCCCAGTGGAGCAAGTCAGCTAGTCTGGCTGAGAAGAGCCTCCTCCCCAGCGGAGAGAGGTGAAGGCCATCCCTTCCCAGCAGCTCACCACCTCTCTCACCAAAGAGCGGACTGTGGTCATGGAAGCCAAAGCCTTCCTGATGACACCAGCACCGCAGTCTTTGATTCACTACCTCAGTCCTCCTCTCCCTCCACAGCCCTTGTCCGAGACTGAGAGGATCGAAGAGAATACCACCTGTATCCCTAACCCCTTAAACCCCACTCCCAAATCCCTGTAGCACTTCATGACCCGGCTGAGATTGTTCTGAGCCATGTCATTGGTGCCCACATAGATAAGGATCATAGGTAGTGTTCTGTGGGCCAGAGGAGCCCAGGGATCTTCTCTGCAATGTCTCGGATACAGGCTCCCAGGAAGCAGCAGACTGCTTCCTGGGCTAAGGGGTCAGGGTGGCAGATTGCACCCTCAGTACCCCTCAGGATGGAGTCTCCCACAACAAGGACTTTGCGTTTTGTCTTGGGGAGAGTGGGGACAGTAGCTGCAGTTAAGCCTGTGTTGCCTGTGGGAGCTGGCAGCTTGGCAGGCTCTGCTGGGGCTGCAAGAGGTTCATACCTGTTGCAAAACTCCAGCGGGGCAGGGACCCTGGTGCAGCAAGCCTTGAGGCCCTTGACCACGTTGGCTCAGGAACCTCCCTGCGGCTGGACAGAAGGGGAGGTTCCTGAGTCCTCCCTTGTCCTGGAAAGCAGCCGTGGTCTACCCTCCGCCTCCCAGGTGAGAAGAACCTGGCAGTAGGAGTCTATCTCTCACTCACAGTCCCTGATGGCACGCAGTTTCTGGCCTGTGGCCTGGAGCTCCTCCATCTGGCGCACCAGAGACCCCAAAAGAGAGCAGACCCCACATGGGGAGGTGGCCATGCTCCCAGACCCCAGAGCATGAAAAAATGACAGGCAGCCCCTGCAGCCAAGAGCCAGGGGCTCTGTCTGTGTGGAGCCCAGAACCACGGGCTTTGTCTGGGTGGCCGTCTCTGAGGAGGCAGAGGGGGGGGCTGCAGGCCCCGAGGGGACCCTTGGGGTGCGGCGTGTGTCCATCAGTGTCCGACCACTGGTGGGCTGGTTACAGCTGGGACTGGCTTGCCTACGGGGGTGCACTGGCAGGGCCTCAGGCCCTCCCTCTGGCCCTCCTGCACAAACTCCCATGCTAACTCATGCGCCAGGCAGACAAGAGTGCCTGTTTGTGCGGCTTCGGTCACATGGCTCCCTGGGGGGCTGGGAGAAGTAGGGGCCAGGGTGGGGTGAGACCCTCCTTGGCTCTGGCTTAGCCACCTCCCTGCAGCTAAGCTGGAGCTAGTCCCTCCCACCACAGGCCCTGCTTACCTCTGGCTGCTGCTGGGGGGTCGGTGGAGGCGCTCCGCAGCAGTTGGGGGTTGCTGGGGGGCTTTGGGGTGCGGGGGCACAGCGGGCTTTCACCCACACATCTCGCACCACTCCCAGAGCCTGACTGGGGGTTTTTTTTGTTGGTAGGCCCTTTTAAACTACTTTACTTAGGCACCCAAGCTCCCAGGTTTAAGGACTCACTTTAGACATTGGAAAAGTCTGTATTAGGAGTGGCATTAGGGTCCTGCTCCAATTTCCGATCCACTGTTCAAGAATCTAGACATTAAGACACGGCAGCAAGCAGTTGTGACGGCCATTCCTTTCTGGAAAGTGATGTTTTTACAGGGGCAGTTGGGAATTAGGTGCAGAGTGGTCTGCTGGTCTGAAGGGTACAAATCTGGGATGCAGGTGTGGCTCATATCTGAAATGGCCAGACTAGGTTTTCCACCACAGGGGTATGCCACAGCAGTCATATGAAAAAGTACACAGCATGGTATTTCACGCTCCCCTTCTGTGTATTGATGCTAGGCAGCATGGAGTCAAGTTCCTGCAAAAACTGATATTGCTGTACTTTGAAGAAAAAAAAAATTCTTGTAGTGATGATCTGGGGAGGAGGGACAGAAAATGGGGGCCAGGTAGGTGGTTAAAATGCAACAGAAGATGAAGGACTCATTGAATCCTGGCTTATGGAGACTGATTGGTAAAGAAAAACTCCCTTAAAGCTAAGAGTTATGGATGCCAATGATTTGAAAAATCAGATACCTGTACCTCACTTATCTGGGCCATTTTGCTTATGCTAAAACCTTGTTGCAAGACTTCCCTGCCTCATTACAGGGCAAAAAAACACAATCTGCACAACAACTACATTCCTTCCCATACTCCCTTCCTCCTGCATAATAATTTTGCTTTGTGCATTGCTCTGTTCTGTAAGTACCTTTGTTTTATTGCAACAGCACAGTAGCCCCTATTAGAATTCAAGTTGATTGTAGTTCTTTATAAAAACCCTTGGGAGCAATTAGTTTCTCTCCATAAACAATAACCCAAGCAGGCTGGATTCCATGCTTTAATTTGAGGAAAGCAACAGGGTCCTATGTTTACCAGGATGTAGCAATTAGAATAGGTTTGCATAGTAACTCTTGTACCAAACGCTCCGGAAGGGTTTTACAAGCAAGGCCATCATCTGCAGCAGAGGCAATATGGAGCTGGGCTATTCCAGCAAGACCTCCAGGCTGCAGCGTACCTTAGGACAGCTCCATGTTTCCAGTAGCTGTCAGCTGCTGCATCACCCTGCAGGGCGCAGCATGAGTTTCCTTCTCTGAGAAAGTGGATTAGATATGCATCTTTATAGGCTAACTAAATAAGTTCTATCTAGACAGAGCATAGGCTTTTCTGAACCCAAGTTCATTTCATCACATTCTGTGAAAGGACAGCACAGAGCAAAGCATGAAGTGGAGTCAGTGATGTAGAAGACAATAAGTGAGAAAGCAGGAGGGAGGGAGAGGAGAGAGGGGGAGTGCTGAGAGAGGCATAAGTAGTGTGAAAGATTATGATTCATTCTTTGTGTGTTCAGTGTCTGGGTGGAAGTGAAACTTCTGTGTAATTAAGCCCAGAGATGGCGCTTTCTAAAATTCTGCCTGTTTTCAAAATATCAGAGTTAGTTCTCAGTGGCACCAACTAAATTCTGTCTGAACCTGGTACGGGAGCTTTTTATTTCTTGTCACTTCCCCAGCCTCTGATATTAGCTGCTACAGCCCCTGTTGTAGTTTACTGCATCCTATTGTAAGAACACTCTCAGAGATCACTGCAGCACAGTGCACTCCCGCCCAGTCCTTCCTGCCAGCTTATCTAAGCATGATGTCTCGTCAGCACAGGTAAAATCACTGTGACTTTCTATCCAAGAAAATAGCCCAGTGCTTTTCAGGTTATATTCGTTGTCTCAGTTTCCTTGCAGCACAGGCAATAAGTATAATTAGCTTTGCCCAGACTTTAGGAATTGATTCAAAATGTTCCTAAATGTTAAGCAGGGGGAGTGGGGAGAACTTAGGCAAAATGGGTCATGTTCACCCTTGTTGTAATTCCACTGAAGTCGGTGGTCATACAATGAGAAAAACCCATCTAGTTAATTTTTTTGGTGACTGCTATTCCCTTAATATCAGAGCCATTCCTAAACATTAATGAACGTATCCCTGGGAGGTGTTGCTAACCTCAATTAATAGATGTGAGGATGAGCTAGAGAGAGAGAATTGGAGCCCAAGGTCACAATAAGAATCTGTTTAATGCCAGGAACTGAAACTGCTTGTTGTGATTTCCAGCCTAGTGTCTGATATGTCAGGCAATGTCTTGCTTACTTCCTTGCTTTACTGCCACAGATAGCTTTGTTGTTGTGATTTTTACTAATAGAAATAAGCAGAGAGTTGACTTTGAAGTAGCAAATTTGTAAAAAATAGCTTTCAACCTGGACTGAAGAGCCCTTAGCTGAAATGACCACATGATGGAGACATTGCTGAGATTTCAAATTAGAAGTAATATGGAACAGGGACACTGACCTGTTCCTGATCCCATCCTGAGGTAGGATGTGCTTTAGAGTTTCATATCTTCATTACAAGGAATGCTTTGATTTTCCTGCCTCAGGAGAAAGGAACAGCAGGCACTTCTTGCTAATAGCCACCTTCAGCTGAGTAGCAATATGGCTCAGGAAGCAAGCCAGCATGGGTGAGTGAGAAACAGGGGAAGGAGGGGAGCTGGTTCCCGACAAACATAATTCAACAGCACAGTGCTGCTGCACTCTATGAAAAGTCACTCTGCAAAGTTCAGCTCCACTGATTCAATAAGTAAATGTCTGATATTCTTACCTACTAAACAAACCTAGCCCAGGGTTGAATGAACAGATAAGCTCCAATTAGAGAATCTGAATATTGATTCACTGAGGAGAAAATATGACATTAAATTATCATTGGAGGAATAAAACTAAACTGAAGTGTTATAAAGCAAAGAAGCAGCATATTTTGAGACTGTTAGCCCTGGAATATACAGGAGGCTTCAAAAATGGCAGCTTCCCTCTCCCACCTATCTAAAACACATTAATTAAAAAGCAGTTTTCTCTTATCAGGAAGCTTGCTTTCCCTTGGTCTTAATGTATAGAGAATGGGCAAGTTTTAAATTTATGAATTTATGGATGGTACCTAAAACAGCACAAAGAATCAACCTCTCTTGGTCTAATTTCAGTGATGCCATAACTCTTTCACAATAAGGGCGCTTGTCCACATTACACCTCTTCTGTTACCACACTACACTTTTCCTGTGTCCATGCGACAAAAATTGCCATTAAGCTGGCTAAATAGTGTCTGTGTATCCACGTTATCAGCTGATTTTATTGTTTTAGATTTTTTTTTTATCGTGGTAATTTAAAACACCTCTGACATATTTTATTTTAGTTCCTGAATTTCTTCCATGAGGGTTTTTATCATTTTAAATTTTCAACGTGGATCTGACTTACACCCAAAAGTGTGATTTTCCCTGCTTTGCAGCTATTACACCACCTAGGTGTCTCTAGGATCCTCCATGTGCCATCTGCACACTGAGCTGCCAGACTTCATGCCAGAGCAGGGTCAGAAAGCCTGCAGCTCAGGGCTTTGATCCTTCCGGAACCCATTTCATGCTGCTCCTGGGAGGGGGGTTATGGATCAGGAGTGAAGGGCCCTGGCAGTGTATGGTGAGGGCTGTGCTAAACTGTTGTATGTAGCCATTGCACCCGGCTCTGGGGTGCATCTCAGCCCTCCCCATACACTGTTATATGCAGCTGTTACACCCCAGAGCTGGGCACATATCTGCCATTCCCATGCACTGTTATATGTGGCTATTACACTCCAGAGCTAGGGCTACCCCATGCCTATGTGGCACTGGGGGACTCTCTTGGACACCCTTGACCACATGGGCTGCACCAGGAAGAATTTCCAGCTGTAATCTCAGCCCCAAAACAGCCCAGTTCCAGGAAAAACAGAAAACTAGAAAAAACAGAGGCATGGCATGGGGTGGCCCAAAAAAGATTTCCACCTCTAATCCCAGCCCAAAATAAAGAATTTATTTGACCCTGTATACTTAGTACAGTGGGCACGGGGGGACTGTCAGTTGGCAGCTTAGCACACACAAACCATGCTTTGGGCCGGGCAAGACTCTGGCCAGAGATGTCTAGGAGAGTCCCCTGGTGCTACACAGCCATGGTGTCAGATGTCCCAGAAAGGATTTCAGTCTGTAATCTCAGCCCAAAAGCCAGTTCCTTATTTGAGCCCATATACTTAGTATAGCGGGCATGGGGAGGCTGTCAGTTGGCAGTGTCGCATGAACAAATTGGGCTTTCGGTTGGCAAGTCTCTGGTCAGATATGTCCAGGAGAGTCCTCCAGTGCCACAGAGGCATGATGTGGGGTGGTCCAAGAAGAATTTCCAGCCATAATCCCATCCCAAAACTGGTTCCTTATTCAAGCCCATATACTTAGTACAGTGGACATGTGTGTGCTGTCAGTTGGCAGCCTGACATGCACAAAACACACTTTGAGCCAGGCAGGACTGTGGTCAGGGTTCTTTGGGACAGTCTCCCAGTGACATGGACAGGAAGTTGGGGATGCCCTGGCTGGCCACCAGACCATTGCCAAGCCTAGTCTTTCTTGCCTTTTCCCCACCCCCACCCCCTTTCTGACAGAGCCTATTTTAAAGCCCAAAAATGGGGTTCTTTTTGAGCTAGGCACTCACAGACTTTGGGGATTAATGGAGCCAACATAGCTAGGTGACAGGGAAGCTGCCCATGCCAGCACTGTGCCCACATCCTTTGCTACCCTTTCTCACCACAAAGCCCATTGGGCTTTCCAACAGCGATGCACACCAGGGGTTTCACACCTCAGATACCAGCCTTGCTGGGGTGCTGGTTTTAGGGTGGCCCCACTGGTCACCTAGGCAGTTCCCTCATTGGCAGGACAGCTCCTGCTGACACCGACCACAGTAGCAAACCATGGCACTGTCTCCTCACCTCTCCAGAGACAACCGTGTCAATCCAGGACTGACCCAGGTGCGCCCAGCTCTGGAGTGTAATGGCCACGTATAACAGTGTATGGTGAGAGCTGTGATGAAATGTTATATGTGGCTGTTGCCCCCAGCTCTGGGGTGTCTCTCAGCCCTCCCCATACACTGTTATATGTGCCTGTTACACCCAAGAGCAGGGGCGGGAGATTATTTTGGGCAGAAGGCCACTTACTGAGTTTTGGCAAGCCATCAAGTGCTGCATGACAGGCAGCCCAGGGCAGATAAATATTAATTTTCTAAAATTTTTAGGGGCCCCCCGGGTCAGATAGAATGGCCTGGTGGGCCGCATCTGGGCCGCATTTTGCCCATCCCTGCCCCAGAGCTAGGGTCACCCCATGCCATGCCTCTGGCACTGGGGACTCTCTTAGACACCCTGACCATGTGTGCTGGCCCAGGAAGGATTTCCAGCTGTCATCCCAGCCCAAAAACCAGTTCCTTATTCAAGCCCATATACTTAGTATAGTGTGGAAAGGGGGCTGTGAGTTGGCAGCCTGGCATGAACAAACAGCACTTTGGGCCAGGCAAGACTCTAGTCAGAGATGTCTGGGAGTCCCCCAGCGGCAGAAAGTCATGGTATGGGGGCCTAAGAATGATTTCCATCTCTAATCCCAGGCAAAAAGAAATTCCTTATTCGAGCCCCTATGCTTATTACAGTGTACATGGGGCTGTCAATCAAGCCACGCTTTAGGCCGCTCAAGACTCTGGTCAGAGGTGTCCAAGAGAGTCCCCTGGTAGTACACAGGCATGGTGGATGGAGGATATTGTTTTGTAAATATGCATAGCTAATGAAATTCTCTCTCTTTAGAATATGTAATTAATGAATAAGAAGCTTGTATTGGGTATAGATTAGCTTTGAAAAAGGAACCAGGAACCGGGAAAAAGAACCTGGGACTTAAAGGAACAAACTGCAGCCTCATGAACCATAGCAAGTAGCCTTGGCATTGGCCTCCCTGAAACAGTGGATGGTGAGAAGGCCAGTCACTGTCAGGCAGGGGTCCCTGCCCCACACCACCACGAACAGTGGGAGTTGGGGGGGAGCTGTGTGTTGCACATGTTCCTTGACCTTCAGTAGAGGCAGGCAGTTTGAAATTCAGGGAGCAAACCCTAGCATGTGACCTGGGGCACCCCAAAACAGGGGATGATGAGAGCAGGCCACTCACTGCAAGCAGGGGGTCCCCCGCAGCCACAGAACTGGGCAGAGTGGTGACTGGCAGGGAATTGTGCAAGTGAAATGTTCCTTGGACCTCAGAAATGTGCGGTAGCTGACTGATGAACAGAGCTAATAAAGTGCACAGCTTGCCAAGTGCAAGTCACAGCTAAGCAGGTTTTTGCCAATTCTGGGGGAGAAGCCTAACATGTAGCACTGGGTGGATGTGGTACGGGTTGGGTAGCTCTGGGTAATTAATCATGAAATAGGCCTGTGGCATACCAGAAGGTAATGAAGGAATGGAGATTTGTCTCTGTGGACTGCTTGCTAGGGCATGGCTTCCTCTATTCCTAACAGGGCAAGTGACAAGAAAACAATAATATTGCTGATGCTAAAACAGTCGCATCACACAAGTCTGCTTCTAGAACAGGAAACTATATGGTTTATTGAACTGGGCTGGTGTCTGTTCAAACTCCTGGAAAGTCAAGTTCGAAGGTCTGCCTCGAGGCACAGACTGATGAGCGCTGTAACCTGAGCTGTGGGGAGGGAACCAGAATTGATATGCAAATAGGGTTACTGTGAAATGCTGATAGGACAATGCACTGTCAGATTTCAAGTCTCCCCTCAGAAAGAAGACCTGGGATCCTTAGACTCTGCAGCATAACATGACGAAACCATGTCTGACTATATGAAAATAAAAATAAATAAAATTGCTCAATCAAAAAGAGCGTGGTCACTGACTTGTCACACTTTGGGGTGCCTCCTGCTTCCAGCCCGCAGCCCCTGCCCCCCCAGTGCTGCCACTGCCCTACACTCCCAACCCACAGCTCCTGCCCCCCCAGCCCTGCTGGTGCCCACATCCAGGGCCCCAGCCAAAAAGCAGCTACACTGGAGCACTGTTAATGCAGACAAAGCAATTCAAAGGGAGTCTGGGTTTTTGGTTGCAGCCATGTTGGTCTAAGGACATAAGCAGGCAAGGTTCTTTGAGTAGATGTGATATCTTTTACTAGACCAACTGAGTAGTTGGAGAAAAGTTTTGGCAAGCTTTCGGGCACAGTCATCCTTCTTCAGGCATGGGGAGTCTCTGCTGTTCTGAGACTCCAAGAAATGAAAGAAGCTAAAAGTGTGGCAGGATGTCAGTGAAAATGTAAATAGGGTCTGCACTCCAGGATTTGGCCAGAGTCCTTTAACTGGTTTTACAGGATCTGTTGAGGAATCTTAAGGTAATGGTCTGAGGGGGGATGGGAAATGGTTCTCTCCAGTCCTACAGGAGGCACAATATACAACAATCACGCAGAAAACATGATCATGCTTTACAGCCAAGCCACTACCTCCCAGCCCTGCTCACCCCCCTCACTCCTGCCAGGGTGGTCCTAGCTCTCGGGTGTAATGGCCACATATAACAATGCATGGGGATGGTAGATATGCGCCCAGCTCTGGGGTTTAAAAACTCCATATACAGTGTATGGGGAGGACTGAGATACACCCCAGGGCTGGGTACAATGGCCACATATAACAGTTAGCACAGCCCGCACCATACACTGTTATATGTGGCCATTACAACCCAGAGCTGGGTGCATCGCAGGACCCAAGCCTCTCCAAGTGTGCATGACTCTCCTCTCCCTGCAGTGGCCTGGGGGTTGTGGCATGAGTGTGTGGGGACTGGTGGTTGGCACAGGTGGCCCCCCTGCCCCCCAGCCCTGCCTGCGTCCCTCACTAAGAACCTGAAGCCCCCCGCCCCATCAGTCTTGCCAGTGCCTCTCATTCCTAGCTAACCTGCAGCCCCTCAGCCCAGCTGGTGCCCCTCACTCCTGAGCCCCCTCCCCGCAAACCCTGCTGGTGCACCTCACTCCCTACCTGCAGCCCCCTGCACCCCCAGCCCAACTGGTGCCTCTCATTCCTGACCCGCAGACCCCTGCACTCCCAGAAAGAGGCAGCAGTATGACTGTCAGGCAGAGCAGTGGCAAACAGAGTGTGGTCAAAGGAGGACACGGACATGCTGCTGGGAAAAAAATAGGCTTAGAAGGAACAGGAGTACCAGAGAAGAGGGGCAAGCTTGGCGGGTAGAGGACAGGAGGGGGAAAAAGTATTGAAGGGATCTGGTTGTAGGCTGGGGGGATATGACTGCAGGGGAGGATGATCTGCCAATGCAGCAGTTAAAAGATTGACATGAAAACAGACTAAGTGATAAGAAAATTCCTCTCATGGAGCCTGGGCTCTTTCTTTCTTCACCTCAACCCACACCATGCCCCTGCCGTGCAGGGGTGGGGGTGTTAGCTCATATTAGGCACTGTGTGGTGATCGGGAAGGCGTGGGGGAGGGAGTTGGAGTAGACTGATCACGGTCCCCCCAGCCTCACATTGGGGGAAGCTGTCCTGGGTGCGGAGATACCCAAGGAATCTTAATCAACCTCAGTAACAACCTCACGCCACCCCCACACTGGTTCTCAGCTTTGGAAAAAATCCTGCTTTTTGACCTGAGGATATAAGCAACAGGAGACATAGGATTCTTTCCATTTTACATAAACATTCCTGCAGTAACATTTCCATTCAGGCTTTAGCCTGGGTAGCCTGGGTACATGATATCCAGATGCCAACACACATGGAGGTGGGGACGGCGGGGCAGGGGGAGAGGAAGCCACCAGATCCTTTGTGTACCCTTGTGTAGCCCTAAGCATACCCCACATCAAGCACCCAGTAAAACAAGCATGCAGAAAAAGTAGGGGGCTAAACTGCTTTCGGACCTGGCTTGGGTAAGGGGGCAGCCCCTTTGGGAGGCCTGTGGTACAGACCCCCAGTGCCAATCCAGACTTGTGAGGGGAAAGCAGGCAGGCTCAATCCTGCAGACCTTTGCATGCAAAGATTTCCCTCCCCACCCAGCAGCGCCCCATGCAACAAGCAACAAGTGCCTAGAAAAAGGCAGGAAGCTTTGCAGGGGAGGCAGGCAGCACCGCTTATTGAACTCAGACCCCACCCAAAAAATGCATCTCTCTCAAGCAAAGCTGGCAACAATTCCCCCCCAAAAAGCAACCCAGCACAACCCAAGAAAATAAACCAACCAAAATATCAGATCTTGTCCTAAAACACCACCTTGCACTAAAGTAGTACTGAAAGGGCAGGAGGGTAAAATGTTCTGATGTGCCCCCTAGCGCATTTTACTAGTTACAGCATAAGCCATCGCGTGGTAAATCACAGCCGCTTTACTTAATTAGTTGTCAAAAATTAAGTAAGGAAAATTAAACCAGAAGCATTTTTAGTGGGTAAACACCGATTATGTGGACAAGCGCCCTAAATGTCTAAAAAAAAGAAAAAAATGCACACCCTCCCTGTGATTCTCCTTTGAAAATGTTGTTGTAATTTAAGTGTTCCCCCTCCACCCCGGAGCATGTTCATTCACCCATTTCACAGATGCAAATAGTGAGGCAGAAATAAGTTAATTCTTTGATTCTGAGAAACATCCACTGATATCTGGCATCTCGTTTTTGAGGGGCCTGACATGAGTCACCAAAGGTTCTCCTACTTGGCATCCAAAAATGGAAAGGAGGGGCAACTCTTGATGCCTTAGCCTAAGTGACTTTCCCAAAGTCACATGATAGACAAGTGGTTGTCCATGTTCCCAGTGGAGTCCAGGTTCCTTGACACTAGTTTCTGTCTATTCCATTTTAATTAATCTCTATTAGGAAAGCTACTCAGAGTAACTAACATAAGCTCCATCTCTGTCTCACTATTCTCTGCCTAGGTCAATGCTTCCCAAACTTTTCCTCAGCATGACCCCATTCTGACACCATTTTCTCAGCATGGTCCCTCGCTCTCAATCTGTAGCCTCCCACCCCCTCAAGTGCCCCTCACTCCTGACCCCCTGCCAGTGCCTCTCAATCCCAACCTGTAGCCCCCGGCCCTGCCGGTGCCTCTCCCTCCTCACTCCTGACCCACAGGCCCCTGGCCCTGCTGGTGCCTCTCCCTCCCAACCTGCAGCTCCCCACTTTCCCCAAGTGTAGAGCCAGGGCCCGCAGCCCCCTGCCCCACCCCCCCAAGATCATCCAAGCTCTGGCTGCCGCCCACAGGAGGTGGCAGCTGCTGCGGCCAGACCAGAGGGTGGAATCCGGCATGCTGTCCAAAGGGGAGGGGATGGGGGGAGCTGGAGCACAGCTGGCGGGATCCATCACAGGAAGAAGTGCTGCCCCATCATGGCATCCTATTGCCCTGCAATGGGCTCCGCTTGTTGCGGGCTTGGGGCTCTGTGCCCTGCTGCCCTCCCCCCATGTGCTCTACGACCCAGCAGACAGGACCTGGTGTGGGAGGGAGCACTGTGCAGCCATGGCCACCAAGCTGAGGTGCCCCCTGCCTGCCTGGCAGCTGTGGAGCACAACTCCATGCTGCTGCTGCACTTCACCTTGGCAGCCATGATGGGGCAGCACTTCTTCCTGTGCTGGATCCCGCCAGCTGTGCTGCAGAGGTGGCTCCTGCCTGGAGCTGGTCCAGCCCCATTGCAGTCCTGCACCCCGCTATGGGTACAGAAATCTCACGACCCTAACCACTGATGTTGCGACCCCATTTGGGGTCATGACTCGGTTTGGGAGCTGCTGGCTTAGGTACAGGGGTCATATAATATATATCGCCATTCCTGCTCTGTGTGAGGGAGTCCTTTGATACTTTAGTTGTTACATAATAAGTAATGGTTTTATTTAAATTCCTTCACTTTTGTGAGCTTGCTTTAATTCTTCAGTGGGCATGCCTACACAAGACCCTAACTGTACAGTAGCCTAATACAGTGTAGTAGTGTGTCCTGGCAAAAACTGTGCTGGGATGCTACTGCACAGTAATATTAGGCTACTGTACAGTAGCATCACTAAAAAGGTGCTCACCAGCACTACTGTGCAATAACTCCAGTTACCATGCATTTATTTAGTAATTGATTATACAAGTACTAAGTTAAATGTGCAGTAACCACTGCACATTAATGTTTGTGTAGACATGCACCACCTTAACTAAACTGTTTGGTCAACATTACAGCAGAATGGAGAGTTGGTATAGGCAACAGTGAGAAATATAGGTAAGAGGGAGCAGAGACATACTCTATATTAATATTCTTCCAGTGAAAATCATTAAAATCTCAAAGAAAGTAACTGGTGTACACAGTCCTGTGTGAAAGCTTACTAGCCATTACTTAGAAATTTTAACTACAACCAGATGTCATCCCAGGGGCATTCGTCTATTACGAGGCTCCCATTCAAAACCCTCTAAAATTTAGGCAAATAATGTTATCTTTGTTTAATTTTTATTTTATTTTTGAAAAATTCAAGAGAACTGGAGAAGCCTGACTGGACCTTATTGGAGTACTGTTGGCTTGGCTACATCAAGCAAAGCCAAAGTTTGGTCTTTCAGTTTTCAAACAGGTGCTTCAGGCAGAGGGCTCTTCAGTTGGCCAGCATAACCCCAAAACAGAGAGGAAGGGCAAGGGATCAGAGAAGAACTCTTATTCAGCTTATCAAACAGGTTGTCTCCATCAGCATATAAAGCTAGTCAAATCCCCCATGCAAACAGGGCCCCCTTTTACTCAAAGGTGACTCCTTCTTTTAGAGCAGTGATTCTTACTGTGTGGAGGGAGTAAATGAAGCCTTCTGTCATTTCTCACTGCTGAGGAAAGGCTGGCCAGTTTTTGATCCTGCACTACTAAGGTGCTGCTCTCCAGTCTATCCTCCCTCTCTGATATTTCCCTTTGGGTCCTTTTTCAAACGTAGGCAATGTCAGAGTGAGTTTCCAGGCTTGAGGACAAGTTGCTGTTTTTTAAGGGTCTGTGATATATCATAGTCAGTATCTTTGCTATTTCATCCTTTATTCCCTTTCCAAACTTCCCCTGAATGCCATCCAGCCCAAGTGATTTACGGCCCCTTCGGTGCTTTTCTTGTTTTTTGTTGGAGAATTTATATTTAATTTTTATGTCCGTTATCATTCAGGGAGGGAAGGGGAATGCTTTGAGGACTCAGAGCAAGAATAAAACAGTGCATTTTAGTGCATTTCCTTTTTCTGAGAGATTTTGTTTTGTTTTATCTGTATTTAGGAAGGTTTTCTATCCCTTCCCCCCAGTCCCCCTTCAAGCATCATTTAGAACTGGCTGCAGTAATTCCAGAAAAATCCCAGGACAGTACTACAGTAAGTACTCCCAGAGACTACACTCTGATTAACTCCAGTATTGTAAAGGCTTGAATCAGACTCTCCTGCTGCCTGAGTGAATAATTCTGTTGATTATATTAGGATTCCTCTTCAAACAAGATCCTACTCAGTTCACTGGGCAGGACAGCCTAGGCCAGAGGTAGGCAAAATATGGCCCACGAGCTGTATCTGACCCACCAGGCTGATTCTGTCCAGCCCACAGTGCCAGCAGGGCCAGAGTTAGAGTCATTGCCTGTCCGTGGGCCAGACAGAATCAACTGGCAGGCAGAGGTTTTGGCTCCAGCCTCTGCTGGCATGGCAGGAGATGCTGGGCAGAAGCAGCTGCATCCACCTGCCTGGCACTGCATGGCAGCCGGGGAGATGGAGCCCAACCTGCAGTGCCGGGTGGGTGGGTGGAGTTGCTTCCATCCAGCGACCCCTGTCCTGCCAGTACAAGTTGGATCCCTGCCTACCTGGCACCACATGGCAGGGGGGTGTGTGCAAGGGGAGAAAATTAGTCCCCCCCCGACCCCAGGCAGGGTCTGTACCATGGATTGGGGGGAGGTCAAGATTGGAGGATATTTCCCCACGCCTGCAGCCCAGCTACTCAGGGTTGTGGGTACCACAGCCCTACTCTGTGTGTGTGTGACAGACAGACAGACAGACAGACAAAGAGGCCCTCAACAGCTCACCAAAACTTGCTAAGTGGCCCTCCAACCCAAATAATTGCCCACCCCTGGCCTAGGCCTTATTGTAGCTGTTTAGGAAACTAGGGATCATAGAACAGTACAGGAGGGTTTTCCTTTGTCTTTCCTGAACTTGGTAAACCAATTGTATCCCATGTTACCTTAGAGCCACTTGCATTTTTTATGTTACTTCATGTAACTCCTGGTCCTGGGTATGACCATAAACTGCATCTGACTGGAAGGCCTGGTAGCATCATACTGGGGCTATTTCTGGCGGGGTAGCTCCTATCAAATACCATAATGTTGCAACCTCCAGAGTAAGGCAAGTATAAGGCAAGTACAGGACTCCTCAAATCCCCAGCACCACTGTCTTGTGGGTATTGCCTGGTTGGAGAAAAGCTAAGGGACATCACCCTAACAAAAACACTCACTCGCTAAGGAGTTAGTCAGTCAGCAGAAGTTCTTATCTGTTGCTCTCTGGCAGAAGCTACAGCCATCAAGGCATTGAGTGTCTGGACTCAGTCTGACCTTTGGATTCTGTCTCAATGGTCTAAAGGGAGGAAGTTATGTTTTGGGCAGTCTCCGCTCCTCCATACTCTTGCCGAGGCATGTGTGTCAAAGGTCTTGGTGT
>NW_017729017.1:9163057-9164898 GCF_001723915.1 Gavialis gangeticus | reverse complement strand
CCGAGGCATGTGTGTCAAAGGTCTTGGTGTGATGCTGCTAGACCTCTTGTGCATACATCATGATCGAGAGGACCAACGGTTGCCATGTAACTCCATGTTAGTAGAGGCGCAAAGCGGTGAAGTGACCTGGACAAAATGACAAAGATGCCATAACGAGAACTTCTTGTTCCTGTTTATTTCCCTTAACCATCAGTGATAGAAGAACAACACCTACATGGTTTTTCCAATTTAAGATCTGAATGGTCTGAACATAATACAAGAAAGGTTTTTATAAGGGATCTGAGATATTTCCTACTATCACTCCTGCAGGGAATTTTCAAAAAAAAGTAACCCAAAATCCACATTTTTCCGTGATCAGATTGAAACACCACCCACACACACACACACACACACACACACACACGCATATATATACATATATATGTATATACACATGCACACACATATAAAAATATATGGAGAATACATATATATTATATATGTGTGTGTGTGTGCGCGTGCATGTGGCATTTCATTTTGATCGCAGAAAAATGTGGATTTTGGGTTACTTTTTTTAATCTGAAAATTGGGGATTTTTTTATCAAAGAAAACCAGAATCCCTGTCTCTCACACATCCTTCCCATACCCCTCCATCACACACGTTTTGAATCTTAATCTATTAATGAAGGGTGGATTTCATAGCAGGGTTGGCAGTTTACCTCCAATAAAGAGAACCAAAGGGTTTGTTTGCATAGCTTTATGATCTAGAGAGGAAGCACAAAGAGATTCAAACCTTTATCCAAGACTCCTCCCTCTCCCACTCCCATTCTGTTCCCTTAATTCTCTGCACCTCTGTTTTCCCTACAGGAGTGATAGCAGGAAATATCTGAAATCTCTTATAAAAACCTTTTCGGGCACGTCTAGACGAGCATGCACGTGCCTCTTGAAGCATCTCAACCCCCTTTGAAACGCTGCAAGACGCACATGCAGGAACAAAAAAACATTTTCAGCATGGGGACAAATTTAGACCCCTGGATATCCAGGGAGCACAAAATACTCCAGCGGGGGTGGGTAATCAGAGTGGGGCACGGCCCAGGACCGTGTCCTGAGGCAACCGGAGGCTCGGTCCTCCACAGAGATGCTCTGGTAGCCAGCCAGAGCATCTCTATGAGTGGCCCTCACCCTGGTGCTGAAGCATGCTGCAGGGACCTGGACCTGGCTCCATGCCAAGTTAGTAGGGGGTTGGGAGGCTGGGGGAGGGGCAGAAGGGACCATGAGTGGGGGCCTGCCTTGCCCCAGCCCCTGTTCATTCCCCCAACTCTCCGTTCATTCCCTTGCCCCCACTCGCTCTCCTGCCAGGCCCCAGCCCCCCACACTTACCAGCAGTAACCAGCAGTAACTTGAGGCTTCATGGCACAACTGCCCTTTGCAGGGGGCAGTAGGACTCAGCCCCAGCTGCTTGGCACCCCTGCTGTTGCATCATGTGGGTGTGGCCAGCTTGGCAGGGCGCTGCACACCACCTCAGAGGTCTGGGCTGCTCGGGCTGAGCGGCACTGAGCCCTGGGTGACAGCTGCAGCAACCCCGAGCTGCCAGACAGCACACAGCACCCTGCCGAGCTGGGCCACACCCACATGATGTGGCAGCCTCCCCACACCTACCCATTGTCCCCCCACACCTACCCACACAGTGACCCACATCCCCACACATTCCTCCACACCCACCCACATCCCCACACCTTTCTACCCCACTCCTGCAAAACCCACATCCCCCCATCACACACCCACCATGTGATAAGGAAACCAAAAGCAAACATTAAAAGATATAGATATTTAGAATTTATTTTATTATGATGCTAGAGACA
>NW_017729017.1:9158470-9162898 GCF_001723915.1 Gavialis gangeticus | reverse complement strand
CCCCCCCCCCCCCTTTTGTTCTAATTGTGGAAGAATGTGGGTTTTGGGGTATTTAAAAAAGTGAATTTGGGATTCTGCTTCAGCAGTCCACTTGGCACAAGGAGTAGTGTCCCAAGATACTAATTGTCCAGGTCCCAGAATCTCCTGTCTATTTGTAACACTCACACCAAGAGCCCTAAGGCCCACCTGGTTAACTAGTACCCCCTTGTGGGGCTAATGAGTGAGTGGTACAATTAAATTCTTGGGACAACTAATGAAAAAAACAGGATAAGGGTGTTGTGTAGGTCAAATGGTCAGAACATGAAAATAAGTGCGCCTGAGGGGGACACCAAGCAGAGTCCCTGGGCTGCACCCACCAGTTCTCAAAGGCATCCAAGGAGCCAGTGGACACCGCCCACTGCTGCTCTGCCTGGAACGTGCATGGACAAGTGGGAGGAAAGTGGCCTTCCCAGGCAGAGCCTCCTTCCTGGTCAAGTACTTGGCCAGGGCCAGGAGGAGGTTAACCAGGAGGTCCTGGGACTTTGTAGGACTGCAGATGGGGTTTTTGTGCTATTTTCTATGCTGCTGACTCTACAGGTTTAGAAATTCATACAAGCCTTTGAAAGGTACTCACAAATCTTTGGAAAGTTTGGCAGATATAAATAACAGGCCCCATCCTGTTTGCATTGACATCAACAGGAATTTGGCTATTGAATTCAAAGGAAGCAATATCAGAAAACTCTTGTATGGCAGGGAGTCTTGCTATATGGAAAAGAGTTACCCCATCTATAGCCTTTTTCAGTGTGGAGGTCCCAGAATGTGGAGTTTTGAACCACTGTGAGTATGGAGAATTTTTTTTTTTAGTATGCAATGGAATTTACAAATACTTGAACTGTGAAAGCCAGTATGTGATCTCTGATCAACTCATAAATATAAGCAACAATCATCTTCATTGTTGAAAACCCAGTGATCTGTTTTTCAGTCTCCGTTTAACATCTCCTCTGTTCAATTAAAAGCTTAGTTCCAATTTGACCTTCTGAAATGCTATAGCATAACAGAGTATGGATCAAGTCTTTAACTACTAACGAGCAGGGTAAGGTTTTCATCTGGTAAACTAGACTGATGCACTGACCTTTCACCTTAGCATTTATCATCACTGACAGGGCCCCGTCTGCAACTGCTTTTTTCTATCAAGTTCAAGCAGCTCAGCTACCTGTATATGTTATAAAAGAATGTTAAATGTAAACTGTGAAACAGTTTATCAAGCTGTAAGTGAGAAAGTTAGGTGCCTGGAAAGTTTATTTGAGAAACAGCCAGTTTTAGGAAAGGAGAAGAGGGTTGCTGGTTAGCTTTTTCTTTGCTGGTCAAAGACAAAGTTGATTTGAAGGAATGATGGGTGGAAATAAATCATTGCATCTTCTTATCTAATGTCTATAGCACTGAACTGTGAATAAGGAGATGTAGGTTCTGTTTTTATTCTACCAGTAATCTACTGTCTAATCTGAGATAAAACAATCTTTGTATGTTCTCTTTCTCCTATTTATATAGTAAACTCGTTACGGGAATGGAATAGTTTTTACCGTGTGCTTGCACACTTTGTAGCCCAATGGGAACATTTTCTCAGTTGTAGGTTGCATGTGCTCCTGAAATACAAATAATAATGCTAAAGTTTCTTGCTTAGAATTTCTTGATACCCAGGAAGGATTTGGTTTGAGTTTAGTTCTCTGTCAATGAGATTTTGGTGGAAGGTGGTCTCATGATTTAGCAACTTGTTTGCCCCTTTTTTTGCATAAGATTCATAAACACTCTCTATGCTTTGCCTTAGTCAAAGGGAGACTTGATCCTGGACAAAGGCACTTTGCAAGGGTCCTAGGGTTGAAGTTTCTGTGCTGAAGGTCTGTTTGTATAGTGATGTCACTGTAACAGAAAGGGGGACTGGGAATTCCTGTAGATGCATCTTTCTGCTGTAGAATTCTCGAGGTTCTGTTTTAGATTGGAGTTCCACAGATAAGGAACTTGTTGTCATGTCAGCACAGACCATGCTTAATAAATTGCATTTTGGGATCTCTAGTTTGGCTAGAGAGTTCAGCTCATAGGAAAAGATGGGGGCACATGGCACTTTTGCAACACAAACAGACATAGATTAATGTTTAACTGTCCTAGAATTAAACACTTCAACTCATCTCAGTGAACCAAAACATTTTAATTTGGGTCAACCTGACCTGAAAAAAATATTTTCTATCAGGATAACAGAAAATGTCAGCAAAAAGGGCCAGGCAACACCATACTGAGACATACTGCACCAACCCAGAATTTCACACCCAGAAATAGAGCAGCAACTTCAATGCAGTTGCACATGTGCATTAATAAGCTGTTAATTCACCCCACAAATTGCTATTTTTAAAAAACTCACTGATCACAACAATTATATCCACAAAACCTGCAATTACCACAAACACACCAAAAATATTGATCCATAATCATGCCCTCATATACCTCTGCATCTGGTCTGAAGAGAACACTTGTGTTACTCATCTTGCCAAACTGAAAACTGCCTTTACCCAGAACGGATTCTTCAGCAGAAAAATATACCATATCTTTGAAAGAGCTACCAAGATACCCTGCAGCTACAATACACAA
The DNA here is from genome assembly GCF_001723915.1 of Gavialis gangeticus. Classification (NCBI taxonomy): domain Eukaryota; kingdom Metazoa; phylum Chordata; order Crocodylia; family Gavialidae; genus Gavialis; species Gavialis gangeticus. The sequence continues at coordinate 9,160,279 of NW_017729017.1, read as the reverse complement.
ACAAAATCTACTAACTACACATCCTTCATTGTCACCTACTATCCCACATTTGAATCTAGAAGGGATCATCAAACAACTATAGCCTATACTTGAAAAGGATCTTATAGAAAAATATTCCCAGCACCTCTGCCCCTGGCATGCAAACAGCCCCCTAACCTTGTCCAACTTATCTTCAGAAGTAAACTCCCAGCTGATCAACAAGAACCTAAAGGATCCAGCACTGCCTTAACAACAAATGCAAGACTTGTCAACACATCCCTACTGCCACACCATAGATTCATAAATTGTAAGGCTGGAAAGGACCTTGGAAGATCATCAGGTCATGCCCCCTGCACCAGGCAGGAAAGACAGCTGGGATCAGGTGATCTCCTGAAGATTTCCAAGGTAGGCAATTGCACCACCTCTGGAGGGAGCTTATATCATTGTCTGGACACTATAAATGTGAAGACATTTTTCTAATGTTGAGCCTAAAATGGTCTTCCAGGAGTTTGTGACCTTTACTCCTGGTTTTCCCCAAGGGTGCCCTGGTGAAAAGATGTTCACCAAGCCCTCGATGCACACCTCTGATGTAGCAGTAAACTACACTGAAGGCCCCTCTCAGCCTTCTCTTTTTTCAGGCTGAAGAGTCCCAGGTCCTTCAGTCTTTCCTTGTATGGCTTGCTGTGCAAGTTTCTGATCATACAGGTGGCCCTCCTCTGGACTTTCTCAAGCTTTACCACATCTTTGTTAAAGTGTGGCATCCAGAACTGGACACAGTACTCCAGCTGGGGTCTCACCAATGCTGAGTAGAATGGAAGAATCACTTCCTTGGTTTTACTGGAGATGCACCGATTAATGCATGCAAGAGTATTATTTGCCCTGCTGGCAACAGCATTGCACTGCCAGCTCATATTCATACAGTGGTCTATTATTACCCCCAAGTCCCTTTTGTTCATGGTGTTGGTCAGTTTGCCACCACCAAGGCTGTAGGTGTGTAGGGGGTTGTTTGTTCCCAGGTGGAAAACTTTACGTTTCTTTATGTTGAACTTCATCTGGTTCCAACTTGCCCAACTTGCCAGCCTGTCTACAGCCACCTGTATCTACAGCCTATCTTTAAGCATGACCATGCTTCCCCATAACTTGGTGTCGCCCACAAACTTGGCCAGTGAGCTCTTCACCCCTGCATCCAAATCATTGACAAAGATGTTGAAAAGTACCGACCCCTGTGGTACACCGCTGGCCACTTCTCACCAAGACGACGCAGATCCATTTGTGAGGACTGTCTGGGTCCTTCCCCACAGCCAGCTTCATACCCACCTAACTGTCTTGCAGTTAATCCCCAATGTTCCAGTTTTCCTGTGAGAGCATTGTGGGATACCACATCAAAGACTTTTTGGAAAGCAAGGTATATAATGTCAGACTCCTCTATCTTGTCCAGGTGGTGAGCTACCTGATCATACCAGGAGATTAGGTTGGTAAGACAAGACCTACTGTGATGAAGCCATGCTGGCTGTTATTCATAATCCTACCTTCTGCAAATCTATTGCACAAAGACTCCTTAATGAGTTTCTTCAGGATTTTCTCTGGGATAGAAGTTAGGCTAATTGCACTATACTTACCCAGATCCTCCCTCTTCCCCTTCTTGAAGATGGGCACAACATTGGCCCTCTTCCAGTCCACCACTCCGGAGTGCCACGAGTTTTAGAAGAGTTTCTCCAGGGGCCCCGCAATGACTTTGGCCAGCTCCATTAGCACACTCCGATGAAGTTTGTCTGGTCCTGCTAACTTATATATGTCTAATTTCTTTAACTGATTATACATCAGTTCTAC
>NW_017729017.1:9157628-9157897 GCF_001723915.1 Gavialis gangeticus | reverse complement strand
CATAGAGAGCTACACCTCTACACCTCCAATTTTCTTCCCTATCCAGTCCCTTCTATGCAGGGTGTAGCCCTCCTTGGCTATGCTCCAGTCATGTGAGGAGTCCCACCAGTTCTTCATAATCCCTACTAGGTCATAATGCCCACCAGAAAGCAGGAGGACTAGCTCCTCCTGCTTGTTCCCCATGCTTTTGGCATTAGTGTACAGGCACCTGAGGCCTCCTATTGAGACCCTTGGCTTCTTGTCATGCTGAAGGAGAACTGTTCCCTCAG
>NW_017729017.1:9151590-9152628 GCF_001723915.1 Gavialis gangeticus | reverse complement strand
ACCACTCCGGAGTGCCACGAGTTTTAGAAGAGTTTCTCCAGGGGCCCCGCAATGACTTTGGCCAGCTCCATTAGCACACTCCGATGAAGTTTGTCTGGTCCTGCTAACTTATATATGTCTAATTTCTTTAACTGATTATACATCAGTTCTACACCAATAGTAGGGAGGTAGTCATTCCTGCTCTGCTCATTTTGTACCGTATCTGGCATGATTTTTCCCTTGGCCCAGTAAAATATTGAAGCCAAGTAGTCATTCAGAAGTTTAGTTTTCTCCTGAGTGCCATTAACCAGATGTCCTGAGTTGTTGAGCAATGGCCCCACACTCCCATTTGTTTTCTTCCTGTTCCCTATGTAACTAAAGAAGGACTTCATGTTGTCCTTGATTCCTGTTGCTAATCTAAGTTCAGTCACCACCTTAGCCTTTCTAATTTGTTCCCTACAAGTGTGGGCTGTTGTTGTATAGTCCTCCTTGGGGCCTGTCCCCAGCTTCCATTGTTTGTATGCCTCTCTCTTCTTTCTTAGGAGGACCATGAATTCCCTGTTTAGCCAAGAGGGCTTCCCAGACCTTCTAGTACTTTTCCTCCCAATGGGAATGGATTTCCTTTGTGCTTCAAGGATCGTATCCTTAAGAAACGACCACTCTTCATGCACTCCTTTCACCTTCAGCCTCAGGTCTCGCAGTGCTACCCCTACTAGTGACCTGAGCTTGTTGAAATTTGCATTTTTGAGACTTCAGCCCTGCTATCAGATTTGTCTACCTTATGACGGACAGTAAATGTGATGGTCTTATGGTCGCTGTCGCCCAGGCTACCCTCTATATTTAAGTCGGTCACCAGGTCATCTCCTTTGGCCAGGACGAGTCTAGGAGAGCACTACCTCTGGTAATCCTGTGCACCTCCTGACCCAAGAAGAGCTCTTTGATGCAGATCAGAAAGAAATGCGACCGATCTGACTTGGCCAAGTGTTGCTCCCAGGAGGTGTCTGGATAATTGAAACCGCCCATGATGACCATGTCCCATGGATAGTGATTAAAGACAGG
>NW_017729017.1:9136568-9151421 GCF_001723915.1 Gavialis gangeticus | reverse complement strand
CATAGAGAGCTACACCTCTACACCTCCAATTTTCTTCCCTATCCAGTCCCTTCTATGCAGGGTGTAGCCCTCCTTGGCTATGCTCCAGTCATGTGAGGAGTCCCACCAGTTCTTCATAATCCCTACTAGGTCATAATGCCCACCAGAAAGCAGGAGGACTAGCTCCTCCTGCTTGTTCCCCATGCTTTTGGCATTAGTGTACAGGCACCTGAGGCCTCCTATTGAGACCCTTGGCTTCTTGTCATGCTGAAGGAGAACTGTTCCCTCAGCTCCCACAAGAGTGGCTCTCCTAGTGTCCCTATCTATGGGGCTTTCTTGTACGTCGGTCCCTGGGCAAGCTTCAGTCAGTGTTTCCCCTTCCCCCAGCAATCTTAATTTAAAGCACTATCTAGAAGATCGGACACCCTGGCTTACCTCTCTGTATGAGGTAGATGCCGTCTCTTCCCAGGAGTCTGATCAAAATTTCCCTCAACAAAGCCATCAAAATCTACAGATCATACATGCATTTATCTTAAAATGTGGTATACCTCATTTAGTGCACTATATGCCCTCATGGAACCTACATGGGTGAAATCAGACAAAACAACTATGCCCCGGAATGAATAATGGCTGTAAAAAGACAAAGCACAGACGCACTATAACACAGGTAAAACATTTTTCACCAAAAAATCACTCCCTCTCTGATCTCACAGTTCTAGTGCTCAAAAGAATTATCTCTGATGCCTTTACAAGAGAAGCACAGGAACAGATATTCATCGGCCTATTGGACAATGAGCATCAGGGACTTAAGATAAACAATGACTTCACGGTACATTATAATCTTCCTGATACTTGCTAACCCCTGCAATTCACAGGTAATAATTACCCAACTTAACAAGCTTTTGTTCCATCTAGTATTTAGCTCAGCTGTGTCTGCTTCTGTCACAGAAGCCTGAGGAAGGGTACTATGGTAACTGAAAGCTTGCCTATGTCTGTACCAATCATACGGTCCAATAAAAACTATCACCCACAAGAATTCTTGCCTTTCTAATAAGTTATGCCTCTTTATGTAGCACTGAAGTGGCTATAATACTTTTTGTTTTGGGAGGTGATATGTACAAACCGACCATAGTTAGGGACTACGGAATTCACGATTGCATGATTTTTTGTGGAAACCACAAAATGGGGCATTCTCCATGATTTCAACAGGCTCACTGAAAAAATAAAAAAACCCCAAAAAAATCCCCCTCACTGAAAATAAAATGCTGGCTCCCCAGAAGAAGGCAGCAGTCTTCATGACACTGTGGCCTGGCCATGCAGCCCACTGTGGGACAAGGGAGGAGGCAAGCCGCTAGCATGAAAAATTGCCACAACAAAGGTCTGTCAGCAAGATGGGTTCTGGCCCCACTCCTTGCTGCTTATTGGCTGAGAGCGCTGACTGTTGTGCAGCCCCGCCCCCCAAAGTAAAACAATTGGTGACAATGGGTGGGGATATGTGATGGACAGCCCTCACAACCAATCAGTGGCAAGGGGAGGGGCCAGTGGGGCCCCTAAGTCAATCAGAGGCATGTGGGAGGCTCCCCACACACAGCCTGTGAAAATGGTAGCTGGCCCCAGCATCTACCTGTGAAATTGGCTGGCTGCCTCCTCGAGTTAGGTATACCCCTAACCATAGTGCCTCAGTCCTGAAGTCATGGCTGAATGATGTAGGCATGCTCAAAGTGAATCTGTATCCTCCTCTGCTATAAGCTGATCTCTCAGACTATAGCACCTCATGATTTTTAGATCCCAGTCTCCTGTGTTTGATTCCTGCGGACAACCTAACAAGGTGCAGACATCGATACATTTATTTCCTATGCAGAATATGTCCACTCCTATGAATTGAGGATTAGAATATATTGTCTTACCTACTTACCGCAACTCGCAGCAATTTCTGTCTTTTGATTTTGGTAGGTTGGAGCCAAGTCCATCAAGTAGTAAAGTACCTGCCCTCAGAACAGTAACAGGAAGGATTGACAGACCCCAAGTGCCAAACACCATTCTCGGTAAGTACCTGATCATATCTTAAAGCAAGGCTTCAATAAACTGAATGGAGTCCAGGAATATATATATATATTCTCATGTTGCCATATTTCTGGGGAAATGCAATGGATTACACAGTGGGAGTTTTAAACTATGTTTATAGATTTCTGATGTGTATACATAAACTTCCCCAAGGTTTTTGCTTACTTTACGACTATGGCATTATTATGATGTGTACAGTGCACAATACAACGGAGGGTCCAAAGAATAGACACAATGGAAATACTTCTGTTCAGGGAATGCATGGGTGCTGTAGGGCTGGCATTGTTCCAAGAAAGGGTGCATGGGGTTGATCTGTGGCTTACTGCTTTCTTCACACTGTCTAGTAGAGCAAGGCACATCTGGGAGAAGATGCATCTTCTCAAATGGTGGTAGCAGGACCGCACTACTCTGGTATTTCCTGGAACATTAGCAGATATATGCTAGCTGGAAACACTGTGCCTCCTAGAGCTCACATTGGTGTAATACTGTTCCACCTTGCTTCCAAGTAAGGAAGCATCTTAAAGACACAATGGAGTCCTTTGCATTAGGAAGGTAATCAATTATTGTCACCAGAAAAGGCATTTTCAGGACAATGATTGAGGTAAAGACAGTAATGAAGGTATGCCTTCATGGTGATTAGCAATCAAGGATGAGCCTAGCTCACTACAGAGCCCTGAGTTAATGCATCCTCACTGGTGATCACTATTTTGTGTGCGCCCCTAGAACTTCTAGGGCACATCCCATGGTGCTCTGTGCTGGAATAAGTTGATCTGCTCTACAATTTTTTCCCAGTGAAATTCAGAATTTGTCTGTCCTTCTCAGCATGAGAGGAACTGTTGGAAAGCAGTGGAGGACAATTAGCATTTCAGTGATTAGCTTGCATCCCCACTGCACAGTGGACAGGTTTTCAGCCAAGTGGAAATAGAACCCATCCCACAGTTGGGACAGCTAGCCTGAGATGCAAGTACCACATAAGTAGAGTGAGAACATGTAATGAGTGGACAGAAGAAGGATTAGGGACAGTGCCTAAGTAAGGCCTTGGTCTAACTCTCTAGGGAACATGCATCTTACCTGTCAAAAAAGCCTGGTCTGGCTTCATCACTGTGAGAAAACAAAGGCAAAATGTGCAAGTGCTTCTTCAGTACTTACTCATACCTTAGTTAGTAAAGCTGCCCTTGGCCAGGGTCAATCCAGGTCAGTCCTGTGTTGGGCAAACTCTTTTTGCCTTCAGTTGGAGTTTTGGTTTAGCAAGAAGCAGAGTGAAAACTGAGAAGGGATGCCAGGATTTCATCCACTTGGAGTTGTGCCTGACTAAAGAATAACTTCTGAATTTAACTTGGATTGTAATTCTGTGATTATGTTAGTATAGAGGCAGTGTAACTTTTCCAGCTATGGCCTTTCCCTAGCAGTGACAAGTTCCTTAACAAAAGGGTAGAAGCAGGTCATTTTCAAATTCCATTAGGTTTATAATAGTAGTATAAAGCATTCGTTCTAGTTGTATATTGTGCAAGAGGTTTCACTTTTGAACTCTGAAGACAGAGATGAACCTCTCATTGCATGGATAAGACTTATATTGTTGATGTATGTACCTCAAAAACTCCAGATGTTCCATCAGGTAAGAACAGAACATTTCAGATGCTTCTCAAGGACTTCATGCTCTTGCATTTATCCAGAAGTGCAAAGGCTCATGAAACTGAAAAATAACTGAGAGAAAGCCATGGAATTTTTTTCAAACCTGAAAGAATAAATGAAATTAATTGCAAATGTTGGATCTGTTTATAATTTAGCAAAATCCAGTTTCTACTACTAAATTAATAAAATTTTTCATACTAGTGAAAATGACGAGAAAAAAGTAAAACTGAAAAGTTCTATTAAGTAGCTATATTAAGCAAATGACATAACAAAAGACTCACTTTTTAATGAATGAAAGAAGTACTGTGGTTTAATCTCATACTTTAGGCCAGGGGTTGCCAACCAAGGGTACATGTACCCCTGGGGATACTTGGGAAGGCCCCAGGGGGTATGCAGCAGTAGCATGGAGAAGCGGGGGCACTTCCGGTTTCTCCGGTGGCACTTCCAGTTTTGTCACTGGTGCTTCTGGTTTTGCCACTGCACACAGGAAACCCCCTCCCACCCCACTCATTGATCAGCTGCTGGAAGATGCCCCCTCTCCTCCCCCCCGCTCGTCAATTGGCAGGGGGACTTCCTGCTTCTTGACCAGCTGGTAGGGGTACACCAACCAAAAAAAGGTTCAAAGCCCCTGCTTTAGGCTTTAGTTAAACAATTGGAAAAGGATTCAGCAGTATGAAATAATACTATCAGCAATTGTTTGTTTCCAATTTAACTTTAGTCTAAATGTGCATTAAATAACCTCATCTCTGGAACATCATCTTCATACACAATATCTAGTATCTTCTATGTCCCAACACTCCTGAGCATCATAACTGAGTTGCGTGGCTTTTGTCATTCATTGACTGTGAACAAAACTATAGGGACCTAAACACAATAGAGCTTGGAACTGGGGAAGTGCTTAGTGCCCAGGGGTCTCCTGGCTCCTGAACTCTTCTGGCAGAATGTCACATCTTCTACTGCAGAGCACTATCCCTCTCTTTTTATTTCAGAGTTTATAAAAGTTGATTTTGTTGAGGCTTGTGAAAATACGATTATTATGGTAATAGTGAAAAGGTAATGAAACTACCAATTTTCTGGCATTACAGAAAGCACAATGAAAATGCTTTTCATTTTGGCAACCCACAAAAGCAGATGAAAATACCTATCACTTTGGTGATCCAGAAAGGTAGCTAAGAATGCCAATCATTCTGGTAATTTAGATGAGACCATTAGCCTAACAATCCAGGAAGGGTCATGAAAGTGCCCATTGGTTAGGGCTATGGGCACTATTAAGAACTTAGATTTCTTAGTTGAGTCTGGATGAATAAAGCAGCATGTTTGCCCTCTTAGAAGCCACTATTGTCTGTGAGCTCAATCATGGTGTCTAATCTCAAATTAATTCAGACTTTAATCACTTGTTCAGGTCATTTATCAGCCAGGGCTCTTCCTGTCCTTTCAGGATTAGTACATCACTCCATAGCACCTTAAGCTGTGGCCTGCCAGTGACCTTCTTATCAGCCATACAGGCAGAGGAAGGAAGGGATGTAACACATTTCCTTATTTAAAAAAGACACTGAGAAAAAAAGTTACCGATGTCAAGGTTCTGAGCAGACTCCTGTCTGCAATTGACATTGAGATGTTTCAGTTAATGAACATAGTAAGGCTGGTGGTTGAGGTAACATGATTTAAGAATAAGAGTTAATAGAGTTGTGTGACGGAGTCAAGAAAAGCTTAACAGAATGGCTGAATTACCCTTCTGTGCCTCTGAGATCTTTGTCAAGGAAAGGAATGTGCAGTAGGATAATAGATGTATTGGAGTGACTACAAAGCTGTAATTCACTCTGGGGGCTCCAATGATGTCATAAACCAGGAGAAAACAACTTCAGCACTTTAGGAATAGAAGCACTGAGCAAAGCCTTGAGAGTGAATTTAGCTTTGTATTGACTCCTGGGCCATCAGTGTTATTTATAACACACACTGCACAACATTAACTTTTCAACAGGAGTGCGCAAGTACTTTATACCCTGGCCATCTAGCTGCCTGCAGGCATTCTCCATCTATGCCATGTAACAACAGCTAAGTTGGGCACTGGCTTCTGCCATATTTTCCATTTCCTCCTAAAGTGGCTTTGATAGGTGCATGTGATTTTGCAATGTAGAAACTAGATTTTGAGGTATTGATTTTACACATGTTTTTGCAAGACCTTAAAAAGGAACCTAATTAATATGTTTGGATTTACCTCCTATTTAATGGTAATCAATTGACATTGCCTGATATTATGATATCTCTTGGAAAACTTAGGTTAGTAGGGAGGAATTGCGCAAAATGAAAGGAAATTGTCAAGTTGTTACAGCAGGATGCTGAGAGTCAGAGGTTCTAGGGTCTGTCACTGGCTTAGCCATCTTTTTCACTGTATGGTTTTGGGCAAAACATTTGATCTCCTTGTGCCCTTCTATTTGTGAAATGGGGACATTCATGGCAATAAAGTGACTTTCACATATTGCACAGTATATTCAAGAGCATACTAAAAAAAATCAAAATAGCCCTTACAACATTTTCTTAAAGGCAAAAGGGGAAAACATGATAAAGTCCTGCTGTGTCCACAGTAATATTCTGCAGAGTCACTGCAGAGACTTCATAGCAACAGTACTTTTATATTATGCCAGGAGCAGACACTCCAGTCCCAAAGGTAGCCTTTTGTGGTGAATTCTGTACAAGCACAGAGGCAATGGTCCCTCCTAGAGAGGACTGGCATAAAGAGAGACCTGGGATGAACTCCCTACCTTGCCACAAAACTTCCAGTGTCACCTTAAAGTCTGACACAATTCTGCATCTATAAAATAAAGCAACTAATGCTTCCATGCCTAAGGTGATTGTGAGGATAAGTAGATTCAGCACATGAGCACTCTTCGTGTACTGGGGCAGTGGTGACCCCGTTTCTGATCCTTTTTATAGATTAACTTGGAAACCTGACTGCTTTGCAGTGTTGTTTTGGTGCTAGGCTCAGGATGAGTATGGCAAGATTTTGTATGAAATAATAGCATGAGCAGTGTTTAGAAATATTCCTGGCAATAATATATTTCTGACCCATCTTCTGTTTCCCTGTCATCTCTCATAATTTATATTTTCTAGTCCCAAACTTCCCACACACATTCAAAAGACATAATTCTAAGTGTAGATAATTCTGTCAAGTGAGAGGGTATGGAAAATCTGAATCTGGATAACATCAGTTCTGAGGGCAGTCAGGGAAGCAGACTGAATTCAATGGCAATGAGTCCTTTTGGAAATGATATCCTGTACATATCCATGTTTTGTCACTGAGGTCAGAGTCTCTCTCAGAGAGATTTCTGGATCTTTGATTTTCCAATGTCCAAAGGTAAGATGCTGTTTCCAAAGCTTACAAACATGCCTTTAGAGATGGTGAAAATTAATGTTTCTCTCTCAGTGGATGTGTCTACATGTTCATTAATGCGCCTTAGTTACACCCGATTCAGTTTAGTACTTGTATAACCAAGTACTAAATCAATGTGCAGTACCTAGTGTTACTGAATAGTAGCACTGGTGCATACATTTTTAGTAATGCTCTTCAGCAGCAGCTTAATAATACTGCACAGTAGCATATTAGCACTGTTTCTGTCATGACACATTACTGTGCAGTATTATTAGGCGACTGCGCATTTAGCATCTCCCATCAAGCCCAGTATTTCCTTTAGATATTTTTGGAGTTGAGGAAGTGTGATTCAGGTTGTGGAACAATTAGCAAGGAATTCTTTTTACTTTTCCCTACCTTTGTCTGACCTGACATCATGAGAAACAAGAACAGGATTAATATTGGAAATTTGTCACCAGTGTTTAGATATATTGTGATGTGTATGATACATCCACATGCAAAGAAAAGTGCTCTTCTTCCCTTTTATTACCTTAGTAGAACTGCCAAAAGTTTTCTAATGGGATGTTTTTTCTGCCAGAAAATGCTGTTTCAAATAAACCAAACCTTTCTCTGGGAACAAAATTTCATTTGAAAAACAAAAAAAAAATCAAAATGTTCTGTTTTGACATTTTTAGAGAAGTGTGAAGACAGAAGTGGGAACTCTGGTTCCCACGCAGCTCTAATGTTGAGGACGTCTACTTAGGTCTTGGGTCTAGGTGTGCAGGCCTAAGTGGGGCTGCACAACTTTGTGTTTCTTTCCCACAGAAAATCAATGAGTGGGAGCTGGGAATGGAGGCAGGTCTCCACTCCTATCCCTTATTGCTGACTGCAGTATCTCAGTCAACTCAAGGATAATTATGCTCTAATACTGGTATGTCCAGTAGTAAATTACTACCCCTTCCAGGACCAGGGAGGAAGCAGAGAGGGACTAGTCTCTACTAGTCTCACTGTCTCCCAGAATTGCTCACCGGGCAATGCAGTTTCCACAACCCCTGACATTCAGTGCTTTGCTAGAATTCAGACATTGGCTCTCTTTTCTATCTTTCATTTAATTTAAATATATGATTCTTAGAGCACTTAATGCTCTAGGTCCCTGATCCTGCATCATTAAAGTCAATACAAGCTTCACCATTGACATCAGTGAGTGCATGGTCAAGATCTACATGCCCTGCAGTTGGTTCAAAATTATTTCTGAACCTATTCTATTACTATACAGCATTGATGTGGGGAAGAACACACTTGTATTGGTTCATGCAAACTGACAGGACACTGACTACCTACCTACAGGCTGTTGGAAGTTAGAAAGGCTAGGACTAGAGAAGACAGTACATAGGTTCCCTGTCTTGACATTTTTTTAATTTTCAAAATATTTTTCCACCTTGAATGGGATGAATGCAAAAACATTCAAAAACATGAGAGAGAGAAAATGAGAGACAAACTGTCCATCCCAGACCCCAGTAATTCAGTGTTCAGGGAACATTTCCCACACCTTTGCTTTGGGAATGGAGGTTTAGTTCCCTGCTCAGATGGAGTGATCTTTACCATCAGTCACTTCATAGGTAGGGCATGGTCAGTGTAGTCTATTGGAGCAGTTCCACTTTGTATACAGAATTAACTATTCATTGGACCACAGAGAAAGACTGTAATTCACCGCTCAGACAGAGCCAACAAGACTGATTTAGGTCTATTTCATTCAGTGGCTAAGATCTGTTAGGCTTTGCTTAGCATGAGTCTTATAACAGAACAACTGGTTTCAATTGCCTCTTGCTGGAAATTTTTAAAAGCTCGGTTCCTTTAATTTTTCTTCCCCAGTCATACACACATAAAGACCCTACTAATTAAATACTTAGATAGTCACTAAGATGACCTGTAGTGTTGTGTGGACCTAAGGGTTCCTCCAAGGCCGTCAGCACCTCTGTTGTCAGGCAGCAAGTCAGTCCATTATTTCTGGTTGTGTAAAATCCTGGGATTCAGCCACCTCACTCTGCTATGGTTGTTGCTTGTCTAAGCCCTTCTAAGGCAAAAAGGCTGACTCAATACCCTTTACTTCCCCTCTTTCAGGGATATGAAATACGTGTCAGTTCTTCCTCCGTAGTACAGGTCTGCCTGGAGTGACAACCTGCTACAGTGCAGGGCTACCTCCTGTGATACCACTCCTGTTGTGACTATGGCTTTCTTTTACACAGAAACACAATGTCATTATCACAGTGTATTAGCAGCTCCCAGAACTCCAGATCACATGGTGCTTTTGTTTGGCCTTATCTGTCTCTTTATACATCCACAAGTCCCCAGTGACTGAAATCATTTTCTCACAGCTCAGGCAGACAGGTTTTCAGTTTTCTGCTGAACAAAATGTCACCAGGTGACAACCCATGTTTCATTGGTGCTGTCCTGTGATTTAACAATGCTAAATATGGATCAGAGTCCTACCCCGCAGCCTTTTTTGTTAGCGCTTTATTATTTTGACATTGTTTTCCATCAGCTTGTTGAATTGAGGATAACAGGAACTAACAAAAATATGCCTAAATCTCTACTTCACTGTAAACCACTTAAAATTTTGCCCACTAAACTATGACCCATTATCAGAGGATACTATGTCATGTATACCAGAACTAGCAGAAATGGGATTTTATATATTCGATCACCTGTTTAGTTGCAGCATCTCTTGGTAAGGCTATCTCAGGAAAATAGAAGCAGTAATCTAAGGCAAAAAAAAAAAAAAATTCCCCCAAGGGGTGTTTATGAATTTATTCCTGCTTTGCACCAGGAAGCCAATTGTTTGCAGCATTTATAAGCTGTATAATATACAACATATGTATTTCAGGTTTTTTTGTTGTCTGTGTATAGGCAAAGGGTTCTGTCTTTTGTCACCTATTTTAGCCACTGCTATAGAGTGAAAGGAACTTTCCTAGAAATTGGGCTCTTTTAGCTTTATTATAACCTCTGATGAAAACTTAACCCCTGGAAGACATCTTCAAAACCTTTCTCAATTATATTGGTTCCCTACCCCTCCAGTAAGTGTATCTGCTCAAAGGGACAACAATTTTGACATGTTTTTAACTCAATTACAGGTACTTTTTCCACCTGACTGTACTGCAAAATGTATATTTTCCTCTTTATTATTTAGCTATACATCTGGTTCACATATTCTACTGCAAGCCCTAAGTTTTACCCTTTAATTCTTTTACCTTTACCTTTCAGTACCAATGTCACTGTTTCTGGTCCCCAAGGTCCTTGTACACTTATACCCAACTTAAAATTAAATGCTTATTTCTGTTTCAGGTTGATAGTCCATTCCCCTACTGCTTCATTGCAGTCAATTGCTCCTCAGAAAAAGTCCTCTGAAAGAACGTGGCTGTTATTATCCTCATTGTCCTCACTGGACATGCTCTGTTGGTACTCAGATACGATTTTGAAGTGACATAAATTGTTGCTTTGTTTTCCAGAGGCCAAGGACTTTCTTGGCTTGTGCTGTTTTTTTATGGACTACAGCTTCAGTCTTCTATATGCCTAAGGTGCCTTTCCTTAAAGTATTTTAGATTTTCTATCATGTCCATAGTGCCAGGGTACTATCTACCTTCTACAGATTTCATTCTAGACTGAGTGAATTAGTGTGGAATTTCTAATTGTTTAGCCAAAAGTTAATAATGGACCTTCCAGTAGTCTCTCTGAGTGCTTTTGTCCCAGATCCCAATCCTGATCTGGACCCTTACCATGGACTCAGTTAATCTTGTAGCCCCTCTCTCCCATCCCTTCTCTCCCAGACCTTGCAAGATTGGGCTGCTTAGCCTCAGAACATTCATAAACTTGTCTGTAGTCTCACCTTATTTTACTTTCTGTTTAAAACACATTCCTGATATTTTCATTTGTTTTTACATGGAGTGCAGTATTCCTTAAATTTCCATAATTCAGATTTATACTACACCTGCACTGGCTGAGCGAACTGAAAACTAGTACAAACATCTAGTGCTTCAGAAAGAGCTGTTGACAACAATAAAACTGCTTTCTGACTGTCTTCCCTTTTGCTCATGCCCCTTGCTTGCAGATCCAGGGTGAAGTGCTCTTTAAATCATTTCCATCTGTTCTGCATATTTCCAGTACTTCACATCTAGTGGGAACTGTTCCATTCCACTCAGGCCATTTTTTTAGTTCATTTTATTCCTTGTGCAGCGTGGTGTTTGGTGGTTGCTCAGGGTCATGAAGACTGACAGTGTCTGTTTCCTTCATCCTCTCTGTTCTGACAGGTCAGTGTTATGTAACAATAAGCATCACACAATACAATAACTAGTTTCGATAATCTATTTTGAGACAAGTTCTCTTTCTCTGTTGTTTTTCTGATAAGTGCACTTCCTTACACTCCTCAACCCAATGGTTAGGGGACTCACATGGGATGTTAGAGACCTAGGCCTAAGTACTTGCTCTGAATCAGGCAAAGTATGGACTCAAACCTCAATTTCATACTTTGCAAGTGAGTGCAGTAACCACTGGCCTACTGGCTGTGCTAGTCTTTTTAACCCTTTTTGGCTTTGACCAGAAATTCTGCAAGGACCTGAAAATCCTCTCTCAATGACAATTTTACCCAAATTGATACATTCATATGAAAAGTTTCAAAGTTTTGATTAGCCAGATTTTCCAATAGGAAAAGAAAACATGAAAAATTTCTGACCATACTTAGATATTTCTAGAAAGATTTGGGATCCAAGGAAGTTTTGATTCCATCATAGAAAGATGTGTTGATTCTTCCAGCACAATTTGGATACAGATTTGAAGACCTCCATTATTTGGAACAGGTTTCACCTGGCTCTTGGCTTAATTCATTTTAAATACAAGAGGGGCAATTTGTAAAATTCAGATCTAGATTTCATCTTCTAGGAGTGATAAGTTGATTTAAGCCCTCCCTGCTGTTGTGATGTTTTCTGAAGTACAGAAGAAGGGAGTGAGATGGATGAACATCAAGTAAAAATTTGCTCTGTGCCCTTCACTGTACCATAGCTGATGGGAAATTTTCTAGCCACTCAAGTCATCATGGTAAGAGTCTTGAAAAGCAGGTGGTGTTCAAGCACAAGCATTTGTCAAGATCAAGTTGAAAGAGAAGGCACACAGAGAGAGAGAATTAAATCACATTTGCAGAAAGCTTTGAAATAATCAAATGGAAGATGCCATTGAATTGTTAGATATTAGCTTTATTTATTGGAATTGTGTCATCCATCCTTAAAAATATCAGCATAACAATATATAAATCAAAGTGAAGAAGGAAATAGCCATAGTGAAAAATACTGGGTGAAGTTCGGGGCTGTTGTGAAGACTGATGAAAGTAATTTGTCAGTAAAGTTGATTTTTGTAAGAGTGAAACTAACTCTTATTGGGCATGTCTACATGAGAGGTTTACTGCAGAGTAGTTTAATTAGCTCTGCGGTAATGTCCTCCAGTAAATGTTGGGACTGCTCCAATCTGGCTCAACATCCTGGATGGACATTCAAATAGCATACCCAGGACCAATAAATGGGCATGGCATGGCATGTGCTGGAGTTCATTTTTACATGTTAATAACATGTGTGGATGCAACCACAGTGTCTTTTTCAAAAGTTTAGCCATTTAAACTCACTTCTTGTCATGTACATTATCCTACTTTAAACATAGACTCAGAACCTGGCCTGTTCATGCTTTTATAAGGAACATGCACATTTGCAGAGTTCCAAATTCATTCTTTGTTTTACTTTATTTACTTAATAAATTAGGGTGTATATATATTTATAGGCTTTGTTCTATCTATACATATATGCACATACATACACATACGTATATACATATGTACATATAGATAGATGATAGAACAAAGCCTCTCTCTCTCTATATATATACACATACACACACACACACAGCCAGGTCAAGGGGAGGAGGCTTTGTTCTATCTATCTATCTATCTATCTATCTATCTGTATATACACAGATAGACAGACAGACATCATCATTTGGGCTTAGAAGTCAGATGTGATACCAGTTGCATTATCTCTGTACATACTTTACCCAGGACCATCTATGCTCAGGTAGGCCTTTGACTTCAAATAATGTGTAAGCAAAAACTAAAGTGGGGCTTCAGGTGCTGAGGTATTTTACAAAGAACATGGCTTGTTAGGTAGAGCTCTGAGTGGATATGCATAGTTTTCAGCAAGCCTGTCAGCAAGCTAGCTCAAGGAGGCAGAGGGTACAGAGTAAATGATGTCTGTCTGTCTGTCCATACACTTATCCGTGCCTCAAGGTTCAGTCCTAATTCTGATGCTTGTATCTTTAGCAATCTAAGGAATGCATCTTTATTTACTGTTAGATCTCAGTTTGCTTCATCCTGCAAAACTGAAATGGCCCCCCTATGCAGTCACACATACTGAAGACTGTACTTGTACGAGTGGGTGATAGAGGTTTGTGAATAATTGAACCACTTGGGTCCCTCTAACAAGGCACTTGAGAGAATTTTGCATTGTAGAATGTGAAGAATAAGAAACTGTACTTAGAAGCTGAAAATCCCATGACTATTATTTAAACAGTGATGATCAACATTTTGGCAGGTCTACAGGGTGGATCCCACACAGCATCATGCCCTGTGCACCTAAATTCAGCCTTATGCTGCCTTACCCTGCCTGGATCAAGCCCCATGCACCTGGATCCCACTTTGCACCTCCCAGATCCAGACCTGTGCAACCCATATCCTGCCCTGTGCTGCCTAGATTGGTCCCCACACCACCAGACCCTGCTTTGTGCCTCCTGGACTGGGCTGTGCACTGCCCTAGCCCCACACACCAGGAACAGGCCCTATGCCATGGCCATCCAATCTTGTGTGCAGGGCCACACTGTCCACCCATGGCCTTAGAAATATGGCAGCTGTGAAGCAGCAATTAACACTGCCACCACTTTCCCCCTACCCAATTTTCCAAGTTGTACGGAGCTCTGTGGACCTGATGATATGACTCCATGGGTTGGATCTGGCCCGCAGGCTGCGTGTTGAGCACCCATGACCTAAAATAAGGACATGCAAAGACACAATTACCATCCTTTGCAGGGAGTCCTCATCCAAGAATTGCCTACAGTCCTGAACTAAAAAGAATCAGCCAACAAACAAGGTGATACCTTGTGAGTTCAGCAACAACACTCTGGACACTGCTGTGTTGACCTAACAGTCATTTATTATTATAACTCTCTGGAATCATATCCAGGGGAGATCTTAACAGTTGCCCTCAGTCTATGTATGCAGAACTTTTACTTGCTCTGCCTCTGACTTGACCCCGTCCAGTCCTGTGGACGGAGAGGAACCAAGGATGCCTTTGGCTCCTCATGGCAGAGAACATGGAGTCCCCAGTGCTGCAAAACTGCCACAAGCAAACTGAATCCTGCAGTGCTGAACATGAGGGCTTTGGCCTTCAAGGGACAGTGCAAGGAAAACACAATAAGACACAACACCAGACCTGCTTTGTTCGTAGACAATGAAGTGGATGATTTCCTTAGGCTGCTAATTTACTTAGAAGAGAACTGTGCTTGTCCAGTTAAAAGCAATGCATGAGCGGGGAGGCTGCTCCGATGCACTGTAATTACAGTGCATCAGGGCGGACTCTATTAATCGAGCCTGCTGGTGCATAGTAATTACTGTGCTCCAGCTAGCCTCCGTGTCTTGTGTATTAACATCCCCGTATTTCAAATGGTGCCGGGAGTGCTTTATCCAAAGGTCATTCAACAAGCTTTAGATAAAGCACCCCCACCACCATTTTGAAGTGCAGGGG